>NC_071525.1:10330192-10637596 GCF_027887155.1 Malaclemys terrapin pileata
TTTAGCTCTGAGCTGCCCGGCCAACAGTCACTACAAGGTGTGCGCCGACCTCTGAACCACCACCTGTGCCAGGATCACCAATGCCAGGAAGTGCACAGACACCTGCGCCGAAGGCTGCCAGTGCGATGATGGCTTCCTCTTCGATGGCCAGGGCTGCGTGGCTCTGCAGATCTGTGGGTGCTTCAAAAAGGGGATATATTACAAGGTACCACCCCCTGCTGGGGTATTAAATCCTATCCGTTCGCTTCCTCCACGCCCTGCTCTCATCAGCCATGTTGGATCAGACCGTTGTCACTTGCCAATGGCAATACATGAATCTCTGTAGAAAGGCGAAAGGCACTAATGGTGCAAGGCTTGTTCCATGAACCGTGTCCCTGCAAGGGCAGTGGAGTCTAGGGGTTGGAGCAGGGAGCTGGGAGTCAGGACTCTTCGGTTCTCTCCCCACCCCTGGAAAGGTAGTCATGCTGTTATACTTAGAAAATGAAAACCAGCAGGATCTTATTCAGGGAATAAGGCAATAGTAGGGGATGTAACATTACAGTAGTTGTGGGGGACCATCCGGAAAATATGTCATACCAATGGTAAGCTGTTATCTGTCTCTCTGCAGTGGCAATTCTTAACATATCCCTGTTTGTATTCATAATATGGATGGTTCAGTTTCCCACATTCCCTTTTGTTTGTTCTAGGAACTGTGTTACCTCTTTACCTTTTAATAGGTGATTGATGAATTCCTGCCATTCAATATCAAGATTCACAGAGAATTCAGCTAAATCAGTGCTCACAGTAAGATGAGATTTTTCTGGCTGTGGTAGATAGTAAGTGTGATTATTAACTGACATGGCCTCCTCCCCACAGGAGCTGCACCCCAATGGCTCTAACCGACATGGCTCCCCTCCCCCCCCCCCCCGCAAGAGTTGCTCACTAACAGCTCCAACCAACACAGCCCCGTCCCCCACAGGAGCTGCTCCCTAACGGCTCCAACCGACGCAGCCCCCTCCCCCACACGAGCCACTCCCTAACGCTCTAACCAGCGTGGCCCCCTCCCCCACAGGAGCCGCTCCCTAACGGCTCCAACCGACGCAGCCCCGTCCCCCCACAGGAGCTGCTCCCTAACAGCTCTAACCAGCGCGGCCCCCTCTCCCTCAGGAGCGGCTCCCTAATGGCTCCAGCTGACACAGGCCCAGCATTGCCTATCTTGTGTTTTTTTCACAAGTGCTGGGGTTTCGCCGGGGGGCTGGGGCTTGTCTGGTGATGGCGCGAAAAGCTCCAGGCCCCTGGTGAAGTCCAGCCCCGCTGGGAGCCAGCAAAGTCGCTCCTCTCCGCTCACCGCTCTGACTGGGGGAGCAAAGAGTCCAGCTGCCCAGGGTGGTGCCGCTCCCTCCCTTCCCATGTCCCATGAGCAACGGGATGGGACAGCTCCTATGCTCCTCCCCCACCCACAGCACCCACCCTGGGAAGGGGCAAATGGGGGTGAGGAGCCCCAGGAGCTGCTCCCAACCCATTGCAGACCTCCCTGGGACAGGGGGGAGAGTGTGAAAAATCCCACGAGGAGCAGAGGAGAGGCTGTGGGGGGCTGAGTTGAGCAGGTGGGAGTCTGGGATTGCTGGGGCAGAGGCTGGGGCTGAACTGACAGGGGATTGATGGAGGTGAGGGCTGCGGTGCTGAACTGAGGGGAGCTGTACTGCTGGGGTGGAGAATGGGGAGCTGAACTGGGGGTGTTAGACTGATGGGGATGTGGGCTGGGGTGGGGCAGGGGGGCTGGACCGATGGAGGGTGGGCAATGGGGGGTTACTGAGGTGGCTGAACTGATTGGGGGGGAATGGGTGCAGAGAGAATAGAATGGGGAACTGGGGGACAGGATTAATTACTGCAAAGGGGACAGGCAAATGTGGGGGTGACAGCTCCTGCAACAGGGACCAAAATCTCCTTCCCCTATAAATTGAGGAGAGTGGGCAACACGAATTGTCACAGACACGCACTTAGGTGGGAGGGAGAGTTCTAACATCAAAAGACAGGCCGCAATTCACAGTGCAGTCCTTTTAAAAGAAGCTCTTTATTTTTGGGGGCCGATCTCATGAGTTTTAGGGTCTGACTCACAATTTTTGATCTCTTGAGATTGGCAATACCATAGACCCCTCCCCCACAGAGGTGGCTCCCTAAAGGCTCTAACTAGAGCCGTCCCCTTCCCGCATGGTTGGCCTCACCAATTCCTAGTCTTAGTCCTTTTGAAATCCCAATGAAATAGTTTTTCTGCAGTATTTGTCAATTTGTGACAATCAAAAGGCTTTGAAGAGATGGTCCAATTTCAATGATGTTCTGATGGAAACCATGCAAATTCCAAAACCCACCTGGTTTTCTCCCAGATTGCTGACCTGGCTCTTTGGCATCTTGCCAGCAGGATTGCCTCAGAGCGGGGTCTCCATTTCCCTTCAGAGAAAATTTTGCAATTGATTAGATTTATTCTAAATTGGGACGGAACCAATTTTTGAAATATTGAAATCCTCCACCATAAAGAATTACTTTTCTCCAGCCAGTTCTATCTAACATGATGCTATAAATTATTTCTGTCTCCGATTTGGGACCAGATTCAGTGAAAATTTTGGATGGGGCCCATTGCTAATCTGAGCAGAGGTCAGAATGAAATGTAAATGACAGACTAGTGCCATCGATTGTGATCTTTGCCCTTTCTTTCTCACCATGAAGGTGAATAACACCAGGGCCCACTTACCCATCTCCCTCAGCAATGGGGCCCTTTGGGTCTATCAGAGCGGCACCTCCCTCGTCCTCCACACCGACTTCAACCTCAGAGTGTCCTACGACTGAGGGTCACCATCCCTCATGACTTCTCTGAGAGCCTGTGCGGTCTATGCAGCAATTATAATGGGGACCCTTCCGATGACTTCTGGACCCCAGCTGAGGATCAGGATCCCAGTGCCATACTCCAGGAGCAAAACTGGGCAGTGGAAGATGAGGATCAGTTTTGCTGGCACGATTGCATTGGAGGTTGCAGGCCCTGTGCCCCCAGCATAGCCAGAAAGTATAAGGAGGAGGCCTCGTGCAGCCTGATAACCAAGGTCTCAGATGGGCCCTTCAGCCAGTGCCACATCAAGCTGGATCCTACAGTCTATTGGACAACTGCATGTATGATCTGTGCCACAACGACAAATACAGGAAGGCCCTGTGTGAGGCCCTGAAGGCCTACGCGGACGCCTGCCAGCTGGAGGGGGTCAGGATTGGGGAATGGAGGCAGCTGGCCAGATGTCGTGAGTACAGATTTGAATGCCAACATTATATAAACGGGTCTGGGGGTCAGCACTCCTGCATTCTATTCTTCTCCTTAGGAGGGAGTGTGGCCTAGTGCTTTGAGCAGTGGTTGGGATATGAGGACTCTTGGTTGTACTGTACCTACAGTACCTCTGCCTGTCTGTCTATGGTATTTCTAAGGTGGCTCTCACTGTGAATATATAACATTTGCTGATGACACATGGGAGTCTGAGATAAGTTGATGCCAATTTTTAAGTCAATCATCCCTTTATGGGCCTGATCCTTTAGGGTTCCAGGCACCTCCTGCAATGTGATGAGCATCATTGACTCTTCTTGAGGTGAGTGGGATTGGAGAGCTCTCTGTGCCCCATTAGAGACGTCCCTTTCTGTCTATTTGAAATGCTGCTTTTTCATGGAGAGAACTTGCTGCTAAATCTGTGGGTCCTTCACTCCCCAGCCATGGAGTGCCCCCTGGAGAACAGCCAGTACCAGCTCTGTGGAACAGCCTGCCCAGCCATGTGTGTGGACCAGTCAGCCCCCAGCAGCTGCCAAGACCCCTGCGTGGAAAGCTGCCAGTGTAAGAATGGTTTTGTGCTGAGCCAGGGAAAATGCATCCCACAGGGCAGCTGTGGGTGCCAGTTTAAAGGGTGCCCCATGCCCCCAATGAGAGCTTCTGAGTCGATGAGGCATGTGGGACATGGTGCATGTGCAATGCAGCCAGTAGACAAATTGAATGTGTGGGTGCTACATGCAAACGTTCAGAGAGATGCGGGCTAGTGAATGGCGTACGGGGCTGTTACCCTTCCAGCTAAGTCACCTGCTCTGTGACAAGGAATCTGTGCTATGCCACCTTTGATGGACAGAGATATGACTTCCAAGGGCACCTGCCACTACCAGCTCACGGCTCTGTGCGAGAAGGCAGAGGGACTAGTGCTCTTTGAAGTCTACTTCCAGGAGAACAATACCGCTCTTGTACAGATCAAGCCTGGTCTACACTACGACTTTAATTCGGATTTATCAGCTTTAATTCGAATTAACCCTGTAACCGTCCACACAACGACGCCATTTAATTCGATGTAAAGGGCCCTTTAAATCGATTTCTGTACTCCACCCCAACGAGCGGAGTAGCGCCAAAATCGATTTTAGCAATTCGAATTAGGGTTAGTGTGGCCGCAATTCGATGGTATTGGCCTCCGGGAGCTATCCCACAGTGCATCATTGTGACCGCTCTGGACAGCAATCCGAACTCGGATGCACTGGCCAGGTAGACAGGAAAAGCCCCGCGAACATTTGAACTTCATTTCCTGTTTGCCCAGCGTGGAGAGCACAGGTGACCACAGATACCTCATCAGCACAGGTAACCATGCAGGCTGATAATCGAAAAAGAGCACCAGCATGGACCGTGAGGGAGGTACTGGATCTGATCGCTGTATGGGGAGAGGATTCAGTGCTTGCAGAACTTCGTTCTAAAAGACGAAATGCAAAAACTTTTGAAAAAATTTCCAAGGGCATGATGGAGAGAGGCCACAATAGGGACTCTGAGCAGTGCCGCGTGAAGGTCAAGGAGCTCAGACAAGCCTATCAAAAAACAAAGGAGGCAAACGGTCGCTCCGGGTCAGAGCCGCGGACATGCCGCTACTACGCCGAGCTGCATGCAATTCTAGGGGGGGCTGCCACCACTACCCCACCTTTGTTCGTGGATTCTGGGTCGGGGATAGTCTCGACGCCTGAGGATTCTGCCGATGGGGTAGAGGAGGAGGAGGAGGAGGATGAGCTTGCAGAGAGCACACAGCACTCCATTCTCCCCAACAGCCAGGATCTTTTTCTCACCCTGACTGAAGTACCCTCCCAAGCCTCCCAAGCCAGTACCCAAGACTCTGACCCCATGGAAGGGACCTCAGGTGAGTTTACCTTTTAAAATATAAAACTTGTTTTAAAAGCAAACGGTTTTTAATGATTACTTTGCCTGACTTTGCATTCGCGGTCAGTTCAGCTACTGGAAAAGTCTGTAGCTACTGGAAAAGTCTGTTAACGTGTCTGGGGATGGAGCGGAAATCCTCCAGGGACATCTCCATGAAGCTCTCCTGGAGGTACTCCGAAAGCCTTGCCAGAAGGTTTCTGGGCAGTGCATCCTTATTCCCTCCTCCATGGTAGGACACTTGACCACGCCATGCTTGCAGCAAGTAATCTGGTATCATTGCCTGACAAAGCCTAGCAGCGTATGGTCCCGGTGTTTGCTGGCATTCAAGCAACATCCGTTCTTTATCTTGTTGTGTAATCCTCAGGAGAGTGATATCACTCCTGGTAACCTGGTTGAAATACGGGAACTTAATTAAGGGGACAGAGGTGGCCGTTCCTACTGGGCTGTTTGCCTGTGGCGGAAAATAAATCCTTCCCTGCAGTTAGCCAAGCGCAGATGGGAAATTGGCCCTGAAGTTTTCCGCGTTTGGCTAGCAGGGTTCTTCCCTGTTACCAGCCACGCGGTGGGGGGAGGGTACCGTGATCATCCCAGAGAATTCATGGCGAGGGGGAGGGTCGGCGGCGGGGGGGGGGGGTAGTTTGGTGCCTGCAGGGATCTTCCCTGATACCAGCCATGCGGTGGGGGGAGGGGTACCGTGATCATCCCAGAGAATTCATGGCGGGGGGGGGGTTAGTTTGTTTTCTGGTGCTGCTGAATGTTAACAGAAAAACCGCAGCACTCTACTTGCCTGAAGGGGCCCAGACAAGCCCCCCCCCACTGCCCCCCCCCCAACTGGCTGAGATTGGCCAGGCTTCTGCAGCACTCTACAGGCTATGCTTGGTATGTGGGAAAGGAGGGTGCAGAAGCTGTAAAACAATGGCTTACCATGGCCGCATGCAAGCTGAATTCTGTTGCCCAGACCTGTGATCTCTAGCAGCAAAGCCACAAGCACTCAGCATTAAGAGGCAAAATGCGACCTTGCACAGAAATCACATGTGCTATGTAATGTGAACAGTGTTGGTCACCGTGAAAGAGTATAAGCATTGTTCTGCAAAATGTAGCTTTTAAAACAATTCTCTCTTTTTTCCCCTCCCTACAGCAGCTGCAAATTCCTCAAGCCTCCCTCCTCCATCCCGAAGGTTATCACAGATAAGGCGTCGTAAGAAGAAGACGCGGGAGGACATGTTTTCTGAAATTATGCAATCCAGCAGGAGTGACAGAGCTCATCTGAATGAGTGGAAGGAAACAGTTTCAAAGTATAGGAAAGAAGTCAGTGAACGTGAGGAGAGGAGGGACCAACGTGAGGAGAGGAGGGACCAACGTGAGGAGAGGAGAGACGATCGAGATGAGAGATGGCGGCAGGAAGACCAGAGGATGAAGGATGCAACGCTGGGGCTGCTCCGGCGTCTGGTGGAGGTTCAGGAACGGCTGCTGGAAAACAGACTGCCGCTTCAGCCCCTGTTCCACCCTCCCCCCTCCCCATGTTCCGTATCCTCCTCACCCAGACGTGTAAGAACGCGGGGGGGGAGGCTCCGTACACCTTCCCATTCCACCCCAGTAGACAGCCCAAGCAAAAGGCTGTCATTTTTTTAACCTTTTCTTTGTGGCTTTTTCCCTCCCAGCAATCCTCCTCCCAAATACCACCCGGGTTCCCTCCCTCTTTTTCTAATCTATTAATAAAGAATAAATGATTTTTAAATGATAGTGACTTTATTTGGTTTGAAAGAAAGCTGGGGGAAGGGGCAGGGTGGGTTCCTTACAGAAAATCAGTCAGTAAAGGGGAAGGGTTTTCATGAAGGAGAAACAAACAGATATTTCACACGGTAGCCTGGCCAGCCATGAAACTGGTTTTCAAAGCTTCTCTGATGCACAGCGCTTCATGGTGTGATCTTCTAATCGCCCTGGTGTCTGGCTGCGCGTAATCAGCAGCCAGGCGATTTGCCTCAGCCTCCCACCCCGCCATAAAGGTCTCCCCCTTACTTTCACAGAGATTGTGGAGCACACAGCAAGCAGAAATAACAATGGGGAGATTTCTTTGGCTGAGGTCAGAGCGAGTCAATAATGAACGCCAGCGACCTTTTAAACGGCCAAATGCACATTCTACCACCATTCTGCACTTGCTTAGCCTGTAGTTAAACAGCTCCTGACTCCTGTCCAGGCTGCCTGTGTATGGCTTCATAAGCCATGGCATTAAGGGGTAGGCTGGGTCCCCAAGAATAACTATGGGCATTTCAACATCCCCAACGGTTATTTTCTGGTCCGGAAAGTAAGTCCCTTGCTGCAGCCCTTTAAACAGAGTAGTGTTCCTGAAGACGCGAGCGTCATGAACCCTTCCCGCCCAGCCCGCGTTGATGTTGGTGAAACGTCCCTTGTGATCCACAAGTGCTTGCAGCACCATTGAAAAGTACCCCTTGCGGTTTATGTACTCGGTGGCTTGGTGCTCCGGTGCCAAGATAGGGATATGGGTTCCGTCTATTGCCCCACCACAGTTAGGGAATCCCATTGCAGCAAAACCATCCACTATAGCCTGCACATTTCCCAGAGTCACTAACTTTCGTAGCAGCACCTGAGTGATTGCTTTGGCTACTTGCATCACAGCAGCCCCCACCGTAGATTTGCCCACTCCAAATTGATTCCCGACTGACCGGTAGCTGTCTGGCGTTGCAAGCTTCCACAGGGCTATCGCCACGCGCTTCTCAACTGTGAGGGCTGCTCTCATCTTGGTATTCTGGCGTTTCAGGGCAGGAGACAGCAAGTCACAAAGTTCCATGAAAGTGCCCTTACGCATGCGAAAGTTCCGCAGCCACTGGGAATCGTCCCAGACCTGCAACACTATGCGGTCCCACCAGTCTGTGCTTGTTTCCCTTGCCCAGAATCGGCGTTCCATGGATAGAATCTGCCCCATTAACAACATGATCTCCAAAGCACCGGGGCCTGTGGTTTCACTGAATTCTGTGTCCGTGTCCGTGTCCATGTCCTCATCATGCTTGTCGCTGCGCTGCCGCCGCCGCTGCCTCCTCGCCTCGTTTTTCTGGTCCTGGCTGAGCATAAACTCCACAAGAACGCGCGAGGTGTTTGCAATATTCATGAGTGCTGTCTTGACCTCAGCGGGCTCCATGCTTGCCGTGGTATGGAGTCTGCAGTGTTCACCCACCCAGGAAAAAAGGCGCGAAAATGGTTGTCTGCCGTCCGTTGCTTTCATGCAGGGAGGGAGGGAGGGAGGGAGTGAGGCTGTACCCAGAACCACCTGCGACGATGTTTTTTGTCCCATCAGGCACTGGGATCTTAACCCACAATCCCAATGGGCGCAGGAGACTGCGGGAACTATGGGATAGCTATGGAATTGCTACCCACAGTGCAACGGTGCAGAAATCGACGCTAGCCCCGGTACTTGGACGCACACCACCGAATTACTGTGCTAGTGTGGCCGCACTCATTTCGACTTTATACAACCTGTTTCTCAAATCCGAATTATCTAAATTCGGATTAATCCCGTAGTGTAGACATACCCTCAGACCAACCTCAGGGTCAGCAATCAATTCCCTGGGAAAGTCCTGGTGAGTTTCTCAAATTGTCTCTAATCTCTCTAAAACATTTGTGGAAAGTCACCTGTGTGATCCAGAAGAGTTGCAGACAGCGCATGGAGGGATTTTGAAATATAGGGTGAATTGTAACCACATTCTTCTATAAACAGGGAACCAATGGAGATATTTAAGGACTGGGGTGATGTGGTTACACTTCGGATGTGTGAGAAGGTGTCTGAATCATAGGACTGGAAAGTACCTCGAGAGGTCATTAGTCAAGTTCCATTCAATCATGGCAAGATTAAGTATTACCTAGACCATTCCTGACAGCTCGTTGTGTAACCTGCTCTTAAAAATCTCCAATGAGAGATATTCCACAACCTCCCTAAGCAATTTATTCTAGTGATTAACTACACGGACAGTTAGGAAGTTTTTCCTAACGTCCAAACTAAACCTCCCTTGCTGCAATTTAAGCCCACTGCTTTTTGTCCTATCCTCAGAGGTTAAGGAGAAAATTTGTTCACCCTCCTCCTTGAAACAACCTTTTATGTACTTGAAAACTGTTATCATGTCCCCTCTCAGTCTTCTCTTCTCCAGACTAAACAAACCCATTTTTTCTATCTTTCCTCATAGGTCATATTTTCTAAATCTTTAATCATGTTTGTTGCTCTTCTCTGGACTTTGTCCAATTTGACCACATCTTTCCTGAAATGTGGCACCCAGAACTGGACAAAATATTCCAGTTGAGTCCTAATCAGTGCAGAGTAGAGCAGAAGAATTACTTCTTGTGCCTTGCTTAAAACACTCCTGCTAATAGCAACAGTGTTACACTGTTCAATCATATTTAGCTTGTGATCCATTATGACCTCCAAACCCTTTCTGCAGTACTCCTTCCTAGGAGTTTTCTGTGTTTTTTTCAAAGAATATAAATAAATAATAAACTAGGATACTGGGAGAAAAACTTGGAGAAACTAAGAGAGGGAAGCATTATATCATTGATTAATGTCCATGTGACTATGACAGTTCTATTACATGAGATAAATAAAAAGTGTTGCATATAAATAAAAAGGTGATACATTTAATGTTTGATATTTAATAGGCTATTTATCAGTATTACTTCTCACTGTGCCGCAGTTGATGCATCTTTAAAATGGAGAGAATACCTGTCTGCTCCACACTGTGGGGTTTTTTTTTGTGACTAGACTAAATGAACATCTGTACTTACTTTCCTGCACAGAAAGAAGCAGAATCATCTATTACATGACCTCGGTTCTGGCAGATAAGGCTCTTTACCAGCCACTGCTTGCAGAAGCTGTGGGCACAAATTAGGCCAAGCACTTGTGGAAATAACAGCTCCCAACACACCAGACTGCTGAACCCTTTGAGGAAAAACCCCTCCTAAGAATCCAGCCACAACAATCCATCTCCTTCACCATCCAAGTTCTGGAACACTCCTGAAACCTCTGTGACAGCAGTTCCATGGCAATAATTTCTACTTCAACAGCTTCCTTGTAATCACTGCAGAACCATGCACCTCTGGCTTTCAGAACAGCTAAGGCAGGGCACTAATGTTTAGCTAGGCTCACGTCTTGATCACACCCATCAGGTTTAGCAATCTCATATGTGGTGCTTTCTGGCAAGAATGTAGAAATCACATCAGATACAAATTAAGACCCACAGCAGCAGAGACCAATGCTTAATTATATGTTTTAAAAAGCCAAAAGAGAGACACTCTTGCTACAGCATTTCATGTAGCATACCACACTAAGGGAATTAGAGTGAATGACAAATGGCCAAAGAAACTTAAGGTAACTAAGCCCTTTTGTACATAGTAGTATTACAAGTCTACGTAGTATGTGCCAAGTAAAGTTTGAGATATCACATCCATGGAGCAGTTTTATTTTTAAAAGTAAGGGCCGTTAACCTGTAGCCAGTAACACAAAATGCCTTAAGACCCTATCGGTGTT
Organism: Malaclemys terrapin pileata; assembly: GCF_027887155.1. NCBI lineage: Eukaryota > Metazoa > Chordata > Testudines > Emydidae > Malaclemys > Malaclemys terrapin. The sequence goes on from NC_071525.1 coordinate 10,340,908, forward strand.
TTTTAGTAGTTAGACCAAGGGTGTGAAAGTCAAAATTTGAATTCAGTTCCCACCTCTGTCACTGACTTCCCTTACACCACTTACACTCACTCCACCAAAATGAGGTTAATAATATAATTAATTACTTCACAAGGGTGTTCTGTTGTTTAATTAACGTTTGGCACTTCAATATTTGATGATGAAAGGATCAGAAAGAGTTAATTAGGGTATTGCTTTAATATCTGATATTTAGAGCAGTTGTCAGTTTATAACTATAAACGTATTTGTACAATGTATGGCTTGATGAAAAAGATATATAATGCTTTTCTTCAGCAGGTACTTTACTTCAAAAGACAAAGTAGATCATCGAAATATTCTCTGTAGTCAGTCCCTGGGGCACAGATGTTAAGCAATTTCTACAAGTCACATTCAGTCAAAGCAGAACCATAAAAAGAACCCAGATCTCCTGATTCACCTGTTCTATCCTCCTCTCTCTAGCTATCTGTCATGTGATGAACTACACCTTCTGTGATGGACTACTTTTACTGAACCAGGGCAGACTGCAGACAGACACCAGAGATGCCAGCTGTTAGCCAAGCATGGGAAGCAGAACTCAGGATCTTCAGCTCCAAAAATAGGCCTCTGTCACTTGAGCACAAAGAGAATTACCACCAGTTCTCCCTAAACTTGAAGCTTTTATTTATCTTTTTGGGCTAGTCTCTAGAGAGGGCACATACTCATAAACAAATGGGCAGGGCAGGGGCAGGCAGGATGCACACATATATAACAGCCACTACATCACCCCCTTTTTGTGAGTTAACACCTGGTTGTCATGGCAATTGCACCACAGCCTTCATTGTGACATCCTCTAGCCTAAGCAAAGCTATTGAGGCAATGGACAAAAGTCAGTGCTCAACTTGGCCTCAGAGAGAGACAGTTGGTGCCGTGCTATACTGTAGCAATTTTGAGTTTCAAGTACATACAAGATTTGGCATTCAGACCTCAGAAGTAAGTGAGTTTTTCCATGTACCCAATATAATAGAACTGTGTGAGTTTCTTTATGAATGGAGTTGTGGGGCCACAGGGGTTTCAGCCTAGTTCTCAGTGGGCATTAGATAGATTATTCCTGTAACTTTGAACCTAGATGATTCCAAATGAAAACAAAACTAACAAAGAAAAGCCTGAAAGAATCTTAACCTAGTATGGCAGGAATGATAGACAGAATGTCAACTGAGATGCTGAATCAAACAGCAGCTTTGACTGTCAAGACATTTCAAGCATACCTGAACATTACTTGGTGTCTATTCTTTTTTAAACTGTCTGTTGTCCACTTACACCAGTGATTTTAACTCCTTCAATCATGGGGGTTTTAACCTGGATCATTTGTTGTTCGGGTGGTTTTCATTGTAGTTAGTGCTGGGGGTTGAGAGCCAGACTTCTGAGATCTAGTCCCCAGCTTTGCCATTGGCTTGCTTTCAATACTGATCTGGCCCATATAAAGAGCAGTGTTCTCAGGATCAATCCCCTAATCCACTCAGTTCTCTTCATAATGTATTTTATTAACATCAGTTCTACTTCAAATTATGAGATCTTAAAAGACTCAGAATAAAATCCATCCTGCTTGAAATAATCTAGGAACATAAATTTATGGCCCTTAAATAATTCTCCCCATACTAATCCAGGAGTCCATGGCATGTATTGTTATGTGTCTTATACATTCAAGATCAGTGAGGCTCACTTTATCCCATAGATGCACATATTAGTGGTATCTGTGTCCATTATAAGATGGGTGACCCCTTGCAAGTTAAAATCTAGTTGTTTCACGATCCCCTCACTTGTGCCCACTCCCTGTTTTATGGATTGCAGAGACATTGATTAGGTGACCTAAGACAGCTCCACTATAAGGCTAGTGCAGTAGCCTGTGTATTTTCCATTCTGTGGGCACAATGGGTAGATCTGGCAAAGGATTGCTCAAGGACCATGTCTTGCCCTGCAGCACCAAGGGCTTCACAGTCTGACTTTTCTTTATATGAAGGATTATTAACTTCATTATAGACATAAGGACTCTGAGAGAGTTAATGCCATAAGAATTGCTCAGAAGTTATTTGACTCCTGGTTTACAATGCTGGTTTTTAATTTATTTCATGATCATATTAACTGCATTGAAAAGGCAGCTGCTAAATGCCTTTCCTACTGCTACAAACCTAATTTTGAACTTGTCCTAAAGAAAGCAGCGGAGCCTACTCCACTGTTGCATTAGCGTACTGGGTTTGTTTGCTGGGAAAAACCCTAAATAGGACTTAATCAGTCTCTTAAACAGAGGGATATTGTATGAGATATGGGAACAATTTTAAGGCCATCTTCAGCTGCAGAGATCACCTCATTGTTTAATGAATTCCTTTGCCCTATCATTAATGAGATGAGTACCAACCTGAAAAACAGTCCTATCTTCACAAGTCAATAATAATCCTTTGTCTAGCCAGTGATCCTAAATATATATATATAGAGAGAGAGAAAGAGAGAGCACCAATCACCACAACATCTCTCTATCCATCTATCAAAGTAGGGAAGTATTATTTACCTCTCACATAACACAAGAAAAAGGGGTCACCCAATGAAATTAATAGGCAGTAGATTTAAAACAAAATGAAGTACTTCTTCACACAATGCATAGTCAACCTGTGGAATTCATTGCCAAGGGATGTTGTGAAGACCAAAAGTATAACTGGGTTCAAAAAAGAATTAGATAAATTCATGGAGGACAGATCCAGCAGTAGCTATTAGTCAAGTTGGTCAGAGACTCAATCCCCATGCTCCAGGTATCCTAAACCTCTCGTGCTAGAAGCTGGGACTGTACAACACTTGAAATTGCCCAGTAATGTTCATTCCTTCTGAAGCATCTGGCACTGGTCACTTTCAGAAGACAAGATACTCCCATTGCCCAATCATCTCTCTTTAACCGCATGAAAGATTTCCCTAATGTCTAATGTAAATTTCTCTATTTTTATTCAGTTAAGATCTCAGAACCCATTCGTGGAGGATGGAGTACCTAAGGTCAAAGGTGGATTCTTGGTAAGAAGATAAGAAAAGTTTTACATTGTACACACTGTACAGAGTGACAGAGTGTGTGTGTGGGGGAGAGTGGGGGGTGGGGAGTGACAGGGAAAAAGGTCTGAGTTTGAGCCACATAGTGTAGCCAAAAAGCCTCAGAATACCATGTAGGCCACTGACCGCTTCACACATAATCCTGCAGGTAGCTCTGCTTAGTGTATAGTGTTGCATGTCTCCTTCTGAACCCCCCAACAGTTGAGTGGTTAAATGTCTGGGTTCCTCTCAGAGATCCCTTCCTAAAATAATAGTTTTAGGTGCCTCAAAAACTCATTAAGCCACCCTTTTAAATCAGGTTTCCTGCTCAATGCTGGAGTCAGCAATCCTTTAGCTCCTCTACTGTTCACAGCATTCCTTAAACCCACAGTTCATAAATGGCTTTGCTTATTGGTAAAATACTCTTATTAGAAACTCATTGGGATATTGTCTGTCATTTTACACAGAGGAACAGAATAATAAACAGACTGTGTATTCCAACCTTAAATCGATAGACACCTCCCAGTGCCCTACCCATTCCTAACATTTTGTTGTTTCCATTTAATTTAGGATGAAGGCTCCATCAAGGGCCAGACCAAGGGTTCACACCAAATTGGCAGCTATGTTTTGGCCCCTAACCTACTTTGTCTTTCCGAATGCAGCCTCCTCACCTTTTAAAAAGATAGATCCATCCTTGATCAGGTAATTCTGGCAATGAGCATACTCCTTGCCCTAGGTTACAGTACTTTGGGGGCTGCAGGGTTTCAGGTACATGTATGGAACAGGGCCCCCATCTTTCTGAAAATGTGGATGCAGCACTGTTCAAAAAACTCTTCCTTCGCCAGGGGTGTGTGTCCTGCCTGGACCCCGGCAAAGTCTGGGAATGCCCACATCTGGAGCTTGGGACCCATTTTTCTAGTTTATGATGCTCTCAAGAGTGAGAAAAGAAGGGAATTAGGAACAGAAAATGCAGCAGTCACATGTTTAGTGTGATCTCAACTTTGCTCTCTGTATTTCACTGGGACTGTAGGGTAGGCAGGGGGTGAGGAACAGCTCTACTAAGAGGACAACGTACTTACAAAGGTATTTCTACAGTGTAGTTTGGGAAGGGGCAACTGAGAGCCAGGGCCGGCTCTGGCTTTTTTGCCGCCTCAGGCAAAAAAGCCTCCCGCTGCCCCCCGCCCCTGGCGGGGAGCACGGCAGGGGAGGTCGGCGAGCCCGGCCGCGGCCCCACTCTCCGTGGCCGGCCAGAGTGCTGGGGGAGGGCGGCAAGCCCGGCCAGGGCCCTGCTCTCCCCGATCGGCCGGAGCGCCGGGAGGAGGGCGGAGAGCCCGGCCGCGGCCCCACTCTCCCCGGTCAGCCGGAGTGCCGGGGGGAGGGCAGCGAGCCCGGCCGCGGCCCTGCTCTCCCCAGCCGGCCGGAGCACCGGAGGAGGGCAGCGAGCCCGCCACGGCTCCACTCTCCCTGGCAGCCTGAGCGCCGGGGGGAGGGCAGCGAGCCCGGCCAGGGCCCCGCTCTCCCCGACTGGCCAGAGCGCCGGGAGGAGGGCGGCGAGCCCGGCCGTGGCCCCGCTCTCCCCAGGTGAGCGCCGCCCCCCTCCAGGTGCCGCCCCAAGCACACGCTTGGAGGGCTGGTGCCTGGAGCCAGCCCTGCTGAGAGCTACTCCAAAGATCTCAATCACTTGGAAAGAGATTATTCCCTAAAATCCTTTGCCCATGAGTAATGGAACACTCCATTCCTGATTCAATGGAGTTTATTTTCTCCTTTGGTAGTGACCAAGACCAAGAAGAATGGCTGATGAAATAAAGCACATGGTGGGACAGCTGATGGCCATATAGGGATTAGGGAGTCATGGGGCTCACTGCTTTTCCTCTCTCTTGCCATTTAGCTGATATGGAAATTTAGGAGTCTGCGGGAGCCCAGTTCCCCAAATTGATTTGAAATTTCTGTTGATGAAACAATAGAGATTTTATTAGAGGATGGAAGAAAGTCACATTAACATTGATTTTACCAGGCCATGGGATCATTCAGTGTTATTAATGTAAATTATGGTATATGAGGAGGCAGGAGATACAGGAGAGAATTCCTTTCCTGATACTCACATTTCCTTTCCATTCATGTTATTTTAGGATGAATACTCCAGCATGGCTTCACTTGATCAGTGACTCTCCCTTGCCTGCCCCTGTACTCCCCGAGGCTCAGTTCTTTGGGTTTTATGAAAGTTTCCTCAAACAGACCGGACCCTCTACCCCTGAGTGAGTATTTGGATTTCTTCACTTCTTTATCTGTATGTATATTGGGGAGGGTGCATGTCCAAGTTTGTGCAGGGCTTTGGGTGTAGACAATATGGTTACCACATTTCTAAAAAGATAAACACATAACAATATATTCTCTGCAGTCATTGTAAGGAAGAACTACATTCTCTCTCACCCTGGGCATTTTCTGACCAACAACCAGCTCCAACCATTCCTCCTCACGTTAACATTCTCTTGCAATGCAAATACACCTTTCCCGCAATCCTGACTTCACCCTGCTACTATCTAGTTAGTGATTGTCATATTCTCCTCTATCACTGCACTTCAGTGGAAGGGGAAAGTCTTAACATATTTGCAGAGTGATTCAAAGATTCAGGGTATGTTTACACTACCTGTCGGATCAGTGGGCAGTGATCGACCCAGCAGGGGTCAATTTATCATGTCTAGTCTAGACGCAATAAATCGACCCCCCCCTAGCGCTCTCCCATCAACTCCTGTACTCCGCCACTGCGACAAGCGCAGGCAGAGTCAAGAGTGGAGCGGCTGCAGCCGACTCACCGCAGTGAAGACATGCGGTGAGTAGGTCTAAGTACGTTGACTTCAGCTACATTAGTCACGTAGCTGAAGTTGCGTAACTTAGATCGATCCCCCCCAGTGTAGACCAAGCCTCAGTTACTGCTTTGGCAAAGGAGTTTACTACTATTTAATTTAGAGCAGACCCTCTTCCATTCAGTGAGTACAAGAGATCTACTGTGCAGGTACATCTTTCTTTCTTTTGTGCGGGGAGGGGTCAATAAAGGCTCAGGTTAAAGCATGGAATAGAGTTGCCATCTACCTGAAAACGTAAATACGAGATGTTTATGTTGCTCCAGGCATTCTAAGGAGGCACCAAATTCCAGATTTCTCAGGACACTGGCCAACCAACACCTTCCCCCAACTATTGCTTCTCATCTTAGCATTTACATCAAGAAAGAATGATTCTTTACTTTCCATTTATATCATGTCATCAGAGCTTTAAAGAGCAGCATACAATGTCTCTGCCCAAAAGAGCTTACAATACAGCAGATTGATACAGATCTTACTGAGAGGTGGTAAAATGGGATTGTGCTGATGCAAATGTTTGTGCTTCTTTTTCCTTGAGACAGAGATCTTCTTCATCTCCAACTTCACAGTCTCAGGCAGATCAACTGAAGAGTGGGCCATCTTCTGCCCAGCAAATACTGAGTCTCTCTTCAGTTCCTCCCTCCTCAAACACCACACAGGGTGATACGTCAGTGTAGGGAGCAGGGTGGAGGTGTGTAATATGGCAATCATCTTCCTGAAAGGGGAACTGTTGGATGATCACACCTTGCAGGCATTTTAAGGAAGCATCAGCTTCTGGATCACTCAGGGCACTGCCTGGTCTATGACAGAACTTGGTCATAGCTTCTCATTTTAGCATCTCCTTCAAAAGTCAATATCCTTTACCACTGGGGGAATTCTGCGCCAAAAAAAAGCAAAATCAAAATTCTGTATCCTTTATTTGTCAAAATAATGCAATATAATCACATCAGATTCAACTGTTTTGATAATTTACTTAAACTACAATACAGAAAAATCACAAGAACTATTCAGCATTTCCTAAGCACGTGAAAGTTAAGTTACAAACACTTGGTAACTAATACCCTTTCATTTAAATTACATTACAGAGCACAAAAGAGCAAAAAAATAAGTAGAATGTCATTTTAAATTGTTCAGACTTTCACACATGAAAGTCATACAGTTTTGGTAATCGTTGTCCTGGACCTGGCTGGGTACTTTGGGAAGTGCTTGGTTCCGATTGTCCTGACATTTTATTGACTCTTTGGTAAATGTTTTATTTGCCCTCAAAGTCTTTTTTTTAACGGGTAAGTAAAATAAATCCTGAGCTGTATTCTAACCCCATTGTGTCACTTTGGCACAGAAATAAAGTGAGAAAGCACATAGATCTTCCTAGCTCAGGATTCTCTTACTGTCATTTATAATAAGGCTCCTTTACATCACTCTAACAATGTAGGGGCCTTAAAATTTTTACAGGTTTTCTGCTCCTGGGGAAATTAACTGAGGCCTGGTCTACACTACGAGTTTAGGTCGACTTTAGCAGCGTTAAATCGAATTAAGCCTGGACACGTTCACACGACGAAGCCCTTTCTTTCGACTTAAGGGACCCTTTAAACCAGTTTCTTTACTCTACCTCCGACGAGGGGATTAGCGACAAAATCGGCCTTAATGAGTCGGAATTGGGGTGGTGTGGACGGAATTCGACGTTATTGGCCTCCGGGAGCTATCCCACACTGCTTCATTGTGACCGCTCTGGACAGCACTCTCAACTCAGATGCACTGACCAGGTAGACAGGAAAAGCCCCGCGAACGTTTGAATTTCATTTCCTGTTTGCCCAGCGTGGAGAGCACAGGTGACCACGCAGAGCTCATCAGCACAGGTAACCATGATGGAGTCCCAGGATCGCAAAAGAGCTCCAGCATGGACCGAACGGGAGGTACGGGATCTACTCGCCATATGGGGAGATGAATCAGTGCTAGCTGAACTCCATAGCAGTAAAAGAAATGACAAAATATTAGAAAAGGTCTCAAAGGCCATGAAGGACAGAGGCCATAACAGGGACGCGTGAAAATTAAGGAGCTAAGGCGAGCCTACCACAAAGCCAGAGAGGAAAACGGAAGGTCCGGGGCACAGCTGCAACCATACCGCTTCTACGCGGAGCTGCATGCCATGCTAGGGGGTGCAGCCACCACTACCCCAACCGTGTGCTATGACTCCTTCACTGGAGAAACACACAGGAAAGAGGGTTCGGGGTACGAGGAAGAGGAGGATGAAGATAATGTGGATAGCTCACAGCAGCAAGGAAGCGGAGAAACCGGTTTCCCCAACAGCCAGGATATGTTTATCACCCTGGACCTGGAGCCAGTAACCCCCGAACTCACCCAAGGCGTGCTCCCAGACCCTGAGGGCACACCGGGGACCTCTGGTGAGTGTACCTTTGTAAATATTACACATGGTTTAAAAGCAAACGTGTTTAATGATTAATGATTAATTAGCTCTGGCAATCGCGGCCAGTAGAGCTACTGGAAAAGTCTGTTAACGTGTATGCGGATGGAGCGGAAATCCTCCAGGGACATCTCCAGAAAGCTCTCCTTCATGTACTCCCAAAGCCTTTGCAAAAGGTTTCTGGGGAGGGCTGCCTTATCCCGTCCGCCATGGTAGGACACTTTACCAGGCCAGGCCAGTAGCATGTAGTCTGGAATCATTGCATAACAAAGCATGGCAGCGTATGGTCCCGGTGTTTGCTGGCATGCAGACAACATCCATTCCTTATCGCTCTTTGTTATCTTCAGGAGAGTGATATCATTCACGGTCACCTGCTTGAAATGGGGTGATTTTATTAAGGGGACATTCAGAGGTGCCCGTTCCTGCTCTGCTGAACAGAAATGTTCCCCGCTGTTAGCCACGCGGTGGGGGGGGGAGGGGTGAAGTGATCATCCCAGAGAATTGGGTGTTGGGGGGGAGGGGGGTTAGTTGGGTTTGTGCTGCATGTTATCCCGGGAACCGCAGCCCCTCCTTTTACATTGCAAACCCATTTTAAATGGCCAACCCAATGGGTGCTTGGTATGGGAAATGAGGGCGCTACAGTTTGAAACCATTCCCACATGTTAAGAAGGTGAAAAAAGCCAAAAGACTGTGGCTTACCATGGCTGCCTGCAAGCCGAAATCTGTTGCCTGGCACTGCGTGAGTGATCTCTCACACCAAACCGGCAGGCCCTCAATATAAGAGGAAAAATGCGACCTTGTAACGAAAGCACATGTGCTGTGTAATGTGAACAGCAAAATTTAACGTGAAAGAGTGTACCCATTGTTCTCTAAAATGTGTCTTTTTTAACCACCTCTCCCTTCTCCTCCACCAGCTGCAAATGTTTCTCCTTCACAGAGGCTAGTGAAGATTAGAAGGAGAAAACAGCGGACACGGGATGACATGTTCACGGAGCTCCAGATGTCCTCCCATTCTGAAAGAGCACAGCAGAATGCGTGGAGGCAGTCAATGTCAGACTACAGAAAAGCACAGTATGAACGAGAGGAGAGGTGGCAGGCTGAATTGCGGGATGAACAGAGCAAGTGGCGGGCTGAAGATGATAGGTGGCGTCAGCTTGCAGACAGAAGGCAAGAGTCGATGCTCCGGCTGCTGGAGCATCAAACTGATATGCTCCAGCATATGGTTGAGCTGCAGGAAAGGCAGCAGGAGCAGAGACCACCGCTACAGCCCCCGTGTAACCAACAGCCGTCCTCCCCAAGTTCCATAGCCCCCTCACGCAGACGCCCAAGAACACGGTGGGGGGCCTCCGGCCACCCAGTCACTCCACCCAGATGATTGCCCGAGCATCCGAAGGCTGGCCTTCAATAAGAGTTAAAGTTTTAAACTACAGTGTGTCCTTTTCCTTCCCTCCTCCCCCACTCATCCCGGGCTACCTTGGCAATTATCCCCCTAGTTGTGTGATGAATTAATAAAGAATGCATGAATGTGAAGTAACAATGACTTTATTGCCTCTGCAAGCGGTGCTCGAAGGGGGAGGGGAGGGTGGGGTTTTTGGTTTACAGGGAAATAGAGTGAACCAGGTGGGAGGGTGGGGCGGAGGGTTCACCAAGGAGAAACAAACAGAAGTCTCCCACCGTAGCCTGGCCAGTCACAAAACTCATTTTCAAAGCTTCTCTGATGCGCACCGCGCCCTGCTGTGCTCTTCTAACCGCCCTGGTGTCTGGCTGCGCGTAATCAGCGGCCAGGCGATGTGCCTCAACCTCCCACCCCGCCATAAATCTCTCCCCCTTACTCTCACAGATATTGTGGAGCGCACAGCAAGCAGCAATAACAATGGGGATATTCTTTTCGCTGAGGTCTGAGCGAGTCAGTAAGCTGCGCCAGCGTGCTTTTAAACATCCAAATGCACATTCCACCACCATTCGGCACTTGCTCAGCCTGTAGTTGAACAGGTCCTGACTACTGTCCAGGCTGCCTGTGTACGGCTTCATGAGCCATGGCATTAAGGGGTAGGCTGGGTCCCCAAGGATAACAATAGGCATTTCAACATCCCCAACGGTTATTTTCTGGTCCGGGAAGAAAGTCCCTTCCTCCAGCTTTCGAAACAGACCAGAGTTCCTGAAGACGCGAGCATCATGTACCTTTCCCGGCCATCCCACGTTGATGTTGGTGAAACGTCCCTTGTGATCCACCAGGGCTTGCAGCAGCATTGAAAAGTACCCCTTGCGGTTTATGTAGTCAGTGGCTTGGTGCTCCGGTGCCAAGATAGGGATATGGGTTTCGTCTATCGCCCCACCACAGTTTGGGAATCCCATTGCAGCAAAACCATCCACTATGGCCTGCACGTTTCCCAGAGTCACTATCCTTGATATCACCAGGTCTTTGATTGCTCTGGCAACTTGGATCACAGCAGCTCCCACAGTAGATTTGCCCACTCCAAATTGATTCCCGACTGACCGGTAGCTGTCTGGCGTTGCAAGCTTCCACAGGGCTATCGCCACTCGCTTCTCAACTTTGAGGGCTCCTCTCATCCTGGTATTCTGGCGCTTCAGAGCAGGGGAAAGCAAGTCACAAAGTTCCATGAAAGTGCCCTTACGCATGCGAAAGTTTCGCAGCCACTGGAAATCGTCCCACACCTGCAACACGATGCGGTCCCAACAGTCTGTGCTTGTTTCCCGGGCCCAGAATCGGCATTCCACTGCATGAACCTGCCCCAGTAACACCATGATTTGCACATTTCTGGGGCCTGTACTTTGTGAGAGGTCTATGTCCATGTCAATTTCCTCATCGCTCTCGTCGCCGCGCTGCAATCGCCTCCTCGGCTGGTCCTGGTTTTGCTTTGGCATGTCCTGGCTCTGCATATACTCCAGGACAATACGCGTGGTGTTCATAGTGCTCATAATTGCCGCGGTGATCTGAGCGGGCTCCATGATCCCAGTGCTATGGCGTCTGGTCTGAAAAAAGGCGCGAAACTAGTATCTGACGGACGGAGGGAGGGAGGGAGGAAGGGGCGAGTGATGACATGGCGTACAGGTACAGGGAATTAAAATCAACAAAGGTGGCTGTGCATCAGGGAGAAACACAAACAACTGTCACACAGAATGCCCCCCCCCCCCCAAAGATTAAACTCATAACCCTGGGTTTAGCAGGCCGTTGATTTCACGGAGGGAGGGGGAAGCAAATGAATACAGAACAAATCTATTTTTTACATCTTAAGCTGGCAGACGACGGTGCAGCATGACTGATAGCCCTCGGCATCTTCTGTGTGCTTGGCAGAAAATAGCATACTACAACTGATAGCCATCATCGTCGAGACTGCCCAGGTGCCCATGATTGACAGCCACTGCAGTACGATGATGACGGATACCAGTCGTAAATACCATCTTCTACCAAAAGGCAAGGGGCTGCTGTTGTGTGCAATGCAGCCCCATGGCTGCCAGCACCTAGATCGCCGATGAAGGCTACCAATCATACTGCACCATCTACTGCCAAAAGGCAATTAGCTGCTGCTGTGTAGCAATGCAGTCCCACGTCTGCCGGCATCCAGAGGACATATGGTGATGGTGAGCTGAGCTTAGCTGAGCGGGCTCCATGCTTGGCGTGGTATGTTGTCTGCACAGGTAACCCAGGTAAAAAGGCGCGAATCGATTGTCTGCCTTTGCTCTGACGGAGGGGGTGGTGCCTGACGACACATACCCAGAACCCCCTGCGACACTGTTTTGCATCATTCAGGCATTGGGATCTCAACCCAGAATTCCAGTGGGCAGCGGAGACTGCAGGAACTGTGGGATAGCTACCCATAGTGCAACACTCTGGAAGTCGACGCTAGCCTCGGTACTGTGGACGCGGTCTGCCAACTTCTTGCACTTAGAGCATTTTATGTGGGGACACACACAATCGGCTGTATACAACCGATTTCTATAAAACCGGCTTCTATAAATTCGACCTAATTTCGTAGTGTAGACATACCCTGAGAACGGGAACAGTTAACTAACAGTAGCAACATTAACAACATTAACTGTAACAGTCAGGCTGCTACATTTCTGCTTCAGAGAATGAGATCAATTAATCAACAACAGCAACTTTAACGATGTTACTAACTACATAGTCAGGCTGCTAATGCCTCAGGGTATGTCTACACTACGAAATTAGGTCAAATTTATAGAAGCCGGTTTTATAGATATCGGTTTTATATGGTCGATTGTGTGTGCCCCCACATAAAATGCTCTAAGTGCATGAAGTCAGCGGACCGAGTCCACAGTACCAAGGCTAGCGTCGACTTCCGGAGTGTTGCACCGTGGGTAGCTATCCCACAGTTCCCACAGTCTCCGCCGCCCATTGGAATTCTGGGTTGAGATCCCAATGCCTGATGATGCAAAACAGTGTCGCGGGGGGTTCTGGGTACATGTCATCAGGCCCCTCCCCCTCCGTCAGAGCAATGGCAGACAATCAATTCACGCCTTTTTACCTGGGTTACCTGTGCAGACAACATACCACGGCAAGCATGGAGCTTGCTCAGCTCAGCTCAGCTCACCGTCACCATATGTCATCTGGGTGCCGGCAGACGTGGTACTGCATTGCTATACAGCAGCAACAGCTAATTGCCTTTTGGCAGTAGATGGTGCAGTATGACTGGTAGCCTTCATCGGCTATCTGGGTGCTGGCAGACGTGGGGCTGCATTGCTACACAGCAGCAGCCCCTTGCCTTTTGGCAGTAGATGGTGTATTACGATTGATATCCAGCATCGTCGTATTCCAATTCAATCAGAGGCACCTGGGCAGACATGTTTTGTCTCCTGGGGACTCAGTCCTGCCAGCAGTCCTATTGAACTGTCTTGACGATGATGGCTAGCAGTCGTAGTACAGTATCTTCTGCCAAGCACCCAGAAGATGCCGAGGGCTATCAGTCATGCTGCACCGTCTGCTGCCAGCTTAAGATGTAAAAAATAGATTTGTTCTGTATTCATTTGCTTCCCCCTCCCTCCGTGAAATCAACGGCCTGCTAAACCCAGGGTTTTGAGTTTAATCTTTGGGTGGGGGGGCATTCGGTGTGACAGTTGTTTGTGTTTCTCCCTGATGCACAGCCACCTTTGTTGATTTTAATTCCCTGTACCTGTACGCCATGTCGTCACTCGCCCCTCCCTCCCTCCCTCCCTCCGTCAGATACTAGTTCCGCGCCTTTTTTCAGACCAGACGCCATAGCACTGGGATCATGGAGCCCGCTCAGATCACCGTGGCAATTATGAGCACTATGAACACCACGCGTATTGTCCTGGAGTATATGCAGAGCCAGGACATGCCAAAGCAAAACCAGGACCAGCCGAGGAGGTGATTGCAGCGCGGCGACGAGAGCGATGAGGAAATTGACATGGACATAGACCTCTCACAAAGTACGATCCCCAGCAATGTGCAAATCATGGTGTTACTGGGGCAGGTTTATGGCATGGAACCCCGATTCTGGGCCTGGGAAACAAGCACAGACTGGTGGGACCGCATCGTGTTGCAGGTGTGGGACAATTCCCAGTGGCTGCAAAATTTTCGCATGCATAAGGGCACTTTCATGGAACTTTGTGACTTGCTTTCCCCTGCCCTGAAGCGTCAGAATACCAGGATGAGAGCAGCCCTCACAGTTGAGAAGCGAGTGGTGATAGCCCTGTGGAAGCTTGCAACACCAGACAGCTACCGGTCAGTCAGGAATCAATTTGGAGTGGGCAAATCTACTGTGGGAGCTGCTGTGATCCAAGTTGCCAGAGCAATCAAAGACCTGGTGATATCAAGGATAGTGACTCTGGGAAACGTGCAGGTCATAGTGGATGGCTTTGCTGCAATGGGATTCCCAAATTGTGGTGGGGCGATAGAAGGAACCCATATCCCTATCTTGGCACCGGAGCACCAAGCCACTGACTACATAAACCGCAAGGGGTACTTTTCAATGCTGATGCAAGCCCTGGTGGATCACAAGGGACGTTTCACCAACATCAACATGGGATGGCCGGGAAAGGTACATGATGCTCGCGTCTTCAGGCACTCTGGTCTGTTTCAAAAGCTGGAGAAAGGGACTTTCTTCTCGAACCAGAAAATAACCGTTGGGGATGTTGAAATGCCTATTGTTATCCTTGGGGATCCAGCCTACCCCTTAATGCCATGGCTCATGAAGCCGTACACAGGCAGCCTGGACAGTAGTCAGGACCTGTTCAACTATCGGCTGAGCAAGTGCCGAATGGTGGTGGAATGTGCATTTGGACGTTTAAAAGCGCGCTGGCGCAGCTTACAGACTCGGATAGACCTCAGCGAAACCAATATCCACATTGTTATTGCTGCTTGCTGTGCGCTCCACAATATCTGTGAGAGTAAGGGGGAGACATTTATGGCAGGCTGGGAGGTTGAGGCAAATCGCCTGGCCGCTGATTACACGCAGCCAGACACCAGGGCAGTTAGAAGAGTACAGCAGGGCGCGGTGCGCATCAGAGGAGCTTCGAAAACCAGTTTTGTGACTGGCCATGCTACGGTGTGAAACTTCTGTTTGTTTCTCCATGATGAACCCTCCGTCCCCGCCCCCCCCGCCCCAGTTCACTCTACTTCCCTGTAAACCAACCATCCCACCCTCCCCTCCCCCGTTCGAGCTCCGCTTGCAGAGGCAATAAAGTCATTGTTACTTCTCATTCATGGATTCTTTATTAATTCATCACACAACTAGGGGGATAATTGCCAAGGTAGCCCAGGATGGGTGGAGGAGGAGGGAAGGAAAAGGACACACTGCAGTTTAAAACTTTAAAACTTTAACACTTATTGAAGGCCAGCCTTCCGATGCTTGGGCAATCATCTGGGGTGGAGTAACTGGGTGGCCTGAGGCCCCCCCCACCGTGTTCTTGGGCATCTGGGTGAGGAGGCAATGGGACCTGGGGAAGAGGGCTGTTGGTTACACAGGGGCTGTAGCGGTGGTCTCTGCTCCTGCTGCCTTTCCTACAGCTCAACCATACGCTGGAGCATATCAGTTTGATGCTCCAGCAGCCGGAGCATCGACTCTTGCCTTCTGTCTGCAAGCTGACGCCACCTATCATCTTCAGCCCGCCACTTGCTCTGTTCAGCCCGCGATTCATCCCGCCACCTCTCCTCTCATTCAAATTGTGCTTTTTTGCACTCTGACATTGACTGCCTCCACACATTCTGCTGTGCTCTTTCAGCGTTGGAGGACATCTGGAGCTCCGAGAACATATAATCCCGAGTCCGCCATTTTTTCCTTCTAATCTTCACTAGCCTCTGCGAAGGAGAAACATTTGCAGCTGGTGGAGGAGAAGGGAGAGGTGATTAAAAAAGACACATTTTAGAGAACAATGGGTACACTCTTTCACGTTAAATTTTGCTGTTCACATTACACAGCACATGTGCTTTCGTTACAAGGTCGCATTTTTCCTCTTATATTGTGGGTCTGCTGGTTTGGTGTGAGAGATAATTCACGCAGTGCCAGGCAACAGAATTCGGCTTGCAGGCAGCCATGATAAGCCACAGTCTTTTGCCTTTTTTAACCTTCATAACATGTGGGAATCGTTTCAAACAGCAGCGCCCTCATTTCCCATACCAAGGACCCATTGGGTTGGCCATTTAAAATGGGTTTGCAATGTAAAAGGAGGGGCTGGGGTTTCCGGTTTAACATGCAGCACAAACCCAACTACCCCCCACACACACACACACAAACACAAATACCCAATTCTCTGGGATGATCACTTCACCCCTCCCCTCCACCGCGTGGCTAACAGCAGGGAACATTTCTGTTCAGACGAGCAGGAACGGGCACCTCTTGAATGTCCCCTTAATAAAATCACTCCATTTCAACCAGGTGACCGTGAATGATATCACTCTCCTGAAGATAACAAAGAGCGATAAGGAATGGATGTTGTCTGCATGCCAGCAAACACTGGGACCATACGCTGCCATGCTTTGTTATGCAATGATTCCAGACTACATGCTACTGGCCTGGCGTGGTAAAGTGTCCTACCATGGCGGACGGGATAAGGCAGCCCTCCCCAGAAACCTTTTGCAAAAGCTTTGGGAGTACATGAAGGAGAGCTTTCTGGAGATGTCCCTGGAGGATTTCCGCTCCATTCCCATACACGTTAACAGACTTTTTCAGTAGCTGTACTGGCCGCGATTGCCAGGGCAAATTAATCATTAATCATTAAACACGTTTGCTTTTAAATCATGTGTAATATTTACAAAGGTACACTCACCAGAGGTCCCTTGTGTGCCCTCAGGGTCTGGGAGCACGCCTTGGGTGAGTTCGGGGGTTACTGGTTCCAGGTCCAGGGTGATAAACATATCCTGGCTGTTGGGGAAACCGGTTTCTCCGCTTCCTTGCTGTAAGCTATCTTCATTGTCTTCATCATCGTCATCTTCCGCGTACCCCGAACCCGCTTCCCTGTTGCGTGTTTCTCCATTGACGGAGTCAAAGCACACGGTTGGGGTAGTGGTGGCTGCACCCCCTAGAATGGCATGCAGCTCCGCGTAGAAGCGGCATGTTTGCGGCTCTGCCCCAGACCTTCCATTTGCCTCTCTGGCTTTGTGGTAGGCTTGCCTTAGCTTCTTAATTTTCATGCTGCACTGCTGTGCGTCCCTGTTATGGCCTCTGTCCTTCATGGCCTTTGAGACCTTTTCTAATATTTTGCTATTTCTTTTACTGCTACGGAGTTCAGCTAGCACTGATTCGTCTCCCCATATGGTGAGCAGATCCTGTACCTCCCGTTCTGTCCGTGCTGGAGCTCTTTTGCGATCCTGGGACTCCATCTTGGTTACCTGTGCTGATGAGCTCTGCGTGGTCACCTGTGCTCTCCACGCTGGGCAAACAGGAAATGAAATTCAAACGTTCGTGGGGCTTTTCCTGTCTACCTGGTCAGTGCATCTGAGTTGAGAGTGCTGTCCAGAGCGGTCACAATGAAGCACTGTGGGATAGCTCCCGGAGGCCAATAACGTCGAATTCCATCCACACTACCTCAAATCTGACTTGCAAAGGCTGTTTTTAGCGCTAATCCCCTCATCGGAGGTGGAGTAAAGAAACCGGTTTAAAGGGCCCTTTAAGTCGAAAGAAAGGGCTTTGTCGTGTGGACGTGTCGAGGCTTAATTTGATTTAACGCTGCTAAAGTCGACCTAAACTCGTAGTGTAGACCAGGCCTCAGAGAATGAATCAGTTAACTCAGGCAGGGCTACTACATTTGTGCCTCTAGACAGCCTTGTGCACCAGTCAGCTGTTGTAGCAAGGGAGAGGGACAGAGTTTCTCTCTCTCTCTCACGATTGTTCACGCACAGAAAAATGTTGGTCATATGAATTCCCCCAGCAAGTATAATATGGAGATAAACCTATCTCCTAGAACAGAAGGGACCTTGAAAGATCATTGAGTCCAGCCCCCTGCCTTCACTAGCAGGACCAAGGACTGATTTTGCCCCTGATCCCTAAGTTGCCCCCTCAAGGATTGAACTTACAATCCTGGGTTTAGAAGGCCAATGCTCAAACCACTGAGCTATCCCTCCCTATTTTTACAGTGTATCATGCTATCTTGTTCCTTCCCTGTTGTGTGAGAGTGAGGGCCTTGTTTCCTTTATCACAGACTCAGTTATCTGCAATATTAAATGAATTTTACTGTTAAGGCCTAGAGTCACTAGTTCTCCTGCCCTTGCCTTGTTCCTCTCTATTGTCAAACACAATCATTAGCAGCGACTCTAATTATTCATGCTTATGAGATTGGGAACAGGATCTAGTTTTCCACAGTTCCTTGGCATTGTCTCCTGCAACCTTCCCCAGAACAATACAGATTAGCTAGACATGCAAATCAGTGTCATTCGCTCTACTAAACACTTTGGGATATGCTGGAGTCTACTATTCTCTACCCACAGTACTTTGCTTGCTTCTTCTGATTCACTGTGGGGAAGCGGCTCTGTATTTTATCCTTTTGAAGAGTCATGTAGATCCAGCTGGCTGGTGAAGTTGAGGGTATATTAACATGGACAATAAAAGCAAATGGGAGAGGTAAAATGGGGATTGTTCAGCTGTGTCTAATATTCTATTTCCATTTCTCTTATTTCAGGTGGATGCCATCTTCCTTAGGAACTTTCAGAAGCTACAGCCAATAATATGCTTAAGGTTGGCGAGTTGTCTGTGGGCGACGACTGGGCTGCCTTCCAAGGTCTGTGAAAGTGAGGAATCATTGTCCAGGATGGGTTGTAGATCACTGATTATGCGTTGGAGAGGTTTAAGCTGAGGACTGTCGGTGATGGTCAGTGGAGTTCTGTTGGCTTCGTTCTTGGGCTTGTCTTGCAGCAGGAGGCTTCTGGGTACACGTCTGACTCTGTTGATTTGTTTCCTTATTTCCTCGTGCGGGTATCATATTTATATCTGCCTTTGGAAATTTCACTATCAAAGAAACTGAGGAATCACCTGATCAGCATCCTATACAGCAAACAGGAAAACATCAAAAAAGAGGTCTCCAACCTGGGGACTTTCATAAATAACCAGCCCTCCACACAAACAGACTTTACTAACATAAGACAGGAGATGTACATTACACACTTCACCTTTCTACAAAGGAAAAAGGACCGCAAGCTGTCTAAAATCCTACCTGCCACATGGGGCCACGATAGAATAGTGGTACCCCTAACTCACCCAGCAATATCGTCAACTTATCTAGTGACACACTCAACCCGGCAGAAGTCTGTCCTATCTTGGGGACACTCTTTTTGCCCCACCACCCCCACGAACATAATACAGTTCTGCGGTGATCTGGAAGCCCTCTAGTCTATAAGGTGCCACAGGACTCTTTGTTGCTTTTCATACCAGAGGTTCCCAACGTGCTTTACAAACCAACTCTCCAACAGTCTGAATCACTATTGATCCCAATTGCTATGGACCTGCATTCATTCCACAAGTGGAACTCCCTTGGATGGCAGTTGATGTTTTGCATGCAGAATCATAGATATCAGGGTTGGACGGGACCTCAGGAGGTCATCTAGTCCAACCCCCTCCTCAAAGCAGAACCAATGCTCAAACTACTGAGCTATCCCTCCCCCGTCATGCTATGGAGATCCACTGCACATCAGAGTGGGAAATATTGCTGAGTCTGTGCAGAATGAGAGACAAAACACTGGCATAAGTAAACCACATAGTGAGATGTAAGATTTTGATAAATAGCCTTTCAAACAAAAGCTCTGGGTTTTGCATCTTTTACTCCTGAGTGGTGCAGATTCATGCAAGCAGGCTGTGATGCGGTGTTCATCCCCAAACAAGGCGTGAAGGGGTAAGTTATGCCAATTTACCTATAGGCTGCACATGGAGGAAAGCCAGGAAATGTTAAGGCCTAATTGGCCTAATCTTCATCTCCAGGCCTTGTGTGGGGTGGAAACCCCATCGCACAGGCCCACAAGCGTAAGTACAATTCAGATCTGAGTAAGGGTTGCAGCACTAGGTCCATAAAATATCAAGTCAGCCAGCTATCTCTCACCAACATCGAAATGTGTTTAGCCCAGATCCTCAGAGGTATTTAGGTAACTAGGCTAATATATACAAAAGGGACTTAGGCATAGGATGATCAGTGTCACAACACCTAACTTTTAGGCCACTAGGCAAAGCGATAGGCACCTTTGAATGCAATCCACAAAGCCAGCATGCTAGGAGCCACCTAAGCCAGCCAGCAGGAGATGCAGACAACAGGGGCGTATCCTAAGTCCCACGCTTCTCTCAGAGTTCAGCACCTATCTCTGCTAGAGATCCATGAACTGAGGTAAGAAAGGCATTAGGTCACGTAAGCAGTGAATGGGCCTGATTTGACAGGTGTGCTCAGATGCCACCAGCTGGATCAGGACTTTTAGATGAGTTTACACAAAACAGCTGGGGGCGGGGGAGGAGAACGAGGGACAGAGACAGCTCTCTTGTAATCTTTAGCCTAGTTGTTAGAGTACTCACCCAAGATGTGGAAGACAACCCCCCACCCATCTGAGAGGAAGCAGGTATTTGAACAGGGATCTGCCACATCTGAGGTGAGAACCCTAATCACTATGGTATGGAATATCCTGATCTGGGGCTCCCTCAGTCTCTTCTATTGAAGTTTTTGAACTTAAATTAAATAATTATATATTAATTGGGCTAGACAAAGTTAAATGACACTATAGCTTAGTGATTAGAACACTCACCTGAGTGATGTAGATCCCTGTTAAAATTCCTTCTCCTCATCAGGCAGAGGAGGGACTTGAACTGGGGATCTCCCACATCCCATAACCACTAAGCTACAGAGTATAAAGGAAGGTTCTCTCCACCACCTGCAACTGTTGTGTTAACTCACCTAATGGGCCCAATCCAGTAAGCAGCCTCTGGGCATGCCTACCTGATCAGGCCCAGCATGCAATTTAGGTGGACAAATGCCTGTCTTCCCTGGTTTGTGAATCAATCTGGAGCATAGACAGGAGATGGCGTCTGGGCGCCTGTGGTGAAGCAGCACAGCACATGCACACAGGCAGAAATGTAGGCACCTAGGGCACTCCCTCTGCACATGATTCGGCACTGAATTAGTTTAGGAACCTACAGGGGCAAGCAGCAGTCAAAGGGGAGTTTTGTGGATCTCAGTGTTCTGGGAAGAGTCGGGCGGGATGACAGATACCTGACCAGTTAGCTGGTAACGCAGTATAAGCTTTGGTCCCACAAACCCAATGATGGCCTATTAAGGCCGGGAAGGGTCGGTTGCACCCATTTGTCACATAGGTGCCTACAAAGGAGTAATATCCTCCAAAGGGGCACAGTGTAATTCTCCTTATGAGGAGTGGTGTTATTTGCATGGCATTGAAAGACTGTATTGTTTTCACTAAGGTTACTGTAGGGGGAACATGAGATTGATTTTTCTGTTTGATCCCAGGTCGAGAAAAAATTAATATCCCCATACCCGGCCCGCCTCTCTTTAGTTTTGGTCAAATAATCCCATACACCATTGGCCACAATATGCCGAAGGCAACGGCTTTTTCCCAGATCCAACCCTGTCCCATTACATACCCAACACCAATGACCTTTTCCCTCCACCACACTTATCCATTTAGATACATTTATTCCCACTGCTTCCCAAGGGTCATTGCTGTTCCATGTTTTGTTAAACGGACGAGGTCCTCCAGTGAGGTCAGGGGAATTGAGTGGGATTGCCAGGACAGGAACACCAGTTTCAGAGTGGGCTGGGATGTGGCTGCAGACCCGGCAATTAGAAATATTAAGGGGCTGAGCTATCCACACTTGCTGCTGGATAAAAGAATTGTCATTGTGGACTCCCCAGACCTTAAGACACCAGCAGCCAAGGAACAGGCGCCACCAGAGGCACATGTTGGAGGCAAGGCCCTGCTGATTCTGACAACCTCAACTGAGGGAACCGCAGTCACGGTTTTACATTCACCAGGGAGCAGGTGCTAGGCTCGCTACTGCTTCTTCTTGCGCCTTGCTTTAGGTCGTCGTCTGCTTCTGGCAACCCTTACAAGAGCGTAGATTGTAAGGTATTGCAGGCTGTTCCTCTACATCTTCTTCTGGAGTCAAAATTGACTCTGCGTGGTTCTGAGGTGATGATTGGTTCGCTGGGGATGGTACCTTCTTACACTGTGAAGCATGTATCCACGCTGCGGTGCCAGATAGTTTAACAGCCGTCTGGGTAGTAAGCAGTACCTGATGAGGACCCTTCCACCGGGGCTCCAAGGCGTGTTTTCGATGATAGTGCCGTATGTAGACCCAATCACCTGGCTTGAGGTCATGGCAAGCGTCAGAGGTGGGTTCCGTTGGCCAGGCGGCTCAAACCCGTGAATGGAAGTGACTTAGAGCTTGCATTAATCCCTTGCAATATTGAAGGAGCGTACTGTGAGTCACGTTCAAGTCTAGGACTGGAGTAAGGGTAGCCATAGCTTGCATAGGGCGTCCCATCACCATTTCAAAGGGACTCAATTTATGCCTTTGGGATGGAGTGGATTGCATTTCCATAAGGGCCAGTGGTATAGCCGCTGGCCAGCTTAACCCTGTAGAGTCACAAATTTTAGCAAGCTTATTTTTAAGTACACCATTTTGTCTTTCAACTGCACCTGCGCTCTGTGGGTAGTAGGGACAGTGCAACAGGTGTGTGATATGTAATACACGATCCAGGTGTTGAACAAGTTGTCCGGTAAAATGTGTACCCCCATCACTGGACAGAGTGACAGGAATTCCCTTGGCAGGCAGAATATGATTTAACAAACATTTGGCAACAGACAGTGAGTCAGCCTTTCAACAAGGAAAGGCTTCGATCCAACCAGAAAATAAACATACCATAAACAAAATAAATTCATATTGTTGACACTTAGGCATTTGTACAAAATCAAGTTGCCAATGCAAGAATGGTACTTGGGGCAGGCCCCAGAACCCCTGAGCCACTTTTACAGGTTTACCAATATTGTGGTTTTGGCAAGTGGTACAGGCGGCACAGTGGCAGGTTGCAAAAGAGTTGAAATGGGGGGCCCACCATCCTGCCTCAGTTACAGCAGAGACCATCCCCTCCTTTCTGACATGTGTAGCAGGGCGGCCAGCAACGAGTAGAGTGAAAAGGGGGCCACAAAGGCGCCAGTAGGCGAATGCCAAAGGGAATCAGGATGTAGAGAGCAACCCTGGCAACCCAGGAGTCCTTTTCGGCTTCTGGGTCAGAGTCTTGGAGCAGGGTGAGCTTAGTGAGGGACGGCGGTGGTATAGAAACAGAAAGGGAACCTAGAAACGCATCTGGGGAAGGTTCTATGGCAGCAGCATGTTTAGCAGAGGCGTCAGCAAATGCGTTACCCTTAGCAACATCAGCATCCGCCATCGAGTGGCCAGGGCACTTAATAGCTAGGGCAGATGGAAGTAACACTGCATACAGGAGAGCAGCGATGTAGGGGCCATTTTGGATAGGGGTACTGGCGGAGGTAAGGAAACCCCGAGCTTGCCAGAGGGTGCCAAAGTCATGTACAACCCCAAAAGCGTAGCGGGAGTCAGTGTAAATGGTGGCAGAGCATCCCTCCGCCAAAAAGCAGGCACGGGTGAGGGCAACTAATTCAGCAACTTGCGCTGAGGTTACAGAAAGTAAAGGCGCAGCTTCTAGGGTCTCAGCGAGTGACACTACAGCGTACCCTGCAAGGAGACGACCTTGGTTGTCTCGAAAACAGGAACCATCAGTAAACAAAACAAGGTCAGAGTTAGGGAGAGGGACATCAGAAAGGTCTGAGCGCGGAATGGTGACAGCAGAGACAGCTGCAAGGCAGTCGTGGGGATCACCGTCATCAGACAAAGGAAGGAGTGTGGCAGGGTTTAACTGAGAACAACGCTTTATGGTGATATACAAAGCAGACAGCAGTAAAAGTTCATACCTGGTAAGGCAGGCGGAGGAGAGGTGGCCTGTGTTACGTTGTAACAGCAGAGTTTCCACAGAGTGAGTGACCATGAGGGTAAGAGGAGAGTGGAGGACAAGGGATTCGGACATTTCAACTAGGCGCGCTGCGGCAGCCACAGCACGCAGGCAGGGGGGTAAGCCTTGGGCAACAGGGTCCAAAGTGGCAGAGAAATAAGCCACTGGGCGGTTTTTGCCTCCGTGCACCTGAGTGAGAACTCCAAGTCCACACCCAGATTGTTCGTGGCAGAAAAGGATAAAAGGCTTAGAGTAGTCAGGCAGCATCTGGTGGGATAGAAGCCAGAATCATTGCTGGGTTAGGGACAACAGAAAAGGTGGGTATGACAATACGATTAATGGCTCGAAGGTCCTGAACAAATCGCCATGATTTGCCATCAGCTTTTCGAACTGGGGGGATAGGGGTGTTACAGGGACTGGAGCAGGGAACAATAATGCCTTGCTCCCGCAGCAATGCCAGCCTCTGCCTCAGGGTTTAAAGGGTATTGAGACAGGCGAGGCAGAGGCTTGGAGGAGTCAACAGTAATGCAGACGGGGTCAGTATTTAAGTGGCCCACCTCAGAGGGATGGCTTGGCCACAGAGAGGACGGGATGTGCGAAATTAGGTGTTCAAGGGATGGGACCAGTGGGCAACAAGGGACCGGGGTGGAAAAGGGGGTTTCAGACAGCAGGGAGGCTACAGAATCACTCAGAGAGGACTGGGGGATTTGTAAATAGACCCCATCCGGGGAACAGTATATGGTGCAGCCAAGTTTACATAACAGATCCCGACCCAAACGGTTTACCAGAGTGGAATCAGAGAGAAGGAAGGCATGATCTGCGGATAGGGGACCAACTTGGACCGGTAGAGGTTTTGAAAGGGGATAAGGGGTTGGGATTCCCGAAATGCCCACAGCGGACACGGTCTTTTCAGAACCGGGAACCACAAGCAGGTCAATAGTACGAACTGCAGAGAGCGAAGCTCCCGTATCAACAAGGCAAGGGAGAGACAAATCATTGATAGTTAACACACACTCACCTATGGGACTGAGAGGTAGTAAAGGAGCTAAAATTTCCTGAGGTTCCCCGGTGTCCCGTCATTGCTGTGGGACAAAGTAAGGCTGGGGACTGACTGGCTGTGCCGGCAGGGGGTCTAGCTGGTTATTTACAGAGTTATCAGGCCGGCTCGGACATTCGTTCTTCCAATGTCCGGGCTGCTTACAGTAATTACAAACATCCCCATTACCCGAAAATCCAGTTCCTCGGCCCCTCCCTCGACCACGTCCCCGTCCCTGGTATTTTCCCCGTCCCCGGTACTGTTTGCCCTGCCCAGAATAATGCTGTATTTGCAGGGCCATTAACTGTTGAGATGATTGTTCCTCCTTTCCTTTCAGAGTGCGTTGGCAGTGCTCTGCCACTGTTTGCAATTTGTCCATGGTTTCGGTCTCCCACCCAACACTTATTTGCTTTAGCATATTGCCAACAGCAGGTAGGAGGCCATTAACAAACGCATTAGCCAGGGCGCCCTGTCCATTTTTATACGGTTGCTGTATACCAGAATGTTGCAGAAAAATGTCAGTTAGCCGGGTGCGACAGTCGCCCGGGTTTTCTCCCTGTCGTTGCTTAGAGCCGTTTATGGCCGTCCAGTTGGTTTTAGGACTCCATACCCGAGGGATGGCTTCAAATAGATTTTTAACTCGCTCCTTAGACTTTTTCCAGTATTCAGCATTAGGACCGGTGTCTGGTAAAGTAGAGTGGCGGTCAGCAGCGAGCCAATCTGCTGCTGTGAGCCATTTTTCATGCTCACTAGGGACTGCTACAAGTAGCTTGCACAGCTGCAGGAGGTCTGTCTCAGAGGGTTCGTAGGCATCACATACTAACAAAAATTCCTCTGCGAATTTGGTAGGATTTTCCCGGGGCTTTGGAAAGCCTTTTACAACTGAAAGGAGCTCTGTACGAGTCCAGCTCCAAGTGGGACCCCCGTCTTGGCCCCCAGTATGCAGGATTCGGAGGGGAGCCTGGATATTTTTAAGGCCCAAGCGCGAGCTTTTACGGGGCGGAGCGGAACCAGAGGAATGGGCCTGGGCCGTATCGGACGGTCCGGACGGGTCTGAACTGGAGACCTCTGGAAGTTGTTCCTGAGCTGGGGAAGCTGGTGACTGTCTATTGATCCAACACAAGGCTGCCAAGCCGATTAATGCGTCTTCCTCATCATCGTCCCCAGAATCTAACAAGGGGTTTTCTTCGTCCTCTTTCACAATGAGATGGGAGTATGAAGGCGGGTGGGATCGATCTGAGTCTGCTCGAAGAACGAGGTAAAGGGGAGCATTCGGTCTAGTGGTGGGAGAGGAGGCTTCCAATAAAGCTTTTAACTTATCATTTGAATCTTTGAGAGAGGCAAGTTTCGATTCTGTCCACCTATGATTTGCCTCTTCCCACCACTGTATGAAACAATCAACCTCTCCTCTGGCCAATTTAGTTTTAGATTGGCTGAGTTTGTCTTTTAAGACGGCCACTCGGTCCTTGTCCCAAGATCCTAACAGTGGCCACTGAGTTTTGGGATCTCCCTGAGTTAGCCTAGACCATTTTTCCAGAAATTTACAGAAGTCCGGACCCTTCCTAAAATACATAAAATGAGCCGGCGTTCCTTTAGGGAATTGTCCCGACTTAGACGTCTTGTTACCCATACAGGAGGACTTTACACACACCAATCACACAAGAAGGAAATTCGGGTTCGTCAGAGCGATGCCCGGTGCAACACACAAAAGGAGCCCACAGGCTACTGCCTCAATCGCCCTTGCTTTCACACCAAGGGTTTTACCCAAGGTGCGGTGCGGCTGCGATTGTGCAGATTTCACTCACTCAGACCGCGGGGACAGGAACCCCTTGGTCGGCCGATCCCCGGACGGAGACGGCACCCAGACTCAAACACTCCACAGGAGGACAGATAGACACAGAGACAGGACAGTCCTCAGTCCGGACAAAACACAGAAATAATTACCTGACAAGATTCCTGATGTCAGATCCTGGGATCCCTATCAGAACAGAGTGGGAACCAACAGGTTCAATGGCGTAGACGTCACTGTGGTCGTGCACCCTTCCGTTCAGGAGGAGGACCGCTCGGGCCAAATGTCCAGGTGCCGGCTGCCACGGTCATCCTACAAAAACGGTCAGGAATCACACGGTCCCAGTGAAGACAGTTGCCATCTCGGTGGAACCTCCAAATTGTCAAAGTTAGAATCAGGACTCACAATTTGTCAAGACCACTCTGTTTATTAGCACAGCGCTCTGCTAATACATTCAGATAAGGTGAGCCCCTCTTCCAAGACCCACACTACCTTATTTTATACAGGTAAAAAGGGTGCAAACTTAACAAGAGGACAAAGAAAGCAGAACTGACAAGTTTACCTGAGGCTAGACATACATATTCAATTACAGATCTCCAGCTAATGTTCCACCATTAGCTTAAGTGGACTCATTGTTTATGTCTTAATGTTCCTGTTCCTGACACCTGTATTTCAGCATTCCTTATTTCTGCTTAAAGGTACATACAGCATTTATTTAATCCATTCTACTTTTACAATATAATTCATTCTACTTTCAAAAAAGCTAATTCCCTGGATGACCAGCAGGCGCCGTGGAGGTGAGCATCGTACCGCCACAGGGTCCTCAAGGAGACATGAAGAGGTCAGAGGTGCAGTTAACTCAGGAGCTGTGACAACTTCATCACCTCCTGGGCCTTATTCCCCGCGTCTGTAACATAGGAAAAAATGCGCTGCCCTCCTTGGCAAAGTGCTTTCAGATCTAGGAACCCAGAGCGCTAGCTAAGGGCCAGGTGTTCGTAATGAAAGCAGTCCCTGATCCTGACTGGTGCTGAGAACGTCTCAGCCCTCTCTGGGTCGCAAGGAGAGTAATTCACACTGAGACCCCAGCGCACTTCACTTTTTTTTATTTGCATCACAGATGTCTACAGCTGAGGCCACAATACTCCTCCCAGGGAGCAGCTCCCGCTGGAGCGAAGCAGCGTCCTTCCCTGGGTCACGCCAGCCTTTCCGGACTCAGCGGTAGAACAGCAGCACTGCGGATTCAATCATCTCCTTGGATACACTCCAGTGTTGATGGGTTCCATAGCCATCCCAGGCAAAGGCAGGAAAATCGCTGCACTGAATCGGGTTCCCTTCTGGGAAGAACCCTCCTCCACCCAGGCAGTGCTGAGGATAGAACAGAGGAATTGCCAGATGGGAGCAGAGCAGGGGCCCATATAGCCGCTCTCCTGTTTCCAGGCCAGTGCCAGCTGCTTCAGAGGAAAGTGCAAGAAACCCTGCAATGGCCACTTGGCGAATAATTTGCCCACAGAGAAAGTTACCTCCTGACCCCCCACAGTCAGAAGTCAGCTAATGCCCTGAAGCATGAGGGTTTAAATCTCTTCCTAACTCTTGGGACCAGAGCCTCCACTGCCCTGACTTACTCCGGTGCAATGGGCCCCCAGATGCCAGCGTTTGCCACTCTCTTTGCACTGGTGTGAACGTCTGTACAAGGGGCAGGGCCAGTTTAGGCCATTGGGTTTTGTTGTAGTTATTTATTATTTACACTGCAGTACCGCTTCAGAGCCCCAGTCCTGGGCAGGCCCTCTGGTGCTAGGTGCTGTACCGACACAGAACATAAATACGGCCCATGCCCTAAGGTGCTCACAATTTATCCCTTACCATAGGAGTTTCGGGGAGCCCTGCACTAGAAAGGTTGGCAGGGTCCAGAAAGCCTGATGCAGGAATCCCTGCGGGAGCTTCTCTGGCATGTGCTATGCAGGATGTCACACTACAAGATCCATCATACTGGCCCTTCTGGCCTTTGAATCTGTGGATCTGTGACGGCACCAGAGAAGGGGCTGCTGGGGAAGGGGCTGCATTGATGTATATCACACCCTAGAACAGAAATCAAGTCTTGAGCTGTGGAGGCAGCATGGCCTAGTGGATACAGCACTAGACTGGGACTCAGGTGATCTGGGTTTTATTCCTGGCTCTGCCTCTCTGTGCCTCAGTTTCCCCTTCTGTAAAATGGGGGTGATGATACTGACCTCCTTTGTACAGCACTTTAAGATTTGATGAAAAACGCCATACCAGAACTAGGGATTATTATTACAAATGCTACAGCTACGGCCTTACCAAATTCATGGTTGATTATGGTCAATTTCATGGTCATAGTATTTAAAAATCATAAATTTAATAATTTCAGGTTCTTAAATCTGAAATTTCACGGTGTTGTAATTGTAGGGGTCCTGACCCAAAAAGGAGTTGGGGGCGGGTCACAAGGTTATTGTAGGGGGCGTTGCGGAACTTCTACCCTTACTTCTGCGCTGCTGCTGGTGGGGCGCTGCCTTCAGAGCTGGGCTCCTGGCCAATATCCGCTACCTTCCAGCTTCCCAGCTCTGAAGTCAGCACAGACTTAAGGGTGGCAATACCAGGACCCCCATAAAATAACCTTGTGAACCCCTGCAATTCGCTTTTTGGCTCTGGACCCCCAATTTGAGAGATGCTGGTCTCCCCCAGGAACTCTGCATAGTATAGGGCAAAAGCACACAAAAGACCAGATTTCACAGGGGGAAACCAGATTTCACAGTCCATGATGCATTTTTCATGGCTATGAATTTGGTAGGGCCATAGCTACAACTCAGAGACCCATGGACCTCTCTGGGTCAGGAGCAGACCGTGAGTAGGTTTGATTCACTCTTGGCTCCCTGTGGCAGATGCTTTGGCTGCAGGACCCCTGGTGGCAGAAATTACACCTTGAAAAACTTCCCAGTGGTGCTAAGTGCCCACGGCAGCTTCTGACAACAGAGCTCCTCTGAGCTGTTCCCTCCCAGCAAGTCTCCCCAAAAGAGAGATTTAACATCCACCCCCTTGGCCTGTCCTGGGCCTCCATGTGTACAGCTGTCCCTGCTGGCACAGAGAGCACAAACTGAACCTACCCTGCGCCAGTGCCGAGCTAAAAGCAGTTCTTGTGCATCCGGCCAGCTCTGACAGTGACACTAGGCAGCCCCAAGGCTGATCAGCACTGGCCTTTGCTCCACCGCTAACCCCCACTCTGACCAGATACTCACATGCTCGGTGTTACAGCCGGTGACTTTCACCCCAGCACACAGAGCCATGGCCGCCTTCTCAGTATTAAACACGCGGAACTGGATGTAGCCGGGGACGAATTCATCTGGTGACAGAAAAGGGCAGGTCAGGACCACTGTTTGCCAGGGAGAGGCAGAGAGAAGGAACAGTGGTCCAATCTCAGCTGGTCCTTCAGTAAGTCCCTATGTGTGAACTGGGAATGATGGGGGACTAAGGATCAGGAACTCCAGCCCCAGAGATGATCAGGAATTACCAGTCTCATCCAGGCCGTTCACAGCTCTGTCACTTGCAGGGCATCTTTAAATTCCTACGAGCTGGTTTGTGTGCAGTTGCCATGTAGCATGTTAAAGTGGGGAACACACACCGTGCTCTCTCCTGGGGATTTTCCATTTGCTCTCTCTTGTTTCATCATTTTCCCTTTCTCTAAATCAGTGATACGCAGTCTGCAGCTTGCCAGCCGCAAGTGGCTCTTCAATGTGTCTCCTACAACTCTTTACTGCACATGATATTGAAACACTGTTTGATTTAATTATTAACCAATCTAAGTTATTAACCAATCAGGATGCTTTTACTATGTTATTAACCAGATAAGTTATCAACTGGCAATAGGTTATTAACTTATTTCCTGTGAGAATAATATATACATATTTTGCCTGTCATACTGTTTAAATACGACTAGTATTACAGTAAATGAAACAATGAATTCACACTCCTGTGGCTCTTGTGGGTAATGTTGATCACTAATTTGACTCCTGAACCTCTGAGGTATGAGTATCACAGCTCTAAACAAAGATTATCCGGACTGGAACAGGCCCAGGACTTAAATTCAGAGAGAGCTGTCTAGAGCAGAGCTCTGGTGAATATTTTCACACACCTCTGGAGCTCTTACACCATGTTGGGGGTGGACACATGGGGGGGGGGGCCTCTGGGAAATACTCCTGGAGGAATTCTGTGGCACTGCTCAATGCAGAATTTTGCAGAAATTAATGTTTTTTGTGCAGAATTTCCTTTCCCCCACAGAAATGGTCTGCAGTGCTGCTGGCCACCAGTAGGGGCTGCTGGACCCAGCCTAGCCCAGCTCACACATAGAAGACACTGCCGGGGGCAGGGAGAGAGCTACAGGGTTCCTGGCAGTGAAGGGAAGGAGGCAGCGCACAGCAAACTCTGTGCAAGCCCTGCCCGGGCCCCAGCATTAGGCTGTGACTCCCTTTGGATCCCTGGGCTCTGAGGAGGAGGAGGGGGTGAATGGGTGCCTGGGCTGGGGGGGCGCTGCAGCTGGGTTCTGCGGGGAAGGGGTGTGGGTATCTGGGCAAAGGGGGCCGTGGCTGGGCTCTGTGGGGAGAAGGGGGTTTGGGTATATTGTCTAGGGGGGGGCCGCGGCTGTGCTCTGGGAGGAAGGGGGTGTGACTGTCTGTCCCCCCCGTCTGGGAGAGAGGAGGTAGAGAAGCAGGATCTGGGTTGTCATAGGGGTTTCTTTAACTCTCTACTCCTGGGGGAAAATATTTGTGTTTCTGTATTGTTACAGACAGACTTGCTGACAGGTATTTTGAAATAAATTACCAAAATAATTGAAACTGGCGTGACAAGTAACATTTGCAGAATTTTAAAATATTGTGTGCAGAATTTTTAATGTTTTGGCACAGAATTCCCCCAGGAGTGAGAATTTAAGCCTTGGGCAGGGCTGATCTGTGCGGCTGGAGAGGCAGAACCCGCATGCTCACTGCAGACTTACTTCGGCCGTTTGGAGAGTAATAGTTGGCGGTTTGCTGGGCATCGCCATAGTCGTAGATGACGGGCACGGCGGGGCCATTGTCAGTCTTGCAGACGCCGGTGCCGTATTTCACTGGGTATTTCTGGGAGACACAAACACAGCGAGAATCCAGCGTTAGTTTCTGTCCCTGTGGCAGGGCAGCTCCAGCACAGACGAGGCAGCTTCACTGACACATGCTCGCTGGGTGATTAGTTCAGTCAGTGCCGCTGCCCACACAGGCCAGCCCTAGGGCACAGCAGTGACCGCAGCAGTGGGCAGAGAAATCTGGCATGTCAAGGTACCATTTATCTCAGCCTCTTTGGGACAGGGACTGTTGTTCTGTTCTGGGTCCGTACAGCACCTAGCACCGTGGGGCCCTTGTCTGTGGGGGGGGAGTTTCCTAGGGGCTAGCACAATGCAGGCGGTAAATGATAATAGGTGAGAATCAGCATGTGTCCAGCACCATTGCCCACCACCCTGGCACTGAGGAAATATCCCTGGTAGGACGCCTGAACCCCAAAACCGGGCTCAAGGGTGAGTAGAGGGCCTGGTCTAGCACCAAATCACCTGTGTCCAATGGCCCCCATCTCCAGGGTGTGAGGTGGGGTCAGTCTCCGTGGCCCATTCAGCCTCTCTGCTGAGTCTGTCAGCAGGTCAGAGACAAGAGATGTGGCTGGTTTGGGACATGAACACCAGCAGTTGCCTGAGACCAGCCAACTCATCTCACACCAAGGTCACAGTCAGATTCCAACAGGCTGTGTCTAGGGGAAGGCTCCTTGTCCCATTATCGGCCCCCCAGCATGGAGCACTTTTAGAATGTTGAGAATTTGCTCACCCCAGCTCCTCCATCTAAACTGGGGCCAGCAGAGCCACCCGGACCCTCCTGCACACACCCCTCCAAAGCCCCAGCCCAGTGCCATCACCTGGTAGAGTTTGAGGAGGTTCCCCCCTTCTGAGGACAGGAAGCTGGTCTCGGTGTGGTACCTCAGGATGGACTTGTTCTTCCATTCCTTCAGAGGCGTCTTGTTAGTTACGTGCCACACAGACAGGTCCTGGGCTTGGAGATCATAATAACCAGGGTTCTGAAAAGCGAGGACCCAGATGAAACTTCTTAACCACATCCCAGGTACTTACATCACCGGGCATCTGGGCACATCACCAGCTGTGGTATATTTATTGTAACACCCGCCCCGCGAGGCAGAGAAGCACCTTCCCCATTGTACGGGGGAGAACGGAGGCACAGAGACTAGGTGACTTGCCCTAGGTCACACTGGGGGCCTGTGGCAGGGCAGGGAATGGAAGCCAGGGCTGCCTAGCCCTACACCACTGCCTTGACCACTGGGCCATCCCCCCATATAACCCCCATGCCCATGTCCCCCACCTGCCCATGTGCATTCAACCACATTCTAACGCACCCTCTCTCCCCAGCACGTAGCTATTGGCCATGGAGAAGGGGACCCCACCTTGTAGTCATCGCTGGTGGAGCCCACCGCAGAGCCGAAGGTGTTGTAATTGGCCCAGTTGCCGTCTCCCTCTGGGTAGTTGACGTCGCTCCCCTGCTGGCTGGACCAGCGATCGCCATTGGTGCACTTGCCATAGATGTTGTTCTCGTGCACGCTGGCCACCAGGGTCCAGCCGCCCCCCTTAGTGGTCATGTCGCAGAAGGTCTGGTAGGTCTCGCCGTTCTCGGTGCGCAGGGTGTAAATCCCATCTGCAGGGGGCGGGGTGGGAAGTGGGGAGCACTGAGCTGGTCAGCCAGGGCTGGGGAAAGGGGCAGGGCCCTCTCGGAGCCAGCCATTAAATGGGCAACGCCCAGGTGAGGAGTTTCTAGTGCCCTGCAGCAGGGCCCACACCCGGAGTCACTGGAGCAGGACGTGCCCCTGCATCCGGGAGCACAGCAGCCTGATTCCCAGGGACACTAAAGCCCCTTGGCAGCAGGAAGTGAGTGCAAATTACAGGGACTCCCAGAGGACATGGACTGAGCCTTTCCACACAAGGGGCTTTATACTGGGATAGCCATTCCCATGGGGAGGGAAATCGGCTGTCCCTGTCTAAGGCACCTTTCCCCCAGTATAACTGTGTTCACACCGGGGCTGGATTGGTATCAATATATCAGGAAAACCCATCCCCCGACCCGTCACAGTGACACCGGCACAGACGCCGTGCGTAGACCAGGCCTAAGTGTAACCGAGAATCAGGCCCGGGGGCAATTTGTGCTCAGGAAAGGCCCCAGGGCTCATTCAGAGCCCCCTGCCCCTACTGCTGTCTGTGTCCCCGCGCTGTGTCCCTCTTTTGGGCCTGAGCCTGCGGTGACTCGGTCTGGGGGTGGAACAATGGGTGGAACAGAGCCAGGCAAAGAATCTGCCACCCACTGGCTACACCCGGACTGTCAAAGGTGCTGAGCACCCGCCCCGGCCTGGTCGTCGCCTGGCACTGGAGGGGCTCAGCCCCAAGAGCAGCCTCTGGGTCCCTGTCTGAGTCCTGCATGCCCTTCCTCCAGCTGAGACTCATGCCACGGTCCATGGGGGGGGGAGCAGATTTTCAGAGACACACGCTGGGCAATGGGAATTGGGCGCCTCTGTGCCACTTGTGCCTCTGAAACTCTCTGCTGGGGGAGACCAGCCGGCCCCTGATGAGGCAGCAGGAGCCCTGTAGCGGGGTGATTGTAGGCTGAGGCAAGGTGGGGATAGAGGGTGGGGGTTCCCCGGGGAGGGGAGACCCAGATCTGTGGGGTATTGCCTGGAGAGGCAGCACCCTAGGGCAGAGGGCACCGGGGTGCTGGGAGGAACACAGCAGCAGCAGGACACCAGCCTGCAGAGGGTGCTCTGAGGGCTGGAAAGCTAATTCCCTGCGCCAGCCAGCAGGAGGCGCCACAGGGGTGAGTCCCGCACCGTCACAAGCCCCAATGAGCTTTTCTCTGCCGGCAGCTGCTGTGTGTGGCGGGGGCCTGAGCAGCAGGGTGTGGCAGAGAGCTGAGTTCTCGTGTCAATCCTGTCCTGTGCAGTGCTAGAGAGACGTCTCCACGGAGCTCGGGGGCTGGAGTTCACTGAGTTACCGGCTAGGCGAGGTTTAGGCTGGTTGGGCCCTGAGGAGTTTGCTGACAAGGCAGACAGGCTGGAGCAGGAGGGAGCTGTCAGCTGCAGCACATCTCCCGCCTGCTGGGGCTGGCAGGGCTAGCAGAGTGTCTCACAGCCAGCTCTGGTAATGCGGTTCCCTACTGTGCCCACGGGCAGGCAGGTGCCCCTGCTCCCAGCACAGAGATGCCCGGGTGCATCTGAACGGACTGGACCCAGCTGTGGCCTTTACACTGGGTCTGGAGCAGGCACCTAGCAGAGGCAAAGCAGCTTCTGCAGGTCCAGGGATGCTTCTTCCGCACTCACCTCCAGCCCTGGCCCGGGTGGCTTTAATTTCCTTGCAGCTGCGGGGCAGGCTCTGGTAGCTCTGGCCGCTCTGGCCACTCTGGGAGCAGGACGTGTCTTCCCAGTTCTCCAGCAGGTCACGGATGGCGAGTTTCAGTTCAGCAACACCCACGCTCTCGGCTGCACAGGGGGTGACTTGGGGTTAGTTAGGAGTTTTCTCTGTTACCATGTATGGGGCCAGAACGACTTCAGAGTGAAACTTTTTATACTTAGATTGTCAGCCATTAGGTGCTGTTCTGGGTTTGTACAGCGCCTGGAACCACAGGGGCCGGGTCCAGGACTGGGGCACCTAGGCACGACTGTAACACAGAGTAATAAAAGTAATCCCTTTAGGTGCCCACCTCTCAGGGGCGGCTCTATGTATTTTGCCGCCCCAAGCACGGCAGGCAGGCTGCCTTCGGCGCCATGCCTGCGGGAGGTCCGCCGGTCCCACGGCTTCGGTGTACCCGCTGCCAAATTGCCGCAGAAGCCGCGGGACCGGCGGACCTCCCGCAGGCATGCCACCGAAGGCAGCCTGAGGCTGCCCCCCCCCCCCCCCCCCGGCTTGCCGCCCCAGGCACGCGCTTGGTGCGCTGGTGCCTGGAGCCGCCCCTGCCACCTCTGCAAACCTGGGCTCCAGGATATGTACAGAAGAAATTCACTGGAGCAGGTTCCTTATTGTTGACGTCACTAGGCCTCACCCTAGGTAACTTGGGAGGGTGGAAGGCCACTAAGTGTCAATGAAGCCTTCCTGCACTAGGCCTAAGTGAACCAAACTCTATCCTTCCATGTTTAAACTCTAATCAACCTCAAAAGCCAGGTGCAATTGGAATATATAAGCAACCAGTTATCTGTGTGCAACCCCCTGCTCAAGCAGTAATAATGAGGCCTGCATGTTTCTGGCTGAAGGGAAAAAGGACAAGATAACGGTTTAAAGAAGTTACTAACAAGCTAGGCTTATAGCTGCCAAGAATGACTTAACTGCTTAAATGTAATTGTTATTTGCTTAGTAACTATTATCAGGGACGGGAGGGGTAGAGGGAGGAATGGGGGGGGGGAGAAAGGGAGGGCTAGAGGGGAAAGGTGGGGGGTGAGGCTTAACTGCAAAATGTATAAAAGAAGAAAAACTGTTCCTGTTAGTGTGCTTGATCTGAGACGTGCCTGTCTCCTAGCACCGCTTTGGGACTCCAAATAAACTTTGTTTGCTTCTCCCCCTGGTGTGTTTATTGGCGCGAAGCACACCGGGCAACGAACCCCGCTGTTGCTTTGCCTCGGGCACTCTGTGCTGGCAACATTATGAACCAGGGGTGGAAGGAGGCTGCCTGCCAGTTGGGGTCACTATTGCCTCACTTGTGTATCAGCAAAGCCTCCCCTGTAGCAACCCGCCCAGCTCTTCCCTTGCATGTATCACAGCCCTGGCCCCAGAGGCAGGGTCAGAGTTCGGGAGAATTAGTTCCCAGAAGAGGAAAACGAAACAGCCACTTACCGCAAGGGGTCGCCCTGGTCACTGAGATGAGGAGCAGCAGGAGAGCGAGTTGCTTCATTGTTGACTTTGCAGCAGAGAAAACAGTAGATCTGCTGGTTAATAGCCAGGCTGGGGCTAGTTAGTGTCACAGAGCACAGGAGGTGGGGGTGGGGGGCAGCTTCTCCCCAAATCTCCTGCTCCCAGGGCTGCCCTGGCTCTCTGCATAACCTGCCCTTGGCACTAACTCCCTGCAGCCCTTGAGTTCAGCGGGGGTTTGCCGGAGTGGGGTTGGCCTTGCAGTGATATCCTTAGAGCAGTTTTCATCTTCAGAGCCCACTGAGGGCTCAGCAATGGTTCAGTGATGGGCTTGTGGGATGGGAAGCTGAGGTGAGCAGGGCTGGGAGGGGAGCACCAGGGGAGTGCTGCACGGGGCACTGGGAGGACTCCAGGTAGCATCATGTGCACAGAGCAAGCCTTCCTCCTGCACTTCTTCTGCTAACTGAGCCTCGCATCAACGCTGCAGGGTGGCCAGGTCTCAGTATACCCATTTTGTAGTTGGGGAGACTGAGGCAGATAGACCCTGACCTGAAGCCCATTGAAGTCAATGGAATGCCTCACACTGGCTGCAGTCAGCGCTGGGATCAGGTCCAGGGAAGGGAAGCGAGGGGATCAGTACCCAAACCCCAATTCAGACCTTTTTCTAGGAGTCTCTCTCCTTGCTTTGCAGCAGAATCGACACCAGCACATTTCACTCATGCCCTGGCATCTTCCCTCCCACTGCATGGCCACAGCTTCACGAGCCCAGCCAGAGGGCCCTGCAGCACAGCTACCCAGTGCTAGAGGCAGGCAGAGGGGGCTTGTTAAGGCTCAGATTCAGGAGAGCTGGGTTCAATTCCCCCCTCTGTCACTGACTCCTTGGGCAGGTGATGGGTTCTCTCTGGGCTCAGCTCCCCAGCTGTAAAATGGGCGAGAACCGTCCCTACTTCACCAGGTGCTCTGAGGATTAGTGCATTGAGGCTCATGTGTGCTGTGGTGCTGGGGAGCCAGACAAACCCATGCTGATGCTGTGTAATAATAATGTCTAGTGCTGTCATGAGTAGATCTCAAAGCACTTTACAGAGCAGCTCAGTAGTGTTATCCTCATTTTACAGATGTAGAGAAACCAACGTCTTGGGCTTTTTAAAGCTACTATTGTCATGTTGACATATCACAACTACTGCTACGTGACATCGCAGAGTAATGTACTAAGGGAAGGGTCAGGACTCACTTGATTCCCAGTTCCAGTGTCGCTGAGGTGTCTAACAGCAGATTTCAGCATCAGAAGCTTCTGACCAGAGAGACAGAGCGATTCCTCTGATGCACCAGTCGCAGATCTAACTTTTAAAGGGAGTGGAGCCACCCAATAAAAGCAAACACAGCTTACAAATACCAGAACTCTCCAGCCACGTATGCAGGGGCTGGGCAGAGGGTTTCCAGCAGAAACATTAAACAGGGTCAAATCTAGTTCATGTTCCAGGTATCTGAATGTATTGCCCTTCAAAACAAGGTCCAGCAGTCCACCCAGGAAACTCCAGGTTGATGCAATAGCACATGACGGGCCTGATATTACTGCATTATCACTGATTATTTGCATGCTGGGGCTGAATGTTGATTCAGGTGGTGGAGTTGAATGGTCCTGATGAAGCCAAGAAGGAAGTTGGAGCTCTGTAGATCCTCCACTGCTATAATAACAAGACAGGTTAAAGCAGGAACGTGGCTATTTAGGTTTCATTTAAGCAGTGTCTCTGCCCTTTGTCACAGCTCTGGAACAGTCCCTACACCCAACCCGCTTTAGGGTCATGCTCTCACTAGGGGAAGCCACTTGGATTCACCGCCACCTTAGGCCGAACCTCAGAGCCTTCAGCATCCCTGCGTCACACGAGTCCAGCTGAGTTGGACCCTGAGACAGACTTGAACACCCAAAGGGAGCAATTCACCCCCACCTTCAGCATGCGCAGTGACTCTCAGCCAGTGTGGTGAGAGCAGCAGGGTTTATTAGCCATCTGGAACACAGTGTGGCAGGTCCTTGGTTAGCCAAGAGAATTGAAAGTTACAGCCTGGTCCATCTGGGTCAGCCCAAAGCACAGAGCCCTCTGACCCCTCTTCAGTCCCAGTCCAGGAGCGTCTCTTGCTTCCAGCAGCCCATACTTCACATCCCCATTGGGCCCTTCTTCCATACTTTGTTTCTGTTCCAGGGCAAACATTGTCACCTGACCTCACCTCCTTAGCCCTTTGTTCTCCAGCTGGTCACACCTGACTGGCTTCCTGCGGAGGGTAGGCCATCCATGGTCATTAATCGCTAAGTGCCAAATGTCTGGGCAATTCGAGTGGCCTTTGTCTTCTCAGACTCTCCATGGGCTTGGGGCTCCAGGCTCTAAACAGCTAGACATCAGTCACGTCTGTATCGCTGGGTCTCTGCAATGAGCAAACAACCTTTTCCCACTACCTAGTTAACCAAGCACCATATGGGGAAACTGAGGCACACACAATATTAATACAAAATATTATGGAACATTCCCACACCGTCACATGCTTGATGTTCAGAAATGCCTCTGGCCACTAAGAACAATCAGAAGAATTTATTTAATTTGTCATTGTTCATCTTTCAGTTAGAATGGTTCGCTCTCGCACAGCACGAGATCAGGGATACCCAGATCAAAAGTGCTGTGCTTTCCAAAAGGAATCAACATCAGTATCCCAATTTACAGAGAAAAACTGAGGCCCAAAGACTAGAAGGGACTCGCCTGGGGTCATCCAGCAGGTCAGTGGCAAAGTTGGGACTAGAACCTAGATTGCTAGATTCCCACTCACCACAGGATCACACAGCTGTCTCTTTGCGGTATAATATCCTTTCTGCTCCAGTCCCCACTGTCTACTCACCAGTATCCTTTAGTCCCATGTCTCATGTCTGGGGTGTGTCGGTGCCCCATTGTGACAGAAAATACCAGTGTTCACACCCTACAGACTATTGTAAGAGTGTCTGTACAAGGTATGCCTTGTGAGGTATCAGTTAAAAACTGATAACTTGCTGATCAGTAACATCATGGCAAAATTCACGTAGCAGCGTTATATGTAAAGTTATGGACACAATCTGAAATCATGACTGAAGTGTGTTTCCCAGATTAGTCCGGGGAGTGGCTAAACAATTCCTCAGAGACAAAGGGCAAACTGACTCCTCAGCCATCTGCCAACAAGGCTGATGAACATACCTGCTAAGTGGCCATCCTTTGGCGAGGAAGGGGGCAGGGACAAAAATCTACAGCGTAGCAAAGAAACAGCCTGAAATTTTCTTTCTCTACCAGCCTGCCTGTTGCCTGGCTCCCAGCTGGAAATGCTTCTCAAAGGGGGTCAGGACTAGAAAAAGAAGGGGTGGGTACCCCAAGACACCCCTCGTCTCACTCCCTATCTGTCTCTGGCATCATACCTAAGAAGACAAAGGAGAACAGCCATTGGACTTCAGGGGAGAGGTCCTGATCTGAGAGTTCGGTCAGTAATCTGCTGGAGCATGCGGTGAGAAACTTTGCTTGAATCTAATACAGTTTGGTAAATTAAACACTAGTAAGTGTTTTATCTTTATTTTTCTTGTAACCATTTCTGACTTTTATGCCTCACTGCTTGTACTCACTTAAAATCTGTCTCTGGTTTACATCTAATGGAGCTCCTCACAGCTTTAAACTATGTATGTACAATGGAGTTCTTCCCAGTTTACACCAGAGTTATGCCCATTTTACAATTAGGTGTTTACTGATAGTGGCGATACCCCCAGTTTATGACAACATATTTACAATGGATTTACGGTTTGCACCAGTGTCAGTGAGAGCAGAACCAGATCTGATATTTGAGGTTTAAAAAGCAAAGTAACTGCAACAGAATCTTTAGAAATTCATTGTTGTATTTTCTATCCAGCTAGGGAATGAAATTCTGACATTTGGTAGGAAGCTCGGGGGATTTCCTGGGGATGTCGGGGTCCTGTCTCCACTTTCCCTCCCTAGAAGGTGTCTTGATCTTTCTCTCTCCTCCTCTCTGGCTCATTTCTCAGCATCCACCTCGAAGGCTTTGATCAGCACCCTCTGGACACTGGCAGTCACCTCATCCATGAAACTCCTCAGCATCTTGTAAGCGGTGGCAAAAGACAGTGCTCCAGAGGCCATGGAGCCCAGCACAGGGACAGAGCGCAGCACCTCCTTGGATAGCTTTGGCACCTTGCCACCTGCCTGTATCAGCAGCTGCACCACCAGGCTGTTGGAGATCTCCTGGGCCAGTGGTGCCTCGATAACAGCCTTCATCTGTCCCACCGGCTGCCCCACTTTTGCTGCCAGCTTCTCCAGAGAGTCGTCATCCAGGCCAAAGCTCTTGCAGTAACCTTGCAGGGTCCTGGCCAGGATGTCCACATCGCAGGAGATCAGGAGCCCTGGGATGGGCGTGGCGTGGACACCACAGGCCATGGTGGAGACCAGCCACATCTGCTTCAGCATGGCAGCCTTCTTCTTCTCCAGGATGTGCAGGGAGATGTTGGGCAGGGCCATCAGGAAGGCATGCCGCTTGTGGTGGCTCAGCTCCCTTTCCAGCGTCTCCCCCAGGAGGTGAAAGTCGTACTTGCTGAGATCAAAAGCCGAGAGGAGGAAGACTTGGGGCGAGTGGATGCCTTGGGCCCGCAGACCCTCCAGGCAGTTCTGTCGGATCTCCTGCAGCACCCCCACCTCGCTGTAGCTGGATGGCCGGCGCTTGAGGGAGGAATCCAGGTCTACATCCACCTTGGAGCGGACAAAGTAGAAGTTCTTGTCCATGGCCTGGATGTGGCAGGCCAGAGCAGCGTGGTTGGCGGTGAAGCGCTGCGAGGCGATGATGAAGAAGATGTCGTAGCGCGAGAAGCCGACCTGCTCCTGGTAGGCATCGGGGTGGAAATCGGGTGTATCGATCCCCGGCAGGTCCCAGATGGTCACGTTGGGGTACCAGGGATGCTGGTATGGAGTCGGCTCCCTGGTGGTCTCCACCACACCGGTGCGGGCGGCACCTGCATCCTCATCGCCCAGGCCCCGCAGGGCGTTGACAAAGGACGACTTCCCGGAGCCGGTCTCGCCCGTGATGCCCACATCCAACTGGATGCTCTCCAGCGACTCCAACATTTCCTGCAGCCTGGAGGCTACTCCGGCGAGGTTCCCCTCCTCAAAGGCAGCTTTCAGGGCCTCCAGCTCCTCCCTCGACAGCTTGATGATGTCCTCACTGCTCTGTGAGGCCATGTCGGCTCTGGCAAGCTGCTGCAGCCCCTGTCTTACAGAGGGAAAAGCCAGTTCTTGTCTGAGTTCCTGGGAATGCTGAACCGCTGAAACCCTCATCTAGGTCTTTGTCTCTGGGCAGCTCCTCCCGGAGACCCAACCCCATCCCAGCCTTCATCTTCTCTGGCCTGGCCAATGGCAGCTCCCTCCCCTCTGACCTCCCATGAATCCAGTTCCCCCTCAGTGGAGATTCCCACCCTGGCCTCCATCTCCTCCGGCCTGGGCTATTACAGCTCCTGCCTCTCCCTCACTTCCAGACCTCTCCTCGGCTGGGATCCCCCCCACTCCCTCAGCCTCTATCTCCTCTGGCCTGGCCTATGGCAGCTCCCACCCCTCTGGCTTCCCAGAGCATCAGACACCAGC
This sequence comes from Malaclemys terrapin pileata, assembly GCF_027887155.1. Lineage (NCBI taxonomy): Eukaryota > Metazoa > Chordata > Testudines > Emydidae > Malaclemys > Malaclemys terrapin. Next base: position 10,383,087 of record NC_071525.1, read on the forward strand.
ATGGGCTGGCTGGGGGGAAGGGCGTGGGCTTGAAGCAAGAGCAGAAGTGAAGCCATTTCTGCTGCACCAAATAATCCTGTGAGGTAACAAGCAAGGAGGAATCTTTCACCAACGCCAGCACCACAGAATGGGGAAGAGCCATCAAGGAGGAAGTTGGTGACTCCCAGTGGGGCTGAGAGAAGATGGAAGCTGAGGGTCAGACTGAGCGAAGATCCCTTACTCTGACAGTTACATTATTAAAGGTGAAAGTCCCACCCCGCTCTAACCACCAGACCTCACTCCACTCCCAGAGCTGTACATCGAACTCAGATGTCCTCACTCCCAGCCTCTGAGTTCCCTCACCCACCTGCCCTCCCCAGGAAACTCTGGGTGCAGAGATGGTTCAGGCTGGTGTTGTTTAATACACCAGGGAACCAGCTTCTGCCCACACCTCAGAGCGGGTTACTCCCATTCACACCGGGCTGGCTTCTGGCCTCAGCTCTGCCCGAGGGTCCCCCAGTATCTTATCCCCAGGTGTGTCTGCCGTGGAATATGAGCACATCTTATAGCCACATGCTGATTGGCTGACTGTGCCTTCTTATGTGATGTCAGTGGCTGTGGTGCAGTGTCACCAGACTCATCACTGATTTGCATAAAGGGTATCCCTTCGCCCATTCGACGTATAATGGGTATCCCTCCACCCAATATGTGCATAAGACAGGGCAGAGCATGGAAGGTAGAAACAAAACAGTTAGTGGTGACTCTTCTCCTTCAAACCATAACGCTGCACTTAAATCGTCCATTTCACCTGAGCATCTGCAAGCTCTTAAGGAGCCTTAATTAACTAACCACAGAGTTAGAAGTGAAATTAAAAGTGACCTGCAAAACAGGAGACCCACTCCAAGGCTCCTTTCCCCTGCTAGAGTATTGCAAAGAGGCCTTGGTTTAATGGGGAATCAGGCCCTGGATGGTGAAAAGATGCCTGGCAGGATCCCCAGCTGTGGAGTAGGAACCCATGGTGTTAGGCGCTGTACGTTGGTTATTAGGTGTATTACGGTAGCATCCAGGAGCCGTGGCCATTGACCAGGACCCCTCCTGTTGGCAAAGGGTGTGTCTACACCGAAGCACAACAGCAGTGCAGCTGTGTGACTGTAGTATTGAAGTGTACACATGGGTGGCGGGTATAATAGGTTAGGGGGGTTTTTTGATCTATTATGCCGCATGCAGGTTCCAGGACGGCTGAGGAGGCGGTATCTGCTATTCAGCTTCCTGGGTTCATCAGTAATCTCCCTGGACTCCAGAGAGATTACTGATGAGCCCCAGAAGCTGAGTAACACATACCAACTCCTCAGCTGCCCCAGAACCTGTATGGGGCATCTCAAAGCTTCTTCAGGTGAGAGTGAGAGGCTTTTCCTGCAGCGGCTTGGGCTCTGGAAAGAGGAGGCATGGCGTGGCTGTGGCTGGCCCAGGGCAGCTCTGGGCAGGTGGGCGGGGGGGGCCTCAGGGCACTTCTGGGCGGTGTTGGGGAGGCTCAGGGCTTCGACTGCCCTGGGGCTCCAGCTGCGGGGTAGGGACGCGGGCAGAAGGTGTACGGGGAGATTTTGGCAAACCAGTAAATTGCTTGAAACCACTATGGCTTATTGTTAAAGGCGGCCTAGTCAGCAAGCTGTAAATTGGCCATTAAGCAATCTCAGCTTGACCAATGCAGGAGGGGAGGGGAGTTTGGGTGCCACAGAAAGGGCAGCTTGACCCCGCGTCCTTCCTGATAAGAATTGTGTTGAAGTTGCTGATCCATGTATTTTAGAAGAGCAGGATGTGCCCCAGGAATGTCTATTGGGGTCTCAAGGTTGCAAACTCTGGAAAAACCCACACCCGGTTAATCAATAATCAGAAGGAACCTCTTGCTTGCCCATTGGAACTGCTTACTTAACAAGTTTTCTTTAAGGGACATGTCATTCTAATACTAATTTATATATAAGGGGAAAAAAGCTTGAGATTCTTGGACTCGTTTGGGGACTCTTTTTGGACTCTCCCTCTGGATACATCTGGTGGTCCCCACCAGCAGATGGAAGATTTGGCCACCAGAAGCCTGCCACTGTTTCACTCGAGAGCCACACTCAGCTTCGGTAATTATCAAGGGTTGGGGGTGTTTTACTAGTCTTGTTGCGGACTAACCTGTAAGTGCTTGAGACTAAGTAAAGTTTAGCTTTAAGTGAAAGCACTCTTGTGTTGTCCTGTTTGTGCCAGCCATCTATCAGTCGGACGGCTGTGTCTTCCCTGATTCCTGACACCACCTCGCACAGAGTAAAAGTTACCAAGAGCTTTGGGTTGAAAGAACCCCGGGTAACAAAGGGGCAGAGCCGGGGGCCGCCCATGAGTATACACAAGCCCTTATTTTGCACAGACATTGTGTGTTCAGTTGGGTGATCTATTTACCTCCCTAATCCTGTTTTACAGGCCTCCCCCACATTAATTGCTCATGTCAAGCCAGGCCTACAGTCCAATGCCTTTTCTTTTCTTTTCTTTTCTTTTCTTTTCTTTTCTTTTCTTTTCTTTTCTTTTTTCTATTAGCATTCCGTTCATTGGCACCAGAGCCCTGTTTTGCAGTGCTTTCTTTTTAACATTCATCCCCCAGCAAGACATACTCAAAACCACAATCATCTTAATCATTTCAATCTCCTGATGAGTTTGCCTTGATGGCCTGTTCTGCTTAGCAACCAGCGAGGCCTACTGAAAAAATATACTAGCTGAAACAGTCAGGCGCTTGGTTGCTTGACCTTGCTAGATAAGAGAATGCTTGCAGAAGCTGGGAAAGATGCTTGCAGATGCTTTTTGAAGTAACTTGTATTTCTTTGGCCTGGTCTACACTACGGGTTTAGGTCGACTTTAGCAGCGTTAAATCGAATTAAGCCTGGACACATTCACACGACAAAGCCCTTTCTTTCGACTTAAAGGGCCCTTTAAACCGGTTTCTTTACACCACCTTCGACGAGGGGATTAGCGATAAAATCGGCCTTTGCGGGTCGGAATTGGGGTAGTATGGACGGAATTCGACGTTATTGGCCTCCGGTAGCTATCCCACAGTGCTTCATTGTGACCGCTCTGGACAGCACTCTCAACTCAGATGCACTGAACAGGTAGACAGGAAAAGACCCGCGAACGTTTGAATTTCATTTCCTGTTTGCCCAGCGTGGAGAGCACAGGTAACCACGCAGAGCTCATCAGCACAGGTAACCGTGATGGAGTCCCAGGATCGCAAAAGAGCTCCAGCATGGACCGAACGGGAGGTACGGGATCTGCTCACCATATGGGGAGATGAATCAGTGCTAGCTGAACTCCGTAGCAGTACAAGAAATAGCAAAGTATTAGAAAAGGTCTCCAAGGCCATGAAGGACCGAGGCCATAACAGGGACAAACAGCAGTGCCGCGTGAAAATTAAGGAGCTACAGCAAGCCTACCACAAAGCCAGAGAAGCAAATGGAAGGTCCGGGGCAGAGCCACAAACTTGCCGCTTCTACGCGGAGCTGCATGCCATGCTAGGGGGTGCAGCCACCACTACCCCAACCGTGTGCTATGACTCCTTCACTGGAGAAACACACAGAGAAGAGGGTTCAGGGAATGAGGAAGATGAGGATGGAGGTAATGTAGGTAGCTCACAGCAGCAAGGAAGCGGAGAAACCGGTTTCCCCAACAGCCAGGATATGTTTGTCACCCTGGACCTGGAACCAGTAACCTCCGAACTTACCCAAGACCCTGAGGGCACACAGGAGACCTCTGGTAAGTGTACCTTTGTAAATATTACACATGGTTTAAAAGCAAGCGTGTTTAATGATTAATGATTAATTTGCCCTAGCAATCGCGGCCAGTACAGCTACTGGAAAAGTCTGTTAACGTGTATGGGGATGGAGCGGAAATCCTCCAGGGACATCTCCAGAAAGCTCTCCTTCATGTACTCCCAAAGCCTTTGCAAAAGGTTTCTGGGGAGGGCTGCCTTATCCCGTCTGCCATGGTAGGACACTTTACCACGCCAGGCCAGTAGCACGTAGTCTGGAATCATTGCATAACAAAGCATGGCAGCGTATGGTCCCGGTGTTTGCTGGCATGCAGACAACATCCATTCCTTATCTCTCTTTGTTATCCTCAGGAGAGTGATATCATTCACGGTCACCTGGTTGAACTGGGGTGATTTTATTAAGGGGACATTCAGAGGTGCCCGTTCCTGCTCTTCTGAACAGAAATGTTCCCGCTGTTAACCACGCGGTGGGGGGAGGGGGTGAAGTGATCATCCCAGAGAATTGGGGGGGGGGGTTACTTGGGTTTGTGCTGCATGTTAACCCGGAAACTGCAGCCCCTCCTTTTACATTGCAAACCCATTTTAAATGGCCAACCCAATTCATCCTTGATATGGGAAATGAGGGCGCTGCTGTTTGAAACCATTCCCACATGTTAAGAAGGTTAAAAAAGCCAAAAGGCTGTGGCTTACCATGGCTGCCTGCAAGCCGAAATCTGTTGCCTGGCACTGCGTGAGTGATCTCTCATACCAAAACGGCAGGCCCTCACTATAAGAGGAAAAATGCAACCTTGTAACGAAAGAGTGTACCCATTGTTCTCTAAAATGTGTCTTTTTTAACCACCTCTCCCTTCTCCTCCACCAGCTGCAAATGTTTCTCCTTCACAGAGGCTAGTGAACATTAGAAAGAGAAAACGGAGGACGCGGGACGATATGTTCACAGAGCTCCAGATGTCCTCCCGCGCTGATAGAGCACAGCAGAATGCGTGGAGGCAGTCAATGTCAGACATGAGAAAAGCACAATATGAACGAGAGGAGAGGTGGCGGGCTGAATGGCGGGATGAAAAGAGCAAGTGGCGGGCCGAAGATGATAAGTGGCGTCAGCTTGCAGACAGAAGGCAAGAGTCAATGCTCCGTCTGCTGGAGCATCAAACTGATATGCTCCAGCGTATGGTTGAGCTGCAGGAAAGGCAGCAGGAGCAGAGACCGCCGCTACAGCCCCTGTGTAACCAACAGCCCTCCTCCCCAAGTTCCATAGCCTCCTCACCCAGACGCCCAAGAACACGGTGGGGGGCCTCCAGCCACCCAGTCACTCCACCCCAGATGATTGCCCAAGCATCAGAAGGCTGGCCTTCAATAAGAGTTAAAGTGTGTTCTTTTCCATCCCTCCTCCCCCACCCATCCCAGGCTACTTACTTGTGTGAGGAATTAATAAAGAATGCATGAATGTGAAATAACAATGACTTTATTGCCTCTGCAAGCGGTGCTCGAAGTGGGGAGGGGAGAGAGGGGTGGTTGGTTTACAAGGAAGTAGAGTGAACCGGGTGGGGGGGGTTGGAGGGTTCATCAAGGAGAAACAAACAGAAGTTTCACACCGTAGCCTGGCCAGTCACAAAACTCGTTTTCAAAGCTTCTCTGATGCGCACCGCGCCCTGCTGTGCTCCTCTAACCGCCCTGGTGTCTAGCTGCGCGTAATCAGCGGCCAGGCGAGTTGCCTCAACCTCCCGCCCCACCATAAATGTCTCCCCCTTACTCTCACAGATATTGTGGAGCGCACAGCAAGCAGCAATAACAATGGGGATATTCTTTTCGCTGAGGTCTGAGCGAGTCAGTAAGCTGTGCCAGCGCGCTTTTAAACGTCCAAATGCACATTCCACCACCATTCGGCACTTGCTCAGCCTGTAGTTGAACAGGTCCTGACTCCTGTCCAGGCTGCTTGTGTACGGCTTCATGAGCCATGGCATTAAGGGGTAGACTGGGTCCCCAAGGATCACGATAGGCATTTCAACATCCCCAACGGTTACTTTCTGGTCCGGGAAGAAAGTCCCTTCCTCCAGCTTTCGAAACAGACCAGAGTGCCTGAAGACGCGAGCATCATGTACCTTTCCCAGCCATCCCACGCTGATGTTGGTGAAACGTCCCTTGTGATCCACCAGGCCTTGCAGCAGCATTGAAAAGTACCCCTTGCGGTTTATGTACTCGGTGGCTTGGTGCTCCGGTGCCAAGATAGGGATATGGGTTCCGTCTATGGCCCCACCACAGTTTGGGAATCCCATTTCAGCAAAACCATCCACTATGGCCTGCACGTTGCCCAGAGTCACTACCCTTGATATCACCAGGTCTTTCATTGCCCTGGCAACTTGGATCACAGCAGCCCCCGCAGTAGATTTGCCCACTCCAAATTGATTCCCGACTGACCGGTAGCTGTCTGGCATTGCAAGCTTCCACAGGGCTATCGCCACTCGCTTCTCAACTGTGAGGGCTGCTCTCATCCTGGTATTCTGGCGCTTCAGGGCAGGGGAAAGCAAGTCACAAAGTTCCATGAAAGTGCCCTTATGCATGCAAAAGTTTCGCAGCCACTGGGAATTGTCCCACACCTGCAGCACGATGCGGTCCCTCCAGTCTGTGCTTGTTTCCCGGGCCCAGAATCGGCGTTCCACGCCATGAACCTGCCCCAGTAACACCATGATTTCCACATTGCTGGGGCCTGTGCCTTGTGAGAGGTCTATGTCCATGTCAATTTCCTCATCACTCTCTTCGCCGCGCTGCAATCGCCTCCTCGGCTGGTCCGGGTTTCGCCTTGGCATGTCCTGGCTCTGCATATACTCCAGGACAATGTGCGTGGTGTTCATAGTGCTCATAATTGCCACGGTGATCTGAGCGGGCTCCATGATCCCAGTGCTAGCTATGGCGCCTGGTCTGAAAAAAGGCGCGAAACTAGTATCTGACGGACCAGGAGAAGGAGGGAGGGCAGGAAGGAGGGAGGGCCGAGTGACAACATGGCGTACAGGTACAGGGAATTAAAATCAAGAAAGGTGGCTGTGCATCAGGGAGAAACACAAACAACTGTCACACAGAATGGTCCCCCCAAAGATTAAACTGAAAACCCTGGGTTTAGCAGGCCGTTGATTTCACGGAGGGAGGGGAAGCAAATGAATACAGAACAAATCTATTTTTTACATCTTAAGCTGGCAGCCGACGGTGCAGCATGAGTGATAGCCTCTGCAGTACGACGACGATGGATACCAGTCGTAATATACCATCTTCTACCAAAAGGCAAGGGGCTGCTGCTGTGTAGCAATGCAGCCCCACGTCTGCCAGCCCCACGTCTGCCAGCACCCAGATCGCCCTCGGTCTCTTCTGGGTGTTTAGCAGACAATACTGGGCAATTGGCAGAAAATAGTATACTACGACTGATAGCCATCATCATCGAGACAGTAGCATGTCTGCCCAGGTGGCCATGATTGACAGCCACTGCAGTACGACGACAATGGTTACCAATCGTAATATACCATCTTCTACCAAAAGGCAAGGGGCGGGTGCAATGCAGCCCTACGGCTGCCAGCCCCACGGCTATTAGTCATGCAACACCGTCTACCGCCAAAAGGCCGTTAGCAGCTGCTGCTGTGTAGCAATGCAGTCCCACGTCTGCCCGCACCCAGAGGACATATGGTGACGGTGAGCTCAGCTGAGCGGGCTCCATGCTTGCTGTGGTATGTTGTCTGCACAGGTAACCCAGGTAAAAAGGCGCAAATCTATTGTCTGCCGGTGCTCTGACGGAGGGGGGAGGGGCCTGACGACATGTACCCAGAACCTCCTGCGACACTGTTTTGCATCATCCGGGCATTAGGATCTCAACCCAGAATTCCAATGGGTGGCGGAGACTGCGGGAACTGTGGGATAGCTACCCATAGTGCAATGCTCCGGAAGTCAACGCTAGCCTCGGTACTGTGGACGCGGTCCGCCGACTAGAGCACTTAGAGCATTTTATGTGGGGACACACACAATCGGCTGTATACAACCGATTTCAATAAAACCGGCTTCTATAAATTCGACCTAATTTCGTAGTGTAGACATACCCTGCGTCTAACCATGAAGCTTATCAAAACATAGCAGTTGTTCTTTGTTCCTCTCTTGTATGCTGGGAAAATATAGCTGGGAAAATACAGTGATGACGTGACATAAGTGATGACGCGGCGAAGTGGCTAATAAAGACAGTTTGCATCTGCATAGGGGAAGGGGGGCTGGTTCTATGGAGACGGGTAGTAGTTCTCTATTGTATTGCATGCCTACAATAAAGAGCTTGATAGCTGGATCTTTGCTGGTCGTTGCCTGTCTCTTTGCGGTCGGACAATGAAACCTGAGCCGTCCGGGATAAAAGAAAGCCCCAACACACCCAATGAACCCCCTCCTAGCATGGGCCTCTATAAAGGTCCGTATACAGGTATAGCTATTCCCATATGGGAAGGGGGATCAAATATACCACTAGAGGGCACCTTTATACTAGTATACACTAGGTGTGTCCCAGTATAACTTTTCTGGTGAGCCGGCCGATCTTCTACCCCAAGAGTTATACAGTAGCACCTCAGAGTTACAGACACCAGAGTTAAGAACTGACCGGTCAACCACACACCTCATTTGGAACAGGAAGTATGCAATCAGGCAGCACCAAGGACAAAAAAAAAAAAAAAGGAAATACAGTACAGTACCGTGTTAAACGTAAAGTACTTTAAAAAGAAGAGAAAGCAGCATTTTTCTTCCGCACAGTTTCAAAGCTGTATTAAGTCACTGTTCGGTTGTAAACTTTTGAAAGAACAATGACAATGTTTGGTTCAGTTACGAACCACCTCCATTCCCGAGGTGCTCATAACTCGGAGGTTCTACTGTACCAGGACAAGAACTGTGGACAGACCTGGAACTATCCGTGAGAACTTATGCTGAGCAGTGCACTCACACACATCCTGGGTGTTAACCCCTCCCTCTTCCCCTTCCTCCCCCACAGGAGCACTCAGCGCTGGGCTCAGCCTCTGGTAGGACAGGGACCAGGACAATGCAAGGGGAGTCCCAGTGGCTCTCAGAGAGGGACATTAGATTGGAAAGGGGAGCACATAAGAGGAGAAAGGGGAGGGGACCAACCTCCCATTTCCCCTCACTCTGCTTTTATTGTACTTCATGTACCAGTGGACAGGAGCGGCGAGTCGTATGGACCTGTGGTGCCCGAGCTCCAGCAAATTCAGAGCCCAGGATGTGTGTATGTGTGGGGGGAGGTCTTGGACCCGTTCTGGGCACCACCAAAAATTATACAAACCTGCCGCCCCTGCCAGTGGGGAGTAGGATAAATCTGGCTGGGGACCTGCAGAATGCTCTGTCCAGGGTTAATAAGGTTCACTCTAAAAGGCGATCACTCAGAGGGGTATTGGTGTTGGGAGTGGGGGTGCATCCTTTTGAAACTTGTCCCTAACAATAATATCCTGCATGTATATGTCACCTTGCATCCTAAAAGATATGAAAGGACTTTGCAGATTGCACGTATAAACTCTGGGGTAGGACACAGCAGCTGTTTAATAGCACAAAGCACCACTGCACAATGGCTTAGGACAGAAAGGGATGACGGCTCCTGTATCCAATTTAAGCTATTTCAGGAAGCTGATTGCAATTACCCAAGGTGGAATAGGGCCAGGACACTGACTTCATATCCCCTCCTCTTGAGAAAAATCCCGTTAGCTCTTTAATGGGAATTGGAAGTGATCCAGACCTTGATTTCATCCCTTAGGTTCCTGACACCAAACCCTGGCACCATGCTGGGCTTCTCTCCAGTGTTGACTTAGAGAAAGGAGCCTGAGTCACTCCTTCCGTTTCCAGTACCAGCTGGGTTTTCCCTGGTGGGGTCTCACCTCCACATTAACTTTGTTCTGCTGGGGAAATCTGAGGAGACTGCAGCCCAAGGCTGTACTGCTGTGGGAGCTGCTGCTCCGCCTAGAAGACAAATGATCTAGGATGCCAAGACTTTCCCAGGATGGCTAGGTCTTTCGTGATTACCCGCTAGGGTCCGCATTTGGTTTGACAACTCCTAGCCAAACATCCTGTTCCTGTACCATTATCAGAAACGAAGGGGAAATAAAAGTAATGCAGGGCCTGAAATAGGCTTCAGTGAAAAAGCCGGAAGAGAGCTTTGTGCAGGCAAAGTGACCACGATTTCCTGTCTTATTCTGGCCCTGGCGTAGTTGGTCAATTTTGTTGCTTTGCAGCTGAGTCAAGACACATGAAGCAGGCCAGGAAATTCCTCCTGACTGTCAATTAAAAGCAACTCTTCAGTGCCCTCAAAAAGGCTATTTTGGATGGGTGATTTTCCTCGGGGAGCATCGCCCCTCCCTCTTTAAAATGAACTCCAACCTCTGCTATTTACTGGTCCAAGCTTTCAGATGCATTTATTAAGAGACAGAGCAAGGTTTCCTTACATCTGATGCTCTTTGCAAGTGAGCGCATCCATGCTGAAATGGGAGAGGATGGTTTAGTGAGCTAAACGCCGAGATCCTCTGGAATCGCAGGTTCATACTCTGGCCACCAACTCTGCCCCAGCTCTTGTAGCTCTGCATGGACATGACAGTTCCCCTGGTTCTTTTGTGTAAGATGAACTGTGCTAGCTCTTCTGTCCTTGGGGAAAGTTTCACTTCCCTGCTGATTTGCAGAATGCTGTGCTGCTCTCAGTTGACACTCTCCACCCCAGAGAGTGCATGGCCGGGGGGCTATAAGAATGTGGTTTGTGAAGATCTTTGGAACAAAAGGCATTCGAGAAATGTACTAGTGCATTATTATTAGGAGTACTTGGTCCTGGAAGGATGCCAGGGAGGAGGAGTGTGTTATTTCTATAGTGCAGTAGCTCCCAGAGGTCCCATCAGGAACAGGCCCCGTTGAGCTAGGGGCTGTACAAACACATATGAAGACACATCCCTGTTCCAAAGAGTTTAAATAAATGGAGATAACTGGAAGGGACCTTGAAATGTCACCAAGTCCAGCCCCCTACCTCTACTAGCAGGACCAAGTACTGATTTTGTCCCAAATCCCTAAGTGGCCCCCTCAAGGATTGAACTCATAACCCTGGGTTTTGCAGCCCAATGCTCAAACCACTGAGCTATCCCTCTTCCTTAATTTACACTCTAAGGCAGCAAGGGTAGAGTGACACAGTAACACACATGCATTGCAGCTGTATATCAAAGTTAATTTGACAATATTACTTTTAACTCCAGCATCATCTCATGAATGAGATTGCGGCCTGTCATGCTGACTGGTCATGCTCATTTGTGCTCCTCCGCCTCTCGTAGTTTGTATTGTCCTCTTGTCTCATAACCCCACCCCACCCCGTGTAGACAAGCTGTTTGATTGCAAGGTCTTTGGGGCAGGGACTGGCTCTGTGTTTTGTGTTTGTACAATAGAGTCCTGCTCCATGACTAGAGCTGCTATCCGCTACCACAATCCGCAATGCTACCACTAATTATAATTATTATGATTGGATTAACTAAGTGCCACTTCCCCTCATGTGTTGCTCAACTCAGCCATCTTTACCTCGCTGATTTTTTGTAGGTGTAGGTGGTCTGTGGGAAGGATTTAAAGTAGACATTCGTGACTTTCCGCGTTAGTTCAGGGAAAGTGATCCGGGCCTACGGGGCATCTCTGCAGAAGGTGTGGAGGTATTTCCACAAATAACTGGGAACGAGATGGATGGAGCCGGCACCACTGGCAAAGCAGAAGAGGCAAGAGGTACTGTGAGAAGAGACAAGAAGTGAACACGTAGGTCTGCAAAAGGCCTTGAAGACAAGCACACGACGCTTGGATTTTGACTGCAATGAAACATGTGGTGCTGATATATTCAAAGAGGGGGGATCAGAGCAGAAAGCAGGGCACGCGATCACAGCAGCTGTGTTTTGAATGAGCTGAAGCAGGGCAATGTGAGTGCTAGGGAGAGGAGGCGGTTATAGATAGATGATTTCCTGTTCTCTTCATTCCCTCTGAAGCACCTGGCATTGGCCGCTGTCAGAAGACAGGATACTGGGCTAGATGGACCATTGGTCTGACCCAGTCTGGCCATTCTTATGTTCTGATAGCAAATCAACCAGGCTCTGGCACAGGAGTGGATGATGGGTTTGGCTGTCTGAAAGAAAAGGAAAAATCTTAGAAATGTTCTGGAGGGAGAAGCACTGAGCTTCGGACACACTGGGATGGATGGGGCAAGAGAGAGGGAGGAGCTAACAGGAGACAAAGAGGATAGTGATGTTCTCAACTAGGACAAGTTGGAAGAGATCCAGGGGATTGGAGAGGAAAGTGCAGAAGTTCAGTTGAGGCCACGTTATGGTGAAGCTGATAGCAAGACCTCCTGGGAGCGAGGTCAGAGTCAGCCTGCGATGGAGGGAGACGTGGAAAGTCAGAGCAGGGGTTCGTCGGCACACAGGAGCTAGATGGAATCGGGTGAGACGATCAGAACACCCGGAGAAAGGGCGAGGGGGAAGAAGAGATAGGGGCTGGCTGAGAGCCCTGTGCCAGTCTCCCAGAGAGGGGTAAGAAGGAGGCACAGCCATCCACCAAATGAGACACTGATGCACCAGTCAGAGCGGCTGGGGAAGAAAAAGCCAGGGAAGCCTGGGAAGAGTAAGAATTCCAGAAAGAGGGTGTCCTTGTCCAAAGCAGCAGAGCCGGGTGTGCCTGTGCCCCGAGGTTTGGCCAGGAGCAGCTCTTGGAGTCCGTGGGGAGAGCAGTTCCAGGAGAGCAGAGGGGGTGGAAGGCAGCCGACAGGGCGGGAGGTGGAGGTTGCAGGAGAGGAGCTCCAGGCAGTGGTTGTACCTGTGGTGTTCGTTGAAGCGAAAGAGGATGGACCCGTAACTGCAGGGTGGGGATGTTAGGGTGGGGAGAACAAAGCACGCTCCTGTTGGGAGGGAAACAGGCCAAAAGGCAGCAGCCAATGAAAGGAGAGGGGCAGAGGGAGGCTAGTAGCTGGGAGGGCCTGAGGCCAAAAGAGACAGAAGTCAATGTTAGAGAGGAGGGAGGACGGGCTGGAGGGAGGATGGTGACAGCCAGGTGGTGGGGGAGGGGGAAGAGTCAGGCGCCATGTTGTTGGAAGGAGCAGGAGATGGAAGGGGCGGATGCAGAGGACCAGAGGTGGTGGCAGGGGCTGGGGCTGGGTGATAGGTATTGGTAAGAACAGGCTGTGGGGAGCCAGGACTCCTGGGGTCTGTGCCTGGCTCTGCCATTGGCTCACAGCCTGGCAGCAGGTTCAGTCACTTCACTTCTCAGTGTCTCACGTAGGGGGGCCGATGCGCCAAACCGCGGCAGCCAGCGTTAACCACCCATCCCCCACCAAGGCCAGGCGGGTAGGGAACCTTCCCACGCCAGCCTGCAGGGGGCCGAGGAGCTCCTCGGTCCTGTACCCCAAAGACCTCCGGGGCTCAGCCACCGAGTCATACTCAGCGCAGCCCTGGTGGATAGGACCAGGCCGGAGTTTGGGTGAACTGGGTGTAGAGGGCTGGGTGTAGAGGCTGCCGTGTAAACCCTTTGCAAGCATTCTCTGTTCTCTAAAACATGCTGCCATGGTCCTTTTTCCGCACCTCTCCCTGGACGCTGACTCTGTCAATGTGTGATCAAAGCTACACTATACAGAGCTTCACAGTTCAACTCCCTGACATTAATGAACCCACCCCCCAGCACCCCAGAGGCAGCTTAGCAGCCTCCTAGCACCGCCCTTGCCTTTCTTGGGGTATGTCTACACTTACAATGCTACAGCGCCGCTGCAGTGCTTCAGTGTAGACTCTACCTATGCCAATGGGAGGGGTTCTCCTGTCGGCGTAGGTAATCCAGAGGCAGTAGCTAGGCTGATGGAGGAATTCTTCTGTCGATCTAGCACTGTCCTCTCCAGGGGTTAGGTTAGTGTAGCTCCGTCTCTCAGGGGTGTGGATTGTTCACACCCTTCAAAGATGTAGCTATACCAATGTAAGGTCCTAGGGTAGACCAGGCCTTGGGACAGTGCTGTAGAAAGTGCTTGTCCTTGTGCCTGTCCTGGACCCAAGCTAGCGAGATTAAAGCTAACTCAGGTGTGTCAGCTGGAGCTGCAATCCCTCGCTGTGACCTCTGTCTAGCCATATCCTCAGAGTGCAAGTTCTTTGGGCAGGGAGTGTGTCTACCTGTATGCTTGCACGGTGCCTGGATTGGGGCACTCTTGGGCCATAAGCAGTAAATAATACCTCTCTTCTCTATTCCTTTCCCTGGCTCATGCCTCCCATTCTCCAGAAGCTTGCCACAACCTGGAGGGGGATCCGTTTGCCATCACTTCTGCAGCATTGCAAGGGTCCTGAATCGGCCTCTGCTGAAATCCTTCTCCAGGCCTTCCTCTGTTCCCCAGCCTGTTCCCTCGGTTTGCCTGGCATCCCTCTAGCTCTCGTCACTATAGCACCACTAATAGCACAAGACCCTTCTGCACAGCTGCCGCTCTCTGGCTCGCTTAACTCTCCACCGGATTTCCAACCTCGGTGGAAACCCTCTCTGCCCCCACCTTGCCCAAGCCTCTGAAATCCTCTCTCGTGCGTGCTCTCTCTCTGCTATTAGTGATGAGTTTTGTGCTGGGCCTGCAGTTCTCACACAGCCGAGCGGCCTCACTGACTTTGATGCAACACACTCCTAGGCGAAGACTGTTCACTTCAGTAAGGGTTATTAAGATCCAGCCCCAAAGTTGACCTGTATTGTATGTAAGCAGGGTCTGAACGAGCTCTCCCCTGACAGCTAGCTGGGGAGGGGGAAAGACTTCAGGAGCAAACTGTATTTCCATGAACACACCTACTGTGCGTAGGTATCCAGCAGACAGAGTGGTGGTGTCCAAAGTGATCCACTCTGGCTGGTGTTCGGTTACAAATCACTTTAGTACTGAATGCGGGGGTAGTGAAATGTCATTATCAATGTTGTTATCTTCATTGTATGACTAAAGGGGAGCAGAACTGTGCTGAGCTTGTCCCAATTGAGGGGGTCACCCTCAACTGAAAGGAACTCGCTAAGCCAGGGGCTTGAATGCCAGACCCCTGTGAAAGTAAGCAGGATTGGACAAATGTTCCTGCAGGAGATGTGGGCTCTACCTAAAGGTCCCCAGTCTGGTTTAACTTGCCCCTCCTCACTGTTCAAAGATAGAGCTAAATAGGCTCCATTAGGAGTCTTTTGTTTTGTTAAGTGTTCACTAAACCTGAAATCACTTGTGGTGGGACAGCATTTCCTTCCAGCCGCCTTCAGTAATGAAGTTCTCCCACTATGAGCTGACAATCACTGAGAGCTGGGGGGAAACTTCAAGAGACTGACCTGCAGCGGTCACAATAGAGAAGCAGGTGGCAGCAGAAGGTGACTGTCTGCAGAGTAGCCAGTGAGGGCGGCTGGTGGAGCAGAACAGCAGCTGGTGGGATGGCCAGTGGAGCAAGGTGCCTTCCCCGGGTGGGTGGTGAATTCACACAGATGCACCTCTGAACCCTGGGTCCTCACTGACCAAGGACAACTCCTGTGAGTGGGGTCTGGTGAGGGAGCAGAGGGGGGCACAGAAAAGGAACTGTTGGTTGTAGAACTCAAGAACATGAGGCGGAAGGCTCGTCCCCACGCACTCTGGGGTGGGCGTCCTGCTCACAGTTTTATGGTTATGAATCCTGCTTGTGGCATTTTCCCTAATTAATGTTGGGTGACTTTTCTCCTTTCATTAAAAATTTCTTTCCGACACACACTCTGTGCTTGCGAGTGAGGAAGTATTGCCTCTCAGAGGCACCCAGGGGAGGTGTGTAATTTTCCCAGGTTACATGTTTAATTGTGTGAAACGACAAACTCCTCAGAGGAAACCTAGCGTCATGGAAAGTGACTCAGTTCCCATCATCCCCTGCATCTCCCCTCTTCCTTACGCCCCTCCCTCTCTTCCTGTCACTCTGATTAAGGCCCTTATCATGCTGACGGAAAGAACTAGAACCTGCCTATGCAGAAGTAACATTGATGATTTGGCAGCTCTACATCAGACCTGACCAGCCCTAGGTTGCATGAACTCAACGGATCTGCAGCGGATCAGCCCTCCCCACCCCCATGGAGTTTATCTCCAGTAATGCCAACCCGAGCCTTCAAAAATCATGAGTCAGGCTTAAAAAAAAAAATCCTGAGATTTTAAAAAATAATGAACTTTGGGTCCATTTTATTTGCCTTATAATTTTTTAGCCTGTCTCAGTTCCCAACTTTAGGCTTTTTCAACAGTCACAAGGGCTAGAAACTTTCTTTATTAAACGAAACCTTAGAGTCTCATGTAATCACATGAATCTGAGAGCTGGGGCTCTAAGCTAAATGTATCACAAGACTGGTGATAAAATCGTGAGAGCTGGAAACACTGGTGTCAGTTGGGCCAATGGGTAAAATAGGGCAAAACAATACTGGTAAAAGCAACAAGCTGCATATGTGTGATCTGTCAGATATGCCCAAGGAAACCAATGCTAATTCAGCACTGGTAGGCTTGAGATGGTAATGCACAGAAGCCAGGAAATTCAATGTCATGGTTCTCATAGCAACCTGAATATGACATTGTGACACTCTGAACCTCAGAGTAGCACCCTGGAACTCCCCATATTCATCACTGTGATACAATTATGAGATGGTCTGTACAAAGTATGCCCCGTGAGGTATCATTTTAAAAGTCTCGATCTTCTGAACATGAATACCCTGTTGGATTGTAGGGGCTCCTATCGTGTGTGAGGTGATGAAGTGTACATGTTACTGAAATACGTTGTGAGATTGGGAAAACCCACAACCAGCCTTTCAGGTAAAACAATGGAGTCGATTAATGGCTCATCGACACCCATCAAGAAAAGAATCCACTATCCTTGAGACTTCTCGGAGGAGTTGTGTAGGCCCTGGGGGGCGGGGGGGGGGACTAACCCATCTTGCAGCAAAGAAACTATAAAAGAGGGGAAGTGACATCATCACCTGGCCTCACTACCCCCACAATTCAACACCTGGAAACACATCTGGAGGACAAAGACTTTGAACTGGGGGAGGATGGTTCTGAGTCGGGAAAGAGTCCCAGCCAGTGTACTGGGGATCCGTGACCTGTTTGTACCATCTGTCAGAGTGAGACACTGCTTGATTGAAATCAGTGGTTTGAGCATTGGCCTGCTAAACCCAGGGTTGTGAGTTCAATCCTTGAGGGGGCCACTTAGGAATCTGAGGCAAAAATCAGTAGTTGGTCCTGCTGGTGAAGGCAGGGGACTGAACTCAATGACCGTTCAAGGTCCCTTCCAGTTCTAGGAGATGGGATATCTCCATTAATTTATTTATTGCAAATTTATTTTTATTTTTTGAGTAACCAACCTTGATCCCTACACTTGTGACTTATAATCACTTGCTGTAGTTAATAAACCTGTTTTATATTTGACCTAAAACAGTGGGTTTTGGTTGAAGTGCTTGGAAATCTCAGCTCAGTTTACAAAGGTGAGTGCGTGTCCACTCACACTGAGGGAGGGGCAAACATAATGAACTTAAGAGGGGAATTCCCTGTGAGGAATCAGATATGCAATTCCCATGGCTACAGAGGCTAGTTCAACATTTTAATGGAAAGCCATGTAGTATAGTGTGATCTGAGCAGGGGTTGGACTAGGTGACCTCCTGAGGTCTCTTCCAACCCTGATCTTCTATGATTCTATGATTCAGCTACTGCTTGGAAGCTGAGGCATTAAATTATGGGGTGACCCACAGATTTTGCAACCCCCAAATGCTTCCCTTAATCTGACTGTGGCTGAGATCATGCATATCTCATGATCTGCAGAAAAGATTTCCCTCATAATTAGCTCCAGGAAAGTTTTCTTCCCACTGAGAAGGGCTGGAAATGGACTCTTTCTTGAAATATTATAGCTGAGATGGGCCTTGACCCTGAAAGGGCACCAAAAAGTGAGGATTTACCAAATGCCAATGCTGGACACCAGTGTTAACAGTTTCAGAGTGGTAGCCGTGTTAGTCTGTATCAGCAAAAACAATGAGGAGTCCTTGGGGCACCTTAGGGACTAACAAATTTATGTGGGCATAAGCTTTCATGGGCTAAAACCCACTTCATCAGATGCATGGAGTGGAAAATACAGAGGCAGGTATAAACACACAGCACATGAAAAGATGGGAGTTGCCTTACCGAGTTGAGGGTGGGGGGGAGGGGTCAGTGCTAACGAGCCAATTCAATTAAGGTGGAAGTGGGCTATTCTCAACAGTTGACAAGAAGGGGTGAATACCAAGGGAAGAAAAATCACTTTTCTAGTGGTAATGAGGCCAATGTAATCAAAGTGGCCCATTTCAAACAGTTGACAAGAAGGTGTGAGTATCAATGGGGGAAATTAGTTTTGTTGCATCCGAAGAAGTGGGCTGTAGCCCACGAAAGCTTATGCTCTAATAAATTTGTTAGTCTCTAAGGTGCCACAAGTACTCCTGTTCTTCTTTTTTTCTTTTTTTGCCGGTACAGATTAACACGGCTGCTACTCTGAAATTTGTTAACAGTGGTACTCTTGCATAAAAAATGCCAGGAACACTGCCAACCACCACTGGTCAGGACATTTGCTGTACGTCTCAACTAAACGTCTGCACCTTAACATGCTGGGATATTGACGCAGAGATGAGAGGGTTATCTCAAATCAACACCCCCCCCCCCCACAGCACAGTTGTATATAGCAGCATGCCAAAGTGTGTCCCTCAGTCCCTATCACTCACATACAAACCCACCCAACGCCTAACAGGATGTCAACACAAGGTAAGCTGGCAACTCAGACCGACAGACGGAGATCACAGGCAATTCATAGCAAGTAGGTTAAATAAAGGTGTGCATGCTCACCGTATCCTTTATACACATTTTAATGAGCAAAAAAATACACGAGCCAGTATAGTACAAGACATTCAAGACATTAAGGAAAAATCTTAATATCTGTAGCACTATGTATATTCAGAGATGATTAGAGCTGGCTGGAACATTTTAGAATAAACTTTTTTCATCCAAATATGCTGTTTAGTCAAAGCTGAAACATTTCACATAGTTGTACTGATTCTGAAGAAATGTTTGAGTGGAAGGTTTCTGAGGTCCAGGGTGGACTATCCGGTCAGAGAGCGGAATTGAAAATCTGACCTTTCTGAGCAGAAGAAAGACATTTTGACACAATTCTGTTTTGCAAAAATGTTGGAAAGGTTTTGTTTTCATTCCAACGCAGAACAAAACCAAATTTCAAACCCTCAAAAGTTGTCTTGAGAGGGAATTGCCATTCTCCAGCCAGCTCTGGCAATGACCTATTCTGCTTTATTAATTCCTATAGAAGTGGCACTTTGTCCCGATGCAATAGTGGTATTTGCCATAAACATTCCAAAGATGGCTTTTATCCCATCTTCTCCAAATGCAAGCATCCAATTGGCTTTGCAATGTCATGTGGTATAATACTGCTGCTTAAAGCTTTTTTAAAAGTAAATTTTTTAAACATTCAGCTCAATAAAAAAAAAAAAGATGTCTATCCTTAAAGGGTTACATTGGCAGAAAGAGACCCAGGTGCTCCAGAAGGATAAACAGCTCTGCACACTTCTACATTTTGTCTTAGCATTGGTAGAAACTGATGTGCACCTTCTCCTGGTGTTTCTGGAGCCTGTTGCTGGACCAGTGGAGAAAAGTGCTCCAGAGGCAATACCCAAAACAAGCCATGTATGATAATGAGCAATGGAAAGGGAGCAGCATTCAACTATAAACATGAAAGCCTTGATCTGATGGCTCAGGAACGCAGATGGATGATTTGCTCCTGCCATCATGTGCTCTGTTAAGCCCTAACAGCATGGTCAAAAATTCCCTGCGTTTACTCTAGTTGCAATACCCAGGTATGTTGCTCTTATGAAAAGATTCCAACTGATGCCCAGCTGCAATTGCACCTTTTGGCAGGGTTGCTGTGTGCCCGTCTGCCAGGGCTAGGCAGGTCCCAAAATGAGACTGCACTTGAAAACCTAATATTTGAAAAGGGGGCCTCTTCAACTTACCTGCGAAGCTCTGAGGTCAGGGGCCTGTCTTTCTTTTGCAGGAGTTTATGGGATGACTTGTATCTACCACAGCGCTTTCCTGTTCCTATCACCAGGCCCTATCCATCAGTAATGACACCAGTTCTTTCGGCGAAAATACCAGACCTTGAACTTGGGACTTGGCAGGTGAAGGTGAAGTTTTAAAATGTAAAGCCCTGAGGTTCAGAATTCCATGGACAAAAATGGCCCGTCGCACAGGGAGCAGGGAATGTGTGTGTGGGCACTACAGTAAATGCAGGTGCCAATCAGGCACCCGAATATGCACAGGCAGTTCTGAAAATCTGGGCCTACATTTGTCAATAATTTATAAAAATTGTGCTGTACATTCACTGCTGTGAATTGCTGAACGACCACCCTGGAGGTGGGGGCCTCTGTCTAGTGATGGGCCTGAGGCAGCGCAGGTACCAGCAGGAGAAGTACATACATCCTGGTCCACTGGGACCTGAACTGAAACCTACCAATCCATTTCCCAGGGCGTATTTATTCAGCATCAGAGGGCAACGATCTGTGCACCTCCAGCCTGGATGGGATTTGAACTGGGAACCTAGAGGTGAAAGCTAATTGTAGAGTCTCAGTCTGGCCCAGTTCTATTTCTGATCTCAAACCCTTGGTCTCAAGAGCTTTTCAGCTCTTTACATCTCCAGTGAAAGGGGGAGGTGCTATCCTCGGCCTCATCACTCCCTTTATCAATCTGTGTTACTAAGCCTACCCATGTACAAAGGAAGACCAGCCAAAGGGTGACAGCAGAACCTAGCAAATGCCTTTCCTCTGAGTCCAAACTGAGCCTCCCTTTACCCCACGCCATTAAGTCATCTAAGGGAAATGTTATACCCACTTCTTCATCACTGGTAAACCAACAGCCACCATGGAGGTGGCAGCACTAACTAAGCCAGGGAAATATTTGCCATGTGGCAAATATGGAGCAGGGAGCCAGCATTGTATTAAGTCTCTGTCTGCGACAGCACAGACGCTGTGGTGTGAGCCAACTCTGTGCACCAAGGCAAAGTCATCAAGGTGACCAAAGCCAGTGACTTACAAGCACAGATAAGGAAATATTCCCTGCTCCCCAGGACAGACACTATCATTATCAGGGAGCAAGCGAGAAGTAATTCTTCCGCTCTACTCTGCGCTGATTAGGCTTCGGCTGGAGTATTGTGTCCAGTTCTGGGCACCACATTTCAGGAAGGATGTGGACAAATTGGAGAAAGTCCAGAGAAGAGCAACAAAAATGATTAAATGTGTAGAAAACATGACCTGTGAGGGAAGATTGAAAAAATTGGGCTTGTTTAGTCTGGAGAATTGAAGACTGAGAGGGGACATGATAACAGTTTTCAAGTATATCAAAGGTTTTTACAAGGAGGATGGAGGTTAAATTGTTCTCCTTTAACCTCTGAGGACAGGACAAGGATGCAATGGGCTTAAATTTCAGCAAGGGTGGTTTAGGTTGGACATTAGGAAAAATTTCCTGTCAGGGTAGTTAAGTACTGGAGTAAATTGCCTAGGGAGGTGGTGGAATCTCCATCATTGGAGATTTTTAAGAGCAGGTTAGATAAACACCTGTCAGGGATGGTCTAGATAATACTTAGTCCTGCCATGAGTGCAGGGGACTGGACTAGATGACCTCTCGAGGTCCCTTCCAGTCCTACAATTCTATGATTCTCCATTGGTCCAGGGGTTTCCAAGAGATGCTCAGGGGGGTTAGATGTTTGCATTATAGTTCTTGGCTGTAGAGGGTAGACAAGGTGCTTTGCTGCTGGAGGGAACCGTGCATGGAACCCCACCTTCGTCTCACCAGAGACTCACTGTGCGGCATTGGTGACAGGCACAAGGGAAAGAACATCTACAGGTCTTCAGCACCAGAAACACGAGAGAGGCGGGATAGGAAAGGCTGATCCTGTAGCATCTCGGAGTAATGTACAGCTGGGGGGGGGATGTCTACCATGCAAACGAGCAGGGGCACAACACCCCCATCCCCAATACTTCAGCATGTGGGGGCAACTGGGAACCACTGGTTTCAACAAAGTTGTTTCTTTGCTGGGACTGGGGAGGAACTCATATAAATCACTCTTGGGACACCTGCTCCGCCTTCAACCTCCTTCAGCAGAGACTGCGCCTGGGGCTCCTAATTGGGCTTGGTCCGGAGGGTTTCGTAGGTCTCCTGGTTCTGAGTGCTGAGCCCCTGTAAGGAAGCAGAGGAGACAGAAGTGGGGGTGGGGATTAGGATTTTGGTTCCGAATGGGACTCCTGAAACAATTCAAATGAACTAAGCCTGGGGCTAGGGGAGTGAAATCTCTGGGAGAGATGGAGCTGGTGGCTGAGCTCCAAATCCGACTCCAGAAGCAGGGTGGGGGGGTTTTCTCCAGGTTAGACTAGAGCTGGAAAAGCCTGTCCAGGCCCCATGTCGTCCATCCCCTCCCTGCAGTGCAGGAGTGTTCCCTGCTTTATGTGCCCAGAGCTCAGCCTCATCTGACAGCCCTTCACTCTAGGTGGAACGTCAGCAGCTGTCTCGGCCGTTCCCTGCAGGTCTCAAGAGATGTTAATACACGGCTGAACCGGGTGCACAGAGCAGGGGCCGGTTTGTGACACTGCCCAGAAAAACCTTCTGCTCCTTATTCAATAGCCTAGAAGAACCTAGAAAAGGGCTCCCGGGTATAAGCAAAGCAGCGGAGTCTGAGCTGCACAGCCGATGTTTGCATTGCGGGACCCATCCAAAAATACCCCAAACACAGAGTTTTCATGCTGGTGAGAGGGACCAAATTGGCACCCCCAAGACTTGTGCCCTCCGGTCACCCACAAGGCAGCAGCCGTATCTCCCTCTGGCAATGGCCCTGCCCTACAGGGGCACTATCAGGAAGCTCTGTCTTTGTGCTGACCTCCAGCGAGGGGTCCAATTAGTGCTGACGGTGGTTTGGTGATGTGGATACCAGCCTAATAGGAAACGGACTGAAAACAGGCCTTGCAGTGGCTGTTACCACAGTCATCAGACGGAGATGACTTTCAGGCAGACACCAGTGATATTATTTAATAACATCGATTAATTCATTCAAAATACAGCTCTGCCATGTAGTCCCCAGATCACTTGCATCTTCTTGGCACCTTGGGAGCTGGTGAAAGGGACCAAGTCCCATGCAAATGATTGCACAAGGCAGCAAACGGGGTGGGGAAGTCTGGATACTTACGGTATAGATCCCTTCTTCTTTCTGCTGCACAAAGAGAAAGAGAGATAAGTCAGTAAGAACAAGAAGCAAAATACCAAAAACAGCCCCTTCCTCCCCCCACACTGTGTTGTGACACAAACTGGGGGGCCTGTCTGCACCATCACCAACTCTCAGCCCAAAGCTGGAATTCTTGGAAGCTTGAAAAATCCCCTTTCTTTTTCTTTCTTTCTTTCTATGCAGCTGCCTCTGCACTTTGTGGTTTTGGCCGGATGCAGAAGTGGAAATTCTGAACTATCCTGGGCCTACAGTTTTTTTTATTTCATCCCATTCCTTCCCCTTCTACCCCTTTCCACCCCCACCCCTGACAGAATTCTCCTCCTGTCTTGTTTTTTTCAGCTGTTGTTTATTCCCCTGCTCCCCATTAGCTACAGCAGACAGGTAGGGGAGGGATAGCTCAGTGGTTTGAGCATTGGCCTGTTAAACCCAGGGTTGTGCATTCAATCCTTGAGGGGGCCATTTAGGGATCTGGGGCAAAAATCTGTCTGGAGATTGGTCCTTCTTTGAGCAGGGGGTTCGACTAGATACCTCCTGAGATCCCTTCTAACCCTGTAAAAAGCAACAGAGAGACTAACAGATGTATTAGAGCATAAGCTTTCGTGGGTGAATGCCCACTTTGTCAGATGCATCCAATACATCAGTTAGTTTTAAAGGTGCCACAGGACTCTCTGTTGCTTTTTACAGATCCAGACTAACACGGCTACCCCTCTGATACTTCTAACCCTGATATTCTATGATTGAGCTTACTCAGCCATTAATGCTTCCAGGCCCCACTCCTCTTTGCCAGGATCTCCATGATACCGAGGTGCTTACAATGCCATGTCATATATTGTGGGGTTGCTTTTGCCACTGGCCGTGAAAGAGCGTATCGCCTCCTGGCCCCATGATACGATGTGTCTGTCCACACAGCTCAAGATCACACCGGCATTGCAAGCTCCTGTCTGCACTCCTCTGGCTGGCACCCCAGAGCAGGGCAGCCCCCTTGCATTCTCTCACTCACTCTGTCTGAGCGCTGGGCGATTCTCTCCCCGCCCAGGAGGTCTGCTCTATTTTTCCTTTGGCCTCACAGCTGCTCCCCACTTAGTATCAATATGCATCACAGTGCTGTGCCCTTTGCCCTCTTCCTCTGGACCATTACGGTATTAAATGAGGCAATGCCCAGCACTGATCCTGCCATCTCCCCCAGCCCATTGCTGTTAATCATGTGTCTTTTTTAACCCCTTTTGCCAGTTTTCAGGCCATAGGACAGTGCCAGTTTACCTGGCCTTTTCAAGGAAGATTTTGACAGAGGATGTGTCAAACGCTGCACTGAAATCCAGCCTCTGCTGCATTCTCTTGACCCAGGACATTCAGAATTGCATGCAAAAGGCAATCAGCTTTGCCTGGCATGAAGTGTTTGCTATAAACCCTCCACGCTGCCCATTCCGGGAGGCCTCTCCTTTTCCTTTGGTATGGGGTGTGCATGGTACTCGGTGGTTTATTCCCACATAGCTAACAGGGTGTGAGTTACTGCTGTGCGTGCTCTGTACCAGCGCTGCCTGGCAGTGGCCTGTGCTATCTCCTAGCTCAAACCGCCAGCACCAGCAGCTGAGCTCCTCTCAGCCACAGTGTCTCTGGCTTCCCCAATCAGGCTGGGGCTCATTTTGCAGCCAGGGGCACCCAAGCCTCAGGATGTTTGGAATCACTTGGTGGCTTCTCCAAAAGCTTAGATTCTTCTCCGGGGGGATCGGAGTCCCAAATCTCCGGCCAGATTTCTCAGGAAACTTCCCAGGCTTCCAAAGAGAGGGAGACACCCTGAGCACAACCTGCCTCCTGACACGTCGGGGTGGCTGGTTCCAACCAGGGGCACGACCACGTTAACTGAACGTTGACAAACCACTTCCAGCCTGAGAATGGGGAATGCCCTAGGCAGGCGGGCACCGGACACCGTGAGCCGCGTTCACCAGCCCAAGGGGATGGAAATGAGGGTTTGCAAAATGCTCAAGGGTTTCTACTCCAGGCTCTATTTCACCTTGCTCAGGTGAGAGGAGGAGAGGCATCTCCCACCTAGCCCATGCACCCAGCCAGCACTGGACACTCTTCAGGGATTTGTCCAGGGCTTTGCCCCCTCCAGCTTTGCTCCTGTCTTTTTATATGGGTGTGCGCGTGAGTTTAACGCTGGTGAAAGGTGCCACGGGGGGGCATAAGCCCACTGAGGACAAATAGCCCCACCCCCTCAAATGAGGGAGGGGCTACAGAGTCCAGAAGCCAAGTGGGACAACAAATGAAAAAACAAGAATGGGCGTGAAGGGCAAAGGTGCAAAAGACGGGAACAGGCTAAACCTCAGCAGGACTAGAACAGAGCCGGGACTCTCCCCCGGGACACGGCACTGGTACGTCAGGCACAGACCTCAGAGGACTTTGCAAAGGTGGGTCAGTGCCATTATTCACACTCAGAGACAGGGAAACTGACTTGCCTGCAGTCAAACTGCAAATTAGTGGCAGAGCCGGGACTAAGATCTGGGTCCCTTGAGTGCTTCCCACTGCTCCACACGGCCTCCTTGCACTGCAGCGTAAGGCCCCAAACATCAGCACAGAACAAAATAACCCCCCTCCTGCAGCAAAGCCCTTAGCCCCTGGCCCCACTCCTCCCAGTGGACCCCCAGAGGAGAGCTCTGCTGTGCAGCACAACCAAAGCGGCACCGCAGAGCTGGGCTCTGTTGGACCGGGGGTCCATGAGACACCGACGAAAGCAACAGCTTGCAGTGGATGATTTTAGCTGCCTGTCAACTCCGCCCACAAGGCCCTGGCAAAGGAGTAACCGACAGGAAGCAGAAAGGACGTACGCTATAGGCTGCGCTGGGGTCGGCTTTTGATGCTTTTCGAACCTGGAGCTGAAAAAGGAAATGAAAAGAATGAATTAAACAACAAATAGCCCCGAAACATTTTGGGGGCAGATTCTCAGCTGAAGGGTTGGGGCGGGGGGGACTTCTAATAGCCAGCATTATAGAGCAGCCCTGGGGCTGCACTAAACTGTAGCAGCTAAGTCTGGACCACATGCAATTATATCTCTCTGCACTGGGACCGGGATGGTCCCCGTCACTGCCGTAGCTGAGCACCTCCTAAGCCTGGTGGTGTTTTCCCTCACACAGCCCTGGGAGGCAGAGCATGGCTATCCCTCCCACCGTACAGGGGCTCTGGGACTTGCCTCAGGGCACACGGGATACGTCCACACCGCAGCAGGGAGCATGCGTCCCAGCTCAGACCGCCAGACACGCACTAGCTCCACCCCAGCTAGTGTAGCCCGGCAGCTGGGGCTCGCCACCCTAGTACGTACCCAGCGGCTCCGGGTGGGTTTGTACTCAGGCAGGCACAGGCCCGAGCTGCTGCCGCGCTACCCCTGGCTACACGGCCGTTTCCAAGCCTGTCGACCCACACTCCCGGCCCCGGCATAGATGTATGGCAGAGCCTGGAATTGGCTCCTGGTCTCCCCCCGAGAGTCTGAACTATTGGGTCACCCTTCTTTCTGGAAGGGAGGGGTGATGTACCCCTGTGCCAGCTGGGTATTGCTGGAGTGTCTCATACGCCACTCACCCCCCATGTCTGCCCCTCCCACCTCTTCTCCGCCCCCTGTGCTGATGGGAGGGAGGCGTCGGAGTCAGCGGTGCCGGCTGGGAGCTCCTCTGGAATAACCCCAGCAGAGAGGCCAAGGGGAGCAGAGCAGTGCTGAGAACTGGCCTTTCTCCGCTCTTTTTACTACGATTTCATTTTTTCCAAAGGGTAAATTGGCTGCTCCTAAAAACAAGAGCCCAGCAGCTCTGGCTGGAGCGAGACGGGCTGGGCCAGCTTCCCCACAGCTCTGCCAGTGCACCTCGGTCTGGATCTGCCGCTCCCCCTGCAGCACAGCTCTGCTGAGGCTCCCCAAGTTTCGCCCGGGAGAGGCCCTTGTCCCCTGAACAATTACGAACCACTGAGGAGATGGAGCCTCCCAACCCCATGGTGTTTCTGGAGCGGAAGGGCTGGCACAGTAACCCTCCGCTCCCCGTCGGGGGTCACCTAAAGAGAGGCGAGAACGGCCAGGCCCCCGGAGACTCACCTTCAGGCGGCAGTAGAGCACTGTGAGGATGATGCCGTAGGTGAACAGGACGGCGTCCAGGACGTAGCACAGCTCGGGTTCGGCCAGCGCCTCTGCAGGGAAGAGAGGTGGCGTTAGCGTCCTGGTGAGGGGGAGAGGCAATGCAGCTTCCTGCTGCTGCGCGGGGGGGGTTGCACCGCCATCGTCCCGCCAAGCCCAGCAGGACGTAGAACGAGTCACCGCAATCCTGGCCTTTGCAGGAGAGCAGAGCAGCCGCCCAACTCCAGGATTTGCAGGCTGGAGCGTCGGTGTAGGACCAGGCTCTCACGCCGCCCACATCAGGATGAGAGGGCAGCTTGCTTTCAAGGCAGGAAACCTGGGACCTCTGTTGAGGCTTCCTGCTGGGTCAGGGACTGAGCCGTCACATCCAAGCAGGATTTTTCTGTACCTCAGCCCCATCAGAAACGCAGACCCTTGAGGTGGGAAAGGCCTCTCCCAGCAGCTAGCCGCTTCTGCCGCCCACCCTGGCCACTGGAGCCCACTCATTTGGCCAGCCAAGTTTTGACTGTCCCAAGTGATGGGGCTTCCACCACTTCCCTGGGGAGGCTCTCCTCCCCCGTGTGATACACTCTTCGCAAGGTTTTCCCCTGACATTCACCCTGCATTGCTCAGGGCTGAATTTCCTCATGCTTCCCCCTCAGTCACGCTTCGGAGCTCCTCCCCTCCGCAAACACCTGCAGACAAGTATCTGTCCCGCCCTCCCAGCCCCGCCCCGAGGCATCCCTGAGCGAAGCTAGACATAGTCAGCTCCTTCACTCGCCCTCCAGCCCCCGAATAACTGTCACTTTTCTCTGAATTCCCTCCAGTTTGGCTGCATCTTCCTGGCACTGAGGTGCCCACACCACATTCTGCATGTGATCACACCAGAACTAGATAGATAGATAGATAGATAGATAGATAGATAGATAGATAGATAGATAGATAGATGGGGGTGGATGGGGATAGATCGACAGACAGACACAGACAGACAGATAACCCTGTTTGTGATGCAGTGCCTTTGCTGATGCAGCCCT
This sequence comes from Malaclemys terrapin pileata, assembly GCF_027887155.1. NCBI lineage: Eukaryota > Metazoa > Chordata > Testudines > Emydidae > Malaclemys > Malaclemys terrapin. The sequence goes on from NC_071525.1 coordinate 10,411,269, forward strand.
TGTGCACATCTTTGCAACCCCACACCTGTCACTCCTGGTTCTTGGTACCAGGCTGCCCTGAGCCCCGCACTTAAACCAGGCTGGACAACATGGCCCATGGGGAACCATCCCACGCTGGCCCCTTGGGGAAGGACTGGACGATCTAATGGGCCTCTGTGGATTCACACCCATTAGACCAAACAGCTGACGCAGACTAAATCACATCCCTGCGGCCAAAGGAGAGGCTCAAGTTTGTTGCTAACTAATGAAATTCCCCATTGGCCAGTGACAGACCTGGCACCCCTTCCGGACCACGTTAGGCCCTACCAATACCAGGGCTGACGTCCTGGCCCCATCGAAGTCAGTGAGAGTTTGGCCATTAACTTCAGTGGAGCCAGGATTGCACCTCAAATGCTCATGGCTCAACCGACCAGAGAGTGACTCAAAGCTCTTTGTGGGTCTATCATGTTGCTGGGAGGAACCTGGCGGCTCTGGCTTTGTTGCTAGAAATGGCTAAAGAGCTTGACACCAGACTAACAAGTTTGGAGTTATTTTAAAGTGACCCTGTGAAGGGCAACAGTCTCCAAATCTGGCCCTCCACATCCTCTAAAAATAGATGTTTACTTGCACAATATCCTCCTAGCAGAGTCAAAGAGTATCACTGGGTTTGAATAGAGATGGGATGACGTTTTAGCCAGCAGGGACATTCTAGTTATACTAGCTAAAATAAGGACAATCAGATCTCATGCTTCAGGGCACTGTGCCTCACTGGTCAGGAAGGAAGTGGGCTTTCTCTTTCCTCAGAAAGATCAGGTTCTGTCCTCTGCTGGAGGCAGAATCATGGGTTGGATGGACAGGTGCTGTGATGCACTGTTTCCAGCCCTCTGTTCCTAACAGCAATGATATTATTAGCCTCTGCCCGCCTAGCGACAAACCCTCTAGTGCTGTGAGATCTCCAGTTGTCTCACCCTCTGCCCAGGACGCTGGATCTCCTGTGTTCTGGATGTGATTTGCACCTAACACAAGGAGCTGGGAGGTGTGGGAACCTCAGACCTTCCCATTAACGGCACAAGGAGCTTGAGATTTTGTCCTGTTTCCTTTCATAGAAGGGAACATGAGTCCAGGGCACAGTGGGGAATGCAGCGTGCTGGAAGCTGGCCGAGCTCAGGGCAATAACAATCAATTTGAATGCATTGGCCCCTCAGGCCTTAAGGCCTCTGGGAGCCTTCAGAGACGATACTCTACAAATAAACCACAGAGGAAGGGCCCATGAGACCTAGTTAGGGCCCTTCGTTTTCGGTTTTTATTTTATTTAATTTTTCCCAGGAATTTATCAGTGTTTATTACTACAACAACAAAAACAGCTGAAAATCGGTGCAAAAAACTATTAATAATATTTCTGGGTAAATATCGGGGTTTCTTGTGGTGGATGGAAGGGCAGGGGAAAAGCACTCTGTAGATTGACACTTTGATTAATGGAATTCAGTGTGTGGTTTGCTGCAGAACTAAAATAGAATTCAAAACACAATGCTATCAGCTTGAAATGTGTCCATGGTAGGCGTGAGATTCATCAGTACATTCAGATGCGCACGCACTTCAGAGCACTACTTCATGCACTGCAGGATGCAGCATGGCCTAGTGGTTAGAGTGTGACTGGGCATCAGGAAATTGAATCCCCCACCTATAGCAGTTGCTCAGAGATCTAAGAGCTGAATGCACTATCATCCCTTTGCATGTGCCTAGCAAACATATCAGCGAAAACCCCCCGGTACCCACTAGGCAAGTCACAATCATTATGCTTGCGCTGAGGCTCAGAGGGGGAGACTTAGCCAGCCAGCTGAGAGCAGACCAGAACCCAGGCGTCCTGACTCCCAGTGCACTGATGTAGCCCGCAGAGAGATCCTGGGAGCAGTTGGCTGCTATTTTTGCATGTTAGGGTGGGCAGGGATTCAGGGCACGATGTTGGTCATGCCAAGTCAGCCTGGCCTTCCCAGAGAAAAGACATTCAGAGAAGAGAGGGAGTGGGGGAGGTCAGAGCTAACTGGGGTACAGGAGGCACCATATGGCCAGGGCAGAGAGACTTCCTAGCCTCCATCACTGTGCGCTGGGAGATGGGGGCTCCAGGAGCACCTCGTATCTGGACATAACCCCCCGAATCCCAATGGCTCTGGCGGCGGCAGTGGAGGGGGGCCACGCTGCACCTCCCTGCACTGCCTGCCCCTCGGATCACAGGTTCGTTTCATGTCTTGGAAGCCCTAATGGGGCTAGAGTCTGGTCACTCCCGGCCCGTCCACTCCCCAGCACGCTTGTCCTTCCAGCCGGAGCCCAGCTCTGGGGAGGGGGCGTTGTGGGGGAAGGGCCTAATATTGCTGCAGTGGAGCCCGACCCAGGGCACAGCAGCACCCGGCAGTTCAGACAAGTGTTGTGTGAGGTGCCCGACACAGACACAGGCACCCGGCCCCGCCACTGTGAAACCAGCTGCACAGAAAGGAAGGGTCCTGCCACCTTGGTCTCGCGAGGGACTCCGATACTGAGATGAGTAGCCTCTGCCCCCTGGGCCCCCTACTTCCCTCCAGTCCCCCAAAACCACCCAGGAGAGTCCTCTTGCAGCTCAAAGCCAGAAATGGAAACCACGCCCGTGAGAGAAACTTGTCTCAAGCGCTTTAGCCAACCGGCTAGAGCGTCATGAAACCACAAGCAGCAGCGGCATCCAGGGTGTTGTGTGTGCAATCGCACCTGAGGCACTGAGCGGTAACGGGCCTCGCTGACATACAATGTCTAAACCCTCCAATCTTCTGCCTTTCCACGGGGAGGCGAGCACGCCGTGCCACTGCCGGGGCTGTGCGTCCCAGGGGCTGGTACAGGACTGCAGTGGCTTTCTCCAGCACAGGCCCTGCAGGAAATCCTGGGTCCCCCCATCTGTTCCCCACAGCAAGAGCAGGGCCCTAGCGAGGAACATGTACAAATCAGTGGGAGCTGGGGCCCCAAGTGCGGGGGCTTTAGACTGCGGTGAAGGCAGCTAGTATTGATGGTTAATTAGCTCCTGCGTCTGCTCAGCACTACTCATAAAGCAGCGCTTTCACTCACGCAGGTCTCCGTTTGCCCGTCTCTGGCGGGGCTCAAAGCACGGTACAAACATTCTGTCTATCTGTCCATCTAACCAGCTATCTCCTCCACCCCCGTATCTAATCTATCCCCTAGCCAGCTATCCCCCCCACCCCCTATCTAATCTATCCCCTAGCCAGCTAGCCCCTCCACCCCCCATCTAATCTATCCCCTAGCCAGCTAGCCCCTCCACGCCCCTATCTAATCTATCCCCTAGCCAGCTATCCCCTCCACCCCCCTATCTAATCTATCCTCTAGCCAGCTATCCCCTCCACCCCCCATCTAATCTATCCCCTAGCCAGCTATCCCCTCCACCCCCCTATCTAATCTATCCTCTAGCCAGCTATCCCCTCCACCCCCCATCTAATCTATCCCCTAGCCAGCTATCCCCTCCACCCCCGTATCTAATCTATCCCCTAGCCAGCTAGCCCCTCCACCCCATCTAATCTATCCTCTAGCCAGCTAACCCCTCCACCCCATCTAATCTATCCCCTAGCCAGCTATCCCCTCCACCCCCCATCTAATCTATCCCCTAGCCAGCTATCCCCTCCACCCCCGTATCTAATCTATCCCCTAGCCAGCTAGCCCCTCCACCCCCGTATCTAATCTATCCCCTAGCCAGCTATCCCCTCCACCCCCCATCTAATCTATCCCCTAGCCAGCTATCCCCTCCACCCCCCATCTAATCTATCCCCTAGCCAGCTATCCCCTCCACCCCCTATCTAATCTATCCTCTAGCCAGCTATCCCCCCCACCCCCTATCTAATCTATCCCCTAGCTAGCTATCCCCTCCACCCCCCATCTAATCTATCCCCTAGCCAGCTAGCCCCTCCACCCCATCTAATCTATCCCCTAGCCAGCTATCCCCTCCACCCCCCTATCTAATCTATCCCCTAGCCAGCTATCCCCTCCACCCCCCATCTAATCTATCCCCTAGCCAGCTAGCCCCTCCACCCCCCTATCTAATCTATCCCCTAGCCAGCTATCCCCTCCACCCCCTATCTAATCTATCCCCATCCGCACTGCTATCTATCTCAGCACACACCCCTGTATCTTATCTACCTCTCTCTCCTAGGGTTTGTCCTGCTGCCCATCACCATGGTATCCGGGCACTGTCCATGTCCTATCACTAGTTGTAGCGAAGTCTCTGGCTCTGCTGGAGGGATGCGTGCACTGCTGGAGGGAGGCTTTGGTTAGTTACTCTGGGGGGCTGTGTGCTTTGATGTGGGGGCTGGGTTTTAGGGCAACAGGTAGCTGGGGTGTCAGGGTGAGAGTGCTTTTTCCGGCGGTGGTGGAAAGGCTTTCTCAAAGAGGAAGGTTTTGCAGCGTTCCCTAGAGATGCTCAGACTCCGGATTGGCCAGATTTCCTCTTTGCTCCACAGCTGGATCTCCTCAACCGAGCGCACACTGCCCCAGCTCTCGCACGCTTCGTGAGCTGCGCTGCCCCAGACACTAACCAAGGTTATTCAGGGCCACCCAGAGGATTCAGGGGGTCTGGGGCAAAGCAATTTTGGGGGCCCCTTCCATAAAAAAAGTTGCAATATTATAGAATACTATATTCTCGGGAGGCCCCTGCAGGCCCGGGGCATGGGGCAAATTGCCCCATTTGCCCCCCCCTCCCCGGGCGGCCCTGGGGTTATTCATTAGCTGCATTTCAGTGGTGCCTGCCGGCCCCAGGCAGGATCAGCCCCAGTTGCACTGGGCACTGCACACACCCATCCAGCAATGCGCCTAGCCCTGCCGTGGAGCGCTTGATCTAACTCTGCCCAATGGCCCCAGAAGGGTGGAGGAGGTGAAGCAATGAGATGCTGCAGAAACCAGGGGCCGTGCTGGAGAAATTTGCTCCAGCGCCTGGGCACGTGGGACGCTCTGCAGAGGGGAATAATGTGAGGCTAGGAAGGGGGAGAGTCAGAATGGAGAGGTAGATTGGGGCTGGGGATTTGACTCGTGCGCCTCTGTTTCCTGGAGCGGGCAGTCCCACCTCCCGGTGTGCCTGGTGGGGGGCGAGGGGCTACCCGGAGCACCGTGTCACCAGAACGGAGCTGCAGGGGAACCGAGGGACAGCACAGCTGCGCGCCTCAGCCCTGACCCCACAGAAAGCTCTGTGCACCCTGGGGTGCTCCCTACAGGGCTGGGGCCTTGGATGCTCCCTGCTTTACACCGAGGCCTGGCTGGTTTCCTTCCCCCGCAGGGCCATGGTGTGATCGTCCCCAGAGCTGCCCGCGCCCACTAGCTCCCTGCTCCCCGGCCTGTCCACCCAGGGGCGAGCGCCTCACTCAGCCCCAGCCACCTGCTCTGAGTCTCCCGCTGCTCAGGAATAGGAATTTGCGGGCCCTGAGGACTATGGAAATTGGACCTCTACCTTCCTTAAAGCACCCTCCATAAGTACTCCAGCCCAATCAGCCCCCAAATGCCCCTTCCAGCCCACCCCACCATGAACCCTCCCCACACAGACCCCAATGTCCCTCCCAACCCCACCCCCCAAACAGCCCCTCAAGTGCCCCTCCTACCATAAATGGACCCCCAAATGCCCCTTCCATCCCATGTACACCCTCAGTAACCCTGCACCAGCCCCCATTTATCCTGACAGTCTCCACACACACCCCAAACAGCCCTGACATACATCCCACTCCCCGCAGCCCCCAGCACCTCAGCCCCACTGGACACCACCCCCACATCCCCCATATCTCAACCCCCCAATTCACCCCACCACCCCCCAACTCACCCCACTGCTTCAGTATCCCCATTACACCCCCCAACCCCCACAATGCATCCCACCACCCCCAACATTTCCCAGTCACCCCCACCACCTCCTCCCACTCCCCACTCTCCCATAGCCCACCCCAGTCCCTCTTGCACCAATCCTGAGACCTTTTGGGCCACTCATTGGTGCCCCCTAAGCTCCCATACTCACTCCCATCACCCGCCCCACACTCACACCGCTCGGGTTTGGCCTGGCTGCCCCTCTGCCAGGACAGGGGGCGGCCGGGCCACATTTGCGCGAGTGGCATTGCAACCTAGCACATGAGGTCATAGCGCCATTCAGTTGGTTTGGGGTTTTTTTTAGTGGTTGCAGGCCCTGAGCTGGTGGCCTGTCCTTGCTCATCACAGCTCTGTGCACTAGACACATCTGGACGGGTTTCTCCGCCTGCCCCACTAGGAGTGCACTGGTATCCCCAGCAGTACCAGGTTGTCCCGTGACACGCCGGCAGAGGAGATGCTTGTTTTCAGTGTATCAGATGGCATGGCTGTCCCCTGCCCACCGCTGGCTCATGGCCTCCACACACCACAACTTTCAGCGGGATGAGGCTGGGGCCTGGAAGCACAGATGCTCCTTATAACAGTCTGTAATCTTGTGTTCATCCTTTTTACAAAACTATGATAAATTGTTTACAAAGTATGCTTTGTGACGTGTCCGTAGAAAACTCATAATTCACTGATCATTATTGTCCTGGTAAAATATGTGTGGCAACATTGTATGTAAAGTTATAAGATTCTCTTGTATGATATTGCTAAGGCATATTTCAAATCTGGGCAAGCAGCCCAAACTACTTCCTGAGGTTTTGTCTACACTAGCACTTTTGTCAACAAAACTTTTGTCAGCCAGGGGTTTGAAAAAAACATCCCCCTGACCAACATAAGTTTCACTGGCAACAGCACTATGACGGCTCTCCTGCTGACATAGCTAATGCCGGTCATTGCGGGTGGTTTAATTATGCTGGCAGGAGAGCTCTCTCCCGCCAGCATAGAGCGGCTACCCGGGAGACCTAACAGTTGCACAGCTGTAGCAGTATGTTGTTCCACTGTAAGGTCTGTAGTGTAGACATAGCCTCAGAGACAAAAGGCAATCAGATTCCTCAGCCAGTTGTCAACAAAATCAGATGGACCATCCCCTGAGTAAGCAGCCATTCTTTGGCAGGAAGAAGGGTGTGAGTAAGAAATTGACATCTTGGCAATCAAACAGCTGGCGGGGAGGATACTGTGTAGATAGACTGGCTGTCACCTGAACCCCAGCAGAAGAGCAGATTAGCAGCTGAAAGGAGTACCAGAAAAGAGGAAGAAAAGATATAAAAATGAGGACCACACCCCCCAAATAATCTCTCCCTTCATCTCTACTCATGGCATCAACAACATTTGAAAGACAAAGAAAGCATCATTGAAATGGGGGAGGTCTCCTGGCTGGGGAGGAATCCTGCCAGACTGCTGTGAGCACGTGGCTTTGAATTCCCCTAGCTTGTTAAGTTAGGTAGTAGTTTGTGTTTTACCTTTTAGTTCTCTGTAACCAATTCTGACTTTTATGGCTCGTTACTTGTAATCTCATAAAATCCATCTTCTGTAGTTAATAAACTTGTTTTATTGTTTGATCTAAACCAGTGTGTGCTTGGATCGAAGTGTTTGGGAAACTTCATTTGAGATAACAGGGCCTGTGCATAGCATTTTCTATTGATGAAATGATGGACTTTCTAAGAACTTGTATTGTCCAGGAGGAAAGAGCTGAACAGTGTAAGATGCACATTTCCGGGGACAAGTCTGGGACTGGGAAGTTGCTAGTGTCATTTTGCAATAGAAATCAGGAGTGGCTGGCTAGAAGCATTCATGTATCTCTGCTGGGGGTAACGTACATGCTAGAGGCTGTGTGTGAGCAAGGCCAGGAGTGGCTGCTCTCACAGCGAAGCAGTGTAAAAGGCACTCACGTTTGGAGAATTAAGGGGACACCGCTGTTCAGCTATCCAGATTGTACTCTGAGGAAAGTCACACTTCTGGTTTCAGGTCCCAACCCCAGCTGCATCGCTCACCCCACCTCTGCAGCCTTTCCTGGTGGGACACTGGCCTGAACTGGGCAGGGGGGCATCCTGGCCCTGCTGAAGTCAATGGGAGGTTAGCCCCAGAGCAGGGTCTGTATTAGGGACAATGCTGCGTGCGAAGGATTTCAGCACTTGTTGTCACTGTCTGAGACATGACAGCATCCTTCCTCCTTATCAGCACTGGGAAGCTGCTCAGAGCTTTATCTGCTGGCTCTGAAATGTATCTAGAACTGGCTCCCCAGGGCCCGGGGCCTTTTCTGTTTGGTCTCTGCCAACATTCAGGCAGGTGAAATTTTGTTCCCACCCATGTGTCAGGGCAGGGACCTTGTGATGCTGCTTGGGCAGCTGCCTTGGGGTTCTGGGAGTGCTAGGGAGGGATTGTGTGGGGGGAGGGAGGTATCATAGCAAAGAGGAGGAGCAGAGAGAGAACGGGCAACAGTGCCAGCAGGTTACACCACGGGCTGCACTTCAGTTACATGTTGCTGTCTGGAAGTCTCCCCGAACTCCCAGGTAATGCGGCAGGGAGCAAACACTTAGTGCCAGCCCCCAGGGAGCCACCCGGGACGGTGCCACCACCATGAGCACCTGGGCACCTCTGGCCACTTGGCCACTCAGGGCCGGTGTCAACTTACACAGGGTGGCAGCAGCAGCCCATGAAGAAGCGGGGCCAGAGCCGGCAAGCAGGAGAGAGCATGGCTGGGCAGCGCTGGGCAGGGGAGCAGCTCTGTGAGAGGTGAGGCAGGCCCCACCCTGGAGCAGGATCAGCCATGTGACCAAGTGAGGAGAGGCAGCTCCCAAGGCCACGCGGGAGACACAGGCGCTGGGCTGGCCAGCAGTTGCTGTTTCATCCCAATGAGGCGCTCCTCTGCTCCCTCCCATGCAGCCAGCCCCGGGGCACTGACTGCCTTGGGCTGGTTACCTCAAGTCACTGGGAGGGAACCTGTCTGCTTTGCAGCAATAAGCCAGGAACAGCTGCTTCCTGTCAGTGATGCAGGGGTGGGGCTCGGTGGCGCATTCAGCACAGAACGTGTGTCACCTGCTGCTGCAGGGAGCTGTCGGGGTGGTGTCGTCAGAGGCCACCTTACAGCGCATTGCTGGGAAACGGTAAAGAAATCTGCCGGCTCTTCCCCCAGACCCTGGGCCACAAGCTGCTTTGGGGCCTTGCACAAAGGGACCTCTGCAGAGGTGGGTCTGGGAAGCACCTTCGCCCAGCGTGGTCACCACTGCAGAAGGGCCTGAGTCTCATTGACAGTCCCAGGGAAAGTCAATAGACCAGCTAAGGGACGCAGCCAACTTCGAAAATGTTACCAGGTGTCTTTGTACCTTCCCCAGACAGGATCCTGACCACACTGCTTGTGTGTGTGTGTGAGAGAGAGAGAGAGAGTGTGTGTGTGTGTGCGCGCGCGTGCACACACAGGTACGTGTTGTTGACTAATATACGCTGGGCTGGCAGATATCTATCTATCTATCTCACATTACCAATAGTGTATTATCTGCACCATACGGATATCAGTGTGTATTAAGCACATAATTGTGATATAATACAAGTTATATCTCTTAAATTGGCCTCTGCGTTTTATGTACCCCTGCTCACTTGTGCTACGTGTCCCTTAGGGTGACCAGACAGCAAGTGTGAAAAATTGGGACAGGGGTGGGGGCGTAATAGGAGCCTATATAAGAAAAGGCCCCAAATATCGGGACTGTCCTTATAAAAACGGGACATCTGGTCACTATAGTGTCCCTTAACCTCTTGCAATCACTGAAGTGTTGGCATAAGTCCACAGGGAAGCTGTCAAGCCCAGGACGGGCGAGTTACCATAGCAACAGGCGTGCACCCGAAGGTCCCAAAGGAAAAGCCAAGACATGACTGTTCTCCCCTGGTACAGACCTAGGAGTTCCTGCACGCCCTCGGGAACCTGGAGTGCAGGAGCTCAGAGCAAAGATCAGGGGGACACCACGGTACCACAAAAACAAGGTAGGAAGCCGACTGGTTAAATCTAGTTTCAGACAACGCACATAGGCCCTGTTACCAGTGGCTGATTAACACACAGTCTCATGGGGCCTGTGCTCAGGGGCCTCCGCCAATTTGGGGGCCCCAGACTCCAGCCACCGGGCTTTGGGCTCAGGCCCCGGGATCTGACCGCGGGGCTTCGGGATCTGGCTGTGGGCTCTGGCCCTGGGCTCATCCCCCCACTCTCCCCTGCCAGTGCCCCAGCCTCTGCTGCCTACTCTGGTACCAAGTCTTTGTCCGGGTGGTGTCAGGCTTTGTCTCCCGGCCACAGGGCCCCGGGCTCTGGCCCTGAGCTCACCAAGCCCCCGCATCGCCCCTGGCCCACGTTGCCACCTCTGGCCCCATGGGGCTTCGGGCTTTCAGGCTCCCACCCCTGCCATTTGGCAGTGGGGGCCAGCCTCAGGCTCCCCTAGCCCCCGCTGCCCAGGACCAGGGCAACCATTTAGGCGACCTAGGCGGTCGCCTAGGGGACTAGGATTTGGGGGGCGCCATTTTCTTCGGCAGCGACCGCGGCAGCCGGATCTTTGGCCACCCTGGTCACCGCCAATCAGCTCAGGCTCCGCAAGTCTGGGAGGCGGGAGAAGTGAAGCACCCACGGCGTGCTCGGGGAGGAGGCGGGGCAGGGGTGAACTGGGGCAGGGGGGGAGAGCTGCCGCAGGGGGGGCGCCTCAGGGAGGAGGGGGGGAGCTGCCGCGGGGGGGCTCCTCAGGGTGGGGGCTCGGGGATGGGGGGGCGCAAGGTGGAAGTTTCACCTAGGGCGCGAAACATCCTTCCACCGGCCCTGCCACTGCCACCTCCTCCGTACCCTCATCACCCCCCCCCCATCCCCACTGGCCCCCGCTGCCTCTCCTGGCCCCCTATCCATTCCACCCAGAGCCGGCTCCAACTTTTTTGCCACCCCAAGCGGCAAAGGGGCTGGGGGGAGATAAAGCCGATCGGCGGCACTTTAGCGGCAGCTCAATCGCGCCACTTCATTCTTCTGCGGCAATTCGGCGGCGGGTCCTTCACTCCCTCTCTTCCTCTTCAGCAGCAGCTCAAAGAGGAAGAGAGGGACTGAGGGACCCGCCGCCGAATTGCCGCCGAAGACCCGGATGTGCTGCCCCTTTCCATTGGCCGCCCCAGGCACCTGCTTCCTTCGCTGGTGCCTGGACCCGGCCCTGATTCCACCATGGCCTCTGGCTCCCACTGCCTCCCTACCAGCCTCCCCATCCAGAGCTTAATGTGTCCCCAGGCTTGCCGGGGCTGCGTAAGTCTGCTGTGAAAAGTGATATCTGTATGTTTGTTATTGTCACTTTTTCACAGCAGACTTAGTAGCTACCTGGGAGGCTGGAAAAACGGGTATTAACAGACAAGGATCACTTGTCACAGCAGCAGACTTAGCAAGTCTAAAAAAGGAAAGCAATCAAAAAAGCAAGAGAAACAACAGCAAAAAAGACAAGAATGTGCAAAGCAACTAATTGGTGTTACTGGTCTGTTTAGGTCCAGTAAAGAACAGAGACAACTGTACATTATTTTTATTACTGCAAAACCCTACATAAATAAATTCCCATGATTTAGACCTGTATATGGGCATATTTATTTGTTTTTCTTAAAGTGAATTAAGTATTTTAGGAAAAAGCATCAGAGCAGCCAGCAAGAATTGCCCTCACTGGAGAGAGCCCCCCCCCCCCCCCCCCCCCGGCGTAATGGTCAAGTTTAAGAAAATGTGAGAGATGAAAGAACCACTTGTTGGCCAGTGAACGACTGATTCCTGTAACACTAGTGTTGTCCAGATTAGCAGGGAACCCCTGTGTGTTCTGGTATGGATAATATCTAGCCAGATTCATTTTCTATGTGGAAAAATTGAGCAGTTAATTTAGACATAATGAACTAGGATCTGATTTGCTTCATTATTAACACAGTGTGTAAACATTGAGTGGAGTCTTTGTGTTAATGTATTTTGATACATTCGTGTTTTAATGGGGCGTGGGGCGGCCAAATGTTCTTTGTGCCCAGGACCCCAATAAATCTTAATCCACCGCTGTCTGCTACTGGTAAAGAGATAGGACATAACAAGAGGGCAATAGGGTGTACCTTGGGGAGCCACCTTCTGGGTACAGGGAATGTAATGACACTGCCCGAGGCGGCTTCCCAGAGGCTGCGATCGGAGTGAACTTTCTTCCAGAGGTATATTATTATTGGCTCATAGTAATAACCCTGACTGACATTATTATTTGGTCTCTTGAACATATTTAGTAACAAGCCAAAGCGTGGGCAAGCAACTGACTATACAAATTATCAACAGTGTGTGTAAAAGTGTGCATGTGTGCACACAGGCGTGGGTGTATATGCATGCACACAGGTGTGTGTCTGCTTGCATGCAAGTCTGTGTGCACACAGGTACATGTGTATGTGTGGGGGGGTGTATGTGCATGCAGGTGTGTGTGTGTGTATGGGTATGTGTGCATGCAGGTACGTGTGCACGCACTAAGGTATTTGGGTGTGTACATGCAGGTATGTTTGCGTGAGTGGATGTGTACATGCAGGTACATGTGCATATACGGATGGGGGTGTGCACAGGTGTGTGTGTGTGTGTGTGTGTGCATGCCGTCACACAGGTATGTGTGTATATCTGTGTGCACACACGTGTGCGCTTGTGTCTGAAATCATCACTTCATAACCTCTGTGCACTGCCCACTCCAGTCCACCCAAACGAGCCTTATGCATTTCTGTCTTTGCTGTCAGACCTCTCGCTCTCTCGCACACGCTCACTCTTGCTCTCGCACATGCACTCTCACTCTCTCGCACATGCACTCTCGCTCAGTCTCTCTCTTGCTCACTCGCTCTCTCGCACACGCACTCGCTCTCTCGCACATGCACTCGCTCTCTCGCACACGCACTTCACTCTCTCACACATGCTCACTCTTGCTCTCTCGCACATGCACTCTCGCTCAGTCTCGCTCTCTTGCTCACTCTCGGTCTCTCGCACTTGCACTCTCGCTCGCTCTGGCTCTCGCGCTCTGGCTTTGGACTCTCAGTCAGGTCAGGTTTGTCACTGATATAATCCAGACACCAGGAAACACAGGGGCTCAGCAGCAGGACGGGTACGACAAAGGGAGTTGGCCTGAACATCAGCCAAACACAGCGCAGGTGCTTGCAGAAATCGCACACAAGGGAAAGCCCAGCAGCTCAGCTCCAGCGCTCTGCTGGTACAGCAGGGGCAGAGACAGGCTGCAGCAGCGTCCTCCTCATCCCAAGTACAGAGAGGGCTCCCCCACCGCTCTCTGCACAGAGGTGCCTGCTACAATACCTCATTTTCAAAGCAGTAAGGAAAGGGGGTGTCAGGATGTGATCTAGTGCAGGGGTTCTCAACCTTTTTCTTTTTACCCCCTCCCTGACCCCAACGTGCTATAAAAACTCCACGGCCCACCTTCCTGGGCCATAGTAACTGGTCTTCTGCATTTAAAAGCCAGGGTCGGCGTTGGGGGGTAGCAAGCAGAGCAATTATCTATTAGCTTCAGCCCCATGTGGTGAGTCTTTGGCTTTCTACCCTGAGTCTAATGCAGGCCCTGCTTGGTGCCCCCCCCCGCCCGAAACCTGCTCACAGCCCAGACCCTTGGTTGAGAAGCACTGGTCTAGTGGTTGGAACGTGGGAGGAGTCATCAGCGGACGTAGATTCTATTTCTGGCTCTGGCCCTGCTTTGTGCCTCAGTTTCCCCATCTGTAAATTAGTGCTACTAACACCAAGCCCCTTCCCCGACAGTTCAGTTTGGTATTGCGTCAAAGCTGCTCAGAGTCCTGCAGGCAGGAGGTGCCGCAGAAGGGCACAGGGTGGGGGAAGCTACCCAGTGCCTTCCTTTGGGTATTAAAGACCATCTTTGGTAAGAGCTCTGTAATCCCTGCCAGTCGGCCCAGAAGGGGTTGGAGGCAGCACTCCCCCGGCCTGAGGGCTGTGCCAGCAGCGGGCGAGGTGGCGTGATCAGGGCACCCTGGCTCCCCTCTCCCCACACGAAAGTGCAGGACCCTGGCAAGGAAAGGGCACCTTGCGCCACGAAGGGCTTTGCTGGAGCACTCAGAGAAACGTGTCAGCCCAGCGCTGCTCGGTGCCAGATACGATGCGCATGGCCCTCACGCAGGGGCTCTAGTCATAACAGTGAGACTCCGCCCATTAGCAAAGGCTTTTCCTGGCCATCCCTGGCTGACTGAGCCGCCTCCCTCCTGCCACTGGGCTGCCTGGCACGGGCAGGGGTCTGACTGGCAGGGAGGGAGGAGACTTGAGATAGCAGCAGAGCTAGGAACACAGGCATCCTGGCTCTGCAGGCCACGATCCACCCACTAGAGCCCGGCACCTTTTGGCCCTTGAGGGCCTTTTCTCCCCCATTCCTCCGGCTTGGGGTGGATGCTATCAAGCCCTCTCCTCTAAACCCCAAGCTGTTTTCATTCACCCCCCTTGCCAGGCCTTAGCCAGCACGTATCCCTGCCACTCCGTCACTGCTGGGGCTTGTCGTGCTGGACAGGACACAGCAGGGTGCCGTGGGCGGCCGGGGGAGTGCAGGGAACTCATTGTGCTGCTCGTGGCTAGAGCAGTGCAGGCCCCAGCAGCTTCTGCCATGGGGGCAGCCCCAGAATTTGGGGGTTGAACCAACCCAGTCTGCAAGTTTCCCCTGGTTTGGGATGATGGGGGCCCTTGAAATCAGACACCAGCCAGGCTGGCTGGTCTGTGCTGTCACCCAGTCGGGGGCTCCTCGGTGCACGTCACACTCTCTTGGGCAGGGTTGTGGGGAGATGGGCCCTACAGCCCACCTGGTCCCTGTGGTTAAGCCTGAGCTCATCCCGTTATCCCGGCCAAACTGATAAAGCAGCTACTGGTGGGCACATGAGGGCAGCTGCACTGCAGAGAAGCCCACTGGAGCACCCAGTACCTTGCCATGGCAGTGTATCCGTAAAGGCAGGGAGGCCCCGGGCCCCACCCAGGCAGACCCGTCAATGCTGCTGCAAACAGCTTCCCCAGATACCCTAGAAGATCCCACAAACACCCTGTCCTCAATCTGACCCCAGGAGCTCAGTCTGTCTTTCAGCCTCCCTCACAACACACCTAGGAAGGAAGGAACCATCCCCATTTTACTGATGGGAAACTGAGGCCCAGAGAGACCAGGCAGTGCAGGGAGTCTGTGGCCAAACTGGGAATTAAACCCAGGGCTCCCGAAGCTTAATCCAGCCTTCCTCCCGGGAACTGTGGCTGCCGGCTCCTGCTGAGGTCCACAGCTGAGTGCCCAGGGCTCTCGGCCACCCTCTGGCACAGCGACTGCAGGGGCTGATGTGTGGCAGGAACCAGACTTGGCCATAACCCAGCACTTTGGAAACGCTGGATCTCAAAGAGGCCTGAACAAAGGGCCCGATCCTGCAGGGCTCTGCGTGCCCCACAGGATCAGACCCCCAGGTCACACACTGGGGACGGCTGGTGTGAAGGGCTCTAGCTGGGAACCCAAAAGCAAAGAGAGAGAAAATAGAGCTACACTGCGTAGGCTGGAGCAGGGGCCTGAGACACCAAGCTCACTTGGTACACGATCCTCCCTGTAGCCTGAGGGATCTGGACCTGGGTCTCCGTCCCAGCCCCGCTCTACGGGTGTGGGACAGGGAGCTGGTTAGATGGGCCCTCGGACTCTAGCAGCAGCAAACAGCTTCAGTTCTAGCGCCTGGACTCGCTTCATTTCCTGCTTCTGGAAGCTCCTGGCCCAGAGACTTTTCTGGACTCCTGGGGCTGACTCTGGTTTCACCGGCTCCTCTGCAACACGCGGGTGGCTACGGGAGAGACCTGAGAGTCCCCAGCCGACCTCTGAGGGCCGAGCCGCCATCTCGCTCACTGCGCTGGCAGCCCCACTGGGCGCGGGCAGGGAGAGCGGCATTTGCTGTAGGGAAGATTAGCCAGCGCCAGCTGATGGGCCCTGCTCAGCACAGGCCATTGGGGCGGGAGTGAATGCAAGGACTGCAGTTCCCATTTAGGGCCAGCCCCAAGCTGGGAGCCAGAGACAGCGGCTGGGCCATGTAGCCAGTGGGGGGGAGGGAAGAGAGAGCCCGGCAGGGAAATGCGCTGGGTACCAGTAGGGGGACTGGGCTAGAAGAGAAATGACCTGTACTGCTATTATTATCCCTCTCCTGTGCACCACTACCCCGTATGTTCAGGCTCAGAGGCTCCCATTGTAATTAGCAATAATTAACAATGTCTCCCTCCACTCCCAACCCCCCTCTCTACAGTTAGCACCTGAAATGGACTGAGAGGGGCAGCCCAGGGTATTTGTGAGCACGTGGGCTGAAATCCCAGTGGCAGCTTTGCCTGTGGCTCCAGTGGAGTTGGATTTATCGCAGGGCACCTTTCTCTGCTGGGACTAAATCAATGAGGAATTGATGGGAAAGGATTCATAAATTCCAAGGCCAGGAAGGACCATTGTGCTCACCTAGTCTGACCTCCTGGGTAACCCAGCCCAGAGACCTGTCCCCAGATAATTCCTAGAGCAGAGCTGTTTGACAATTCTTAGATCAAGATTCTCTGTGATGGAGCATCCGTCGGCACCCTGGTAAGCTAGTCCAATGGTTAATTACTTTCACTGTTAAAAATTTACACCTTATTTCCGTGTAAATTGGTCTAGCTTCAACTTCCAGCCATTGGATCATGTTCGACCTTTCTCGGCTAGACGGAAGAGCCCGTTATTAAGTATTTGTTCCCCAGGTAGATATGTATAGATATTTACCCTTAGCCTTCTCTTTGTTAAGCTAAATAGACTGAGCTCCTTGTGTCTCTTGCTACAAGGCAGGTTTTCTAATCCTTTAATCATTCCTGTGGCTCTTCTCTGCCCCTGCTCCAACTGATCAACATCCTCCTTGAATTGTGGACACCAGAACTGGACACAGGATCCCAGCAGCGGTCACACCAGTGCCAAACAGAGGTAAAATAACCTCTCTGCTCCAAATTGAGATTCCCCTGTTTATGCATCCCAGGATTGCTTTAGGTCACCACATTGCACTGGGAGCTCATGTTCAGCTGATTATCCACCACGACTCCCAAATCTTTCTCACAGTCCCTGCTTCCCAGGATCGAGTCCCCCATCCTGTAAGTACAGCTGCACTCTTTGTTCCTAGCTGTGTGCATTTACATGTAGCCTTATTAAAACATATTGTTTGCTTGTGCCCAAGTACCAAGCGATCCAGATCACTCTGTGTCAGTGACCTGTCCTCTTCATTTACGACTGCCCCAATTATTGTGTCATCTGCAAACTTTACGAAGGATGATTTTATGTTTTCTTCCAGGTCATTGATAGAAACGTTAAATAACATAGGGCCAAGAACTGATCCCTGCGGGACCTCACTAGAAACACACCCGCTCAATGACGATTCCGCATTTACAATGATAAGTGGAGACCTATCCGATTTTTAATCAAACTGTCATGCAGTATCACGCCAAACACCTCACAGAAGAGTTAGGACGATTACATCAACACTGTTACTTTTATCAACCAAACGTGTAATCTCATCAAAAACAGATATCCCATTCCTTTGACAGGATCTACTTTCCATACAGCCGAGCTCCCAAGTCTGAGTCTGGAATCCCGTCCCTGGGTTTGTTTGGATCCCGAGTGAGGATCCCTTCTCAACCCTTCCAGCCTCAAAAGCCAGAGGCAGAACACACACATCATGGGCAAGGGGTTACACCCATCCCCTGGCCAGGCTGGCTTCCCATTCTTATTTAACCACTCCCTCCCCCCATGCACCCTGCTCCCGTTCCCCAGCCAGGGCCCATCCACCCATTCCCCAGATCTCAGGGGGAGACAGTGGAGCGATTCAGTCAATCGGCTGGCAGCGAAAGGGGGTGTTCCAGGACCCGGTGCGATGCCTTCGGATGGCACCCCTAGAATGCTTCCATATTCCAGACACACTGGGCTGGGGGGGGAGCTCAGGAGGGGGCATCTGGGATGGGCAGGAAAAGAAGGGGAAGATCCCAAAGTACTTCCCACACTGGGTCCCAGCAGTCCCACAGGGGTGGGGCAGCCAGGCGACGATCCCATTGCAGGCAGTGATAGGGAGGCGGGGAAATGTGGGAGGGAGGATTTCTGTGCAAACCCTGACTTTTCAGAGAGTGCCCCAGGATCTGCAGGGTCCAGGCTGAGGGAACAGGGCTGGGGAGAGGGTCTCAGCCCAAAGAGGAGACGCTAGAGAAAAGGGGAGGCTTCTCCATTGAGAGAGGGTCTATGACACACACGTGTGCCGAGATGGGGTTGGCAGAGGGGCCGTGTGGGGCAGAGGGGGGTCAAGGCGAGCTGCGTGGGGCTGAGCAAGGATGGCAGGGAGCTGGGAAGCGATTCCCCCAATCCTAGAGCTGGAACCACCTTGGCTCTGGGCGCGTCTGTGCCCGAGTGACGGGAGCCCTCAGGGTAGGTGACCAGATGTCCTGATTTTATAGGGACACTCCCAATATTTGGGGCTTTTTCTTAAATAGGCTCCTATTACCCCCCACCCCCATCCCGATTTTTCACACTTGCTGTCTGGTCACCCTGCCTCGGAGAGCAGCCGGCCTGCGCGATTGTTACTGAGGCTGACTGTGGAGAGCCTGGGGCCTGCAAATGCCGACGTGCAAACAAGGGCCAAGGGAACTGGCCCCACCCCAGCCCGGCTTCCCCTGGAACGTAACTCAGGACAGCAGCTGTCAGCAGGGCCTGGGCAGGGGTCCGTGCCCAGCCGGGGGCACAACACTGGATCTTTGCCCAACTCCAGGGCCACAGCTGCGCGTGGAGCTCCCATTAACAAGCCAAGTGAAACCATCTGGGTGTCACAGGGGCTGCTGGGCAGGGGGGTCGCTCGTTTGGGTGTGACTGGCTTCCACTTGCCACTGGCCCCAGCCTGCCCTGGGAGCTGCTCGGAGGGGTTTCACTTTCGGCACAGGGTGTCCAGCCTCGCAGCAGGAGGAGGGTGCAGAACAAAGCAAGAAGCTGCCCCCAGAACTGCCCCTAGTTAAAGCTCAAGCCACAGCACGTTGCTGTCCTGTGCTACTGGCAGGATGGCCCTGGAGGCGCCGGTTTGGCGCAGGCCCCTTCGCCTCACGGCCGCCCCCAGCGCTGCGTGACCCCTGAGACGCCAGCCCTGCCAGTCAAACCTGCACTCGGCCCCCTTTCCAGGCCCCTAAAAGCCTCCAAGGGTCTTAGTCACCAACTCCTTCAGGTCTGAAGAACGAGCACTGCCTCGTTAGAGGCGCCCGGCCCAGCGCTGGCTCCTCCAGAGCCAGAGGGGAAAGCAGCCCCCCACCCCCACCGCAGAGCCCACACACCCCGGGCCCCGCGTTCAGAACCAGCCCTTGAAAGGCTCCCCAGGCGCAGGGTCGGGCAGGACCCAGCGAAGCCCAATCACGGGCTCAGGCCTGCTCCCGGCCAGGTGCCGCCTCCTCCGGCTCTTGGGCTTTTGAAAGACTCGGGGCCTCATCCCCGGCCTTGCCGAGCCCCTCCCCGAGGTTGCACTCAGCTTGCCCTGCACACGAGGCCTACCCCTGCGAGAAAGGCCAGAGCCCTGGGGCCACCCACGATGCCCCCCGCCCCTACCTGCGCCTTCAGCCCTGAGGAGCAGCAGCAGGCCGGCCACGAGCCACATCTTCATCCTGGTTGGCGGGGTCAAGCCAAGGAGCCCCCGCACGAGTCCAATCGCTCTCTCGTTGGGGCTGGGATGGCAAAGGCAGCAGCGACTGCTCCGATCCGGCTGCTCGGCGGAGACGCACTGTCCGGTGTGAGCTGGGTTCTGCGATTGACTCAGCAAGACGCCCCACAACCACAGAGCAACGCCTTCCTGCACTCACCACTCGCTCCTTAACTCTTCACACGGCCAAGCCCTGCAAAGTTCCCTTTTCTCCAGGCTGTGGTTGCATTAGGGAACTAGCCAGGGTTCACATGGGCCCAGGTCCCTTCCCAGAAGGGGCAGGATGGGAGCCCACTGGTAATTGCTCAAGCACTGGCGGAGCTGTGTATCCAACGGCTGGGTGATGCCATTGACCCAAGCCACTGAGGGGCCCTTTGGGGCTGGCTAGGGCTCAGATGGGGGGCTAGTGCCTCAGGCTGGTTTGAATCCGTCCCGGCACTGCTCTTGCCAGGCTCCATCCCAGCGCCCGTGTGGTCCCCCTAGATAACACTCTCAAAGCACTGCGCTCAGCCCTGGGGGCTGCTGGGTTTCAAACCAGGTTCCTGGAGAGGCGGCGCCCAGAGCCGAATGCCACGGCTGGGTTTGACCTAGCCCGGGTGGGGTCGTTCACACCTCACGCCATGGAGTCGCAACAGATCCAGTCCGGCACCTTGCTGAGGGGCTCTGTCCTTCCCACAGGGCCTGGCCCAGCCCCCAGCTCCTCACCAGCCGCCCCCTGGCTCCAGACTCGGCGCACAGGCTGAGTCCTTCCTAACCTCTTGGCCTCAGGACCAGAGTGACCTGCCCCTGCCCTGGTGCCCTGCCTGTTCTCTGCTAATTAGAACCAGGCTGGGGCCAGAAGTGTCTGCCTCCCTCCCTGTGGCTGCCTCAAGCATCCTTTGCCAAGCCCTATGGCCAGCCTGTGCCCTCTCCTCTCCTCCGCAGCTGGGCCTGGCTACTCTGGGCTGGGCACGGGGGCCCTAGCTCCAGCTAGCTGGACTCTCCTTAACTCTCTTGGGTTCTGACTGGACGTGGACCCTCCCCTGGGGTCCTAGGAGGAGGCTAAAGGCATTCCTGCCCAGCATGCCTGGCTCACACGGGCTGCAGGACAAGCAGGATCAGGCCCTGGGGGCTGTGCAGCAAATCCAACTTTCAAGGGAAAAAACAAGTCTTTTAAAAAAAATCTGTTAAAATCGTGCCCCACCCTGAAGGGTCTGCGCCCCCTGGGGAGCCTGGTGGGGGCAGAAATGCAGCAACTGGTGAGAACAGGGGGGGTTGGAGAAAGAAGGCTACGGGCACTCCTTGTGGCCCCCCAGCACAGGGCCTGGGTGACACACCCACTGAGCTGGGGAAGCAGCTGGTTACCACAGGTCTGACAGAGCTGTGATAAACACAATATTATCTCTGCATGTGACATCCTAGAGCGGTTTATCTTGGCATCAGTTTCCAGGGCTCAGAGGAAATGCCCATCTGCAGCCAGAGGCATTTGCAGGAGTTTGCAGCGCTCTGGATCCTCTAGGGGCGCTGGGCGCTCGCCCGCATGGCCCTGGAATGGTCACAGAATCCACCCCCAGCCACAGGCACCAGCATTTCGGCTTCTAAAAAGGGACCTCAGCCCTCAGGACTGAAAACGTGCCGTGAGCATAACCGGCAGCGTCAGGGCAGTAACTGAACTTCGTGGCTCCCACCCCCTGCCCCCAAGAGCTGGGTACCCACATTGGGACTGAGACCAGCCCCAGGAGTTTCACAGGAGCCAGCTCCAACCAGCGCAGCCAGCGTTCGCTGGTTGGGAGCCCTGGGCACCCCACACTGGTGTCCCAGGATATTTAATCCAGCCTGAGTCTAGCCCAGTGCTGGAGTGGCCCCGAGGCTCCTGCCCCCTCCCCACGGCTCCGCTGCTCCCAGCCGTGCCACGAATGCATCTCTATGGTGCATGGCCCCGCCGAGGGGGTCAGGAGCTGATCAAAGGGACTTGGGGAGGGGGCGTAAAGCAGGATTCCAGGCAGCTGTATTTATCCGCCCACATACACACAGTTTGGTTTGTGCCCATCCTTGAGCCGGACAGTGGGACAGGCGTCATGCTGGGCTCTCGCCCTTCAGGCTGAGAGGAGGATTGCAGCCCCCAGGGGGGAGCAGAAATATTGGTGTCCTCCCTCCAAGCACCTCCCCCTGCACATGCCTGCTTTACCACCTCTGACACATGGCATAACACTGAGATCCCAGCCTGGGAAGGGGAAGGAAGGGCCCTGACCATGAGTCACCATCAGCACAGCCAGTTCCCACTGGCACCAGGACAGGGACCTGCAGGCTCAGCTCCTTCTGCTGCCCCCAGCACTAGGCAGTGGCATGCCAGCCAGGAGCCCTCAGACCCTGCCTCTGGGACGAGGATTTTACCTTCCAGATACCAGACAGAGGAATGGCTTTGGGAGCTCCTGGGGGGAATGGTGGGGGGTGGCTCTCTCACTAGGCCCGGGCTAAGGTGTTGAACCTGTAACAAAGGGCTCATCTTTCTCACCCATGTCTCGCTGCAGTGCACCGAGTGCAGGTGTCTTCATTATCGTCCCACTCCAATCCTGCCCCTTGCACTCGTCAGCTGCCTGGCACCAGCTCTCCAGCCGGGACCGCACCTGATGGCTGGCAGTGAGCCACAACACGGCCTGTCCCTCTGCCCACACACAGCTGGCCACCTGGGCTTCAGAGCCCCCTCGAACTGCAGATCCCAGGCCATGCTGCAGCTAGCAGCGCCCCAGTTCCAGGCCTTCATCCCCTGCCGAGCAGATCCGTGGAACAGACGCTGCAAAGGCTGGCACATGAGCAAGTTCACTCCCAGCCTCCCGTGGGAGCACATCAGCCCTGGGCGCTCTGTGCCACTGGCTGGCCCCCCACGTGCAGCTGCCGGGGTTGGGTTTCCATAGAGTTCAAAGCCAGCAGGGACCATTCTGGGCCTCTGCTCTGAGCTCCTGTTAACACAGGCCTGAGAACGGCCCCCAGCCATTGGTGCTTGGCCTAGAGCAGATCTCGCAGAGACCCCCAGCCTGGATTTAAAGACTCCAGCCAAAGGAGGATGCGCTGTGTCTCCCAAGGCCACTCGTTAGTTACCTTCACTGATTCAAAGCTGCACCTTATTTCTAATCTGCATTTGCCGTCCTTGGGCAAGAAGAAATACCTGACAGTCAGGCCCTTAGAGACTGATCAGGTCACCTCATAAGTGCTGATCGTACCCCAGGAAAGTCAAGTGTCCTTCCCCGCTCCCTCAAGCAGGTTTCCCAGCCCCTAAATCATTCCTGCAGCTCTTTTCTGAGCCCCTTTCTAAGCTGGCACCGGCCTGTTGGCAGGGTGGGGTTCGGCCCTGGACACAGGATGCAGCAAGTAGCGACTACTGCTGTCTGCAGAGGAGCTACCACCTCCCTACTCCCGTCTCTACCCAGGAGGAGTGCAGCAGCTCTCGCAGCTAGAGCAGCACCCTGGCAGCACATCTTCAGCTGGTTCCCCCACATCCTTTCCAGTGTCCCCCATTCCAACCCAGCTTCCCTTTGCCTCTGTGTGACCCACACTGTTCCTAGCTGCACGGCCTTGGACACGTATCGCTCCAACCCCTGACCAAGGGATCCAGCCGGTGCCATGTACAGCACCTGGCACGGGTTACTGCTCCACCACTGCAGGGCAGGTGCCCGTTGTTTTATTTTCCTACTGCCCATTGCTTGAGATACCAAATAGCGTCAGGCTGAGAACAGAGCCCTGCAGGACCCTGCTCGATCCAAGCCCTGGCGGGATGCACCCTCACCTGCAAGTGAGATCTCAGTGACCAGCCCCTGGCTACAGTGACCATGCAGCGTTCATGTTTGAACCAGGATGCCAGGGGGGACTAACTCAAAGTCTGTTACAACAGCTGAGACCTTCACCAACCTCCTCCTCAGACAAGGGCTTTGATGTCAGAGCGCAGCAGCGCTGGGGTGGAACTGTTGGCGAGGAGCCGGGCTCTGCACCAGCTGGAAGCAAGAGCTGCTTGGGCCACCACGAATGTGCCAGATGTTACAGGCAGGGATGGGCTGGAGGAAAAGCATTGGAGGGGCGGGCGGGAATGAGCGTTTCTTCAGGACCCACCAACACCCCTTGCTCCAGCTGGGGCTGCAGGGCAGCTTGCCTCAGTCAGGAGTGGAGGGCCCTGGGGAAGGGGACACAGGGGCCGGAGGCTGCCCTGGGGGATTCAGAACGGGGGTGGGGGTGGAGAACATCCCCAGAAGAGCCAGGACTCACACTGCAGTCTCAGCCTGCAGGGGGAACGGCTGCTCCCCCTCGGCAGTAACAGGAAGTTGCTGGGGAAGAGCCCACTTCACCCAGCCCAGAGCAAAGTGCTTTATGAGAGGGATGTCCCCACACACACTCCACATACCCCCCTCCCTTCAGACACTGGGGGTGGGAAGCGCAGGAGCTGAGAGATTTAAGAGGAAACTTGAGGGCTAGAGCAGGGGGCAAGGTGCAGGGGGTGAGGAGGGATGCCAGGGGGATAGCCCCACTGGAGCTGTGACGCAGGTGAAAGGAGGCTGCCCCCCACACACACACACACCCCGAGGCAGCCAACCTCCCCACCCCCCGCTGCACCAGCTAGCCGCCTGCAGCTCCAGCCGTGGGGGAAGGAAGCGATTCCTCATTCACAGTTTCACTTTAAGAACCAAACCGCAGCAGGCTGCAAAGGGAGCTTTATTCACGCAGCCCCATGCACAGAGAGCAGCGAGAGCGCCCAGATGCACAGGCGCGCACACACACACACACACACACACACACGCGGCACGACGTCCCGCTCAGACAGGCGCCGTGTAGAGGGGTCGATGCACCGGGGCTCGCAGACAGCCGCCCGCAGGCCCAGCAGCTCATCTGTCCACCTCCCCGAAGACGATGTCCTGCGTGCCTGCCGAGGAGAGGGGCCGTTAGATAGGGCAGGGCGGAGACGACTCCTGGCGCCCAGCGAGGCAAAGCCAGTCCTCCTGGCCCCAGGCCCCTTCCCCCTCCCCCCACGCCAAGCCCCTTCTTGGGGGGTCAGGCAGGATGGGCATGGGACCAGCGTCAGGGAATTGAGGGGGTTTAGGGCCCGTCAGGGGGTACCGCCAGCCTTGCTTTGGCCAGAGGAGCTCTCGCGGGCCCCCCCGCCAGCAGCCAAACTCCCTCAAGCCCCCTGCAGGGGAGATGGGGCACCCAGCACACCAGCAGGCCCTGCCCCATGGGCTCAAGAGGAGCCAGGAGTCCCAGGGGGCACGATGCTTGGAGTCAGCGGGGCTGTGCTGGGCCCAGGGCACCCTAGATCTGGCTCTCTGCTTGGCCCTGGCATCTCAAGAAGGCTCCAACCAGCTGGCACCCACATGCCTGCCCAGCAATGCCAGCCACTCTGCATCACCAGCCCCCTCTCCTCCCTGCACCACCTCCTCCCCTCCCCCCGTGCCCAACATACCGATGATGGCCACCACATCTGCCAGCATGTGGCCCTTCGACATCTTATCCAGGCCAGCCTGGGGGGAGAGAGCCAGCGAGTGAGGAGCCAGGCCCAGGCCAGCTGGCTCCATTACCCCAGAGCCCCCCGGCCAGCACAGAGCTGCACATGTGCTGCCAGCTGGACCCCCTCCCTGCTCAAACGGCTGCTTTCTGTTCTGGTTTCCCAAAGGGCCCCGCAAAGCAGCCAGGTCAAGGGCTCTAAGGACAGGCCAGCCCAGCGCCACATGGCCGGCGAGAGCAGGAGCCTGGGCTCCCCGGGGACTGCAGCCAGCTCCGGAACAGCCCTTCCCCAAGGGAAGAGACGCCTGTGTGCCAGCACATGGGACGCAGCAGCCTGGCCAGGCCCTGGAATTACCCTGCCCTCTGGCAGACCTGCAACCGCCTAAGGGGCAACCGGGCAACGGCCTGGAAGTGCAGAGCTACAGCTGGCACGGGAGGGGCGGAGCTACGCAGCCCGAGCCTCGGTGGTCAGGACAATCATTGGCCAGGCTGCCATGGGGCCAGGACACCCAGGCCAACCGGTCTCATCTCACGAGCTGGGCCGGGGGTGGGGGAGGGGGGTACGACTCCTTTTCTTTCTCACTTAGCCCCCCCACCTCCTCAGTGCTATGGTGGGCAACTGGGGCCAGCGCTGACTCCCATGGAACAGTGCCCCCTAATGAGCTCCCCAGCACAGTGCTGGAGCCTGTGCTGGCTTAGAGACCAGAGACCCCAATGAGCTACCCCGGTCGCTCCTGGAAAGTCTCCCATCCCCAGCCCACTCAGCTTGTGGAGCTACAAGCAGTGGGCCAAGCACTAGTGAAGGGAACGAGCGCGCTGTTTTTCTGTAGGTCCTACAAAAACAGCAGTTACTATTTGCCCCTTTCTCAAGCATTCTGGAAGCACCTTCCCCAGAGCAGAGTTTCTGGGCGAAGCCTGGGGTACGAAAGTTCACCAGGCACGTCTTGAGCCTCAACAGCCGGCGCCCGGGGCGTGTCCCTACGGCCTCCCCCGCCCCGCCTACAGCCACCGCCTCTCATGGCAGGTGGGACTGGGGCTGCACACGTAGGGCCTGAATCTCAACCCCAGGCTGGGACCCGGCGTTTCCTGCTCCTTGGCCAAGAGCAGATCCTTCCAGCCCCGGGGCTGCGCAGGACCCCAGTGATCAACGCCCCCCAGCCCAGGACCCCTAGGTGAAGCCTGTACCAACCTCGTCCCCATGAGGGCCCAGCCGCCCTCCACAGCAATGGGGCCCAGTGAGCATTGCCCCCCAGAGCCAGGCTGGAGCTACTCAGCAACAGACCCAGCTGTGCAGGCTGCACCTGGCCAGCAGCTCCACTAGCCACAGGCAAAGCCAGAAGCCCAGGGCTGGCCCTGTGCCCAGTGCAGCCCCTTGGCAGGCTGAGCGGCGGCTGCCCACACTTCCCTTTTCTGTGCCAGGTGCCTTAGGAGCAGCTCGGGTCCCAGCACAGGGAACACGATCCGCAAGGATGGGCAGAGCTCAGATCGTGCTGGGCACGTAGCACCGAGCCACTGCTCACAGCCGCTCCCTGTGCAATGCGGGGAGCCAGAGAGTCCCGGCAGATCCCTAAAGCGACACACACCCAGGACGGTCCCAACAGCACCCCTAAAGCGAGACACCCCATCCCCTCCCCCCAGACTGTCCCAACAGCGTCCCTAAGCGAGACACCCCATCCCCTCCCCCAGACTCTCCCAGTGGCACCCCTAAAGCGAGACACCCCATCCCCTCCCCCCAGACTGTCCCAACAGCGTCCCTAAGCAAGACACCCCATCCCCTCCCCCAGACTCTCCCAGTGGCACCCCTAAAGCGAGACACCCCATCCCCTCCCCCCAGACTGCCCCCATGGCGCCCCTAAGCAAGACACCCCATCCCCTCCCCCAGACTCTCCCAGTGGCACCCCTAAAGCGAGACACCCCATCCCCT
Organism: Malaclemys terrapin pileata; assembly: GCF_027887155.1. NCBI lineage: Eukaryota > Metazoa > Chordata > Testudines > Emydidae > Malaclemys > Malaclemys terrapin. The sequence continues at coordinate 10,438,213 of NC_071525.1, forward strand.
TCCCTAGACTCTCCCAGCGGCACCCCTAAAGTGAGAACCTCCCCTTTTCCAGACTACCCCGGCAGCCCCCATCCTCAGGGACTCTCTTACCAGGTGAGCGAAGCCGGGCGCCTTAATCTTGCAGCGGTAGGGGCGGCTGCTGCCGTCAGAGACCAGGTACACACCGAACTCGCCCTACAGGACGGAGTAGGGAGTTGGCGATGCAAGCAGAGACTCTGCAGCCCTCACATAGCCAGACGGCAGCACTGGGCACAGGTGCCCAAGGTGGGGTGGCATTTGGTGCCCCCCCTCCCTGGGTCTTCTCCCATAGGGCCTCCCCCTGCACCTGCTGGGTTGGGTAAGGCAAGCCTATCCCCGCTGCAGCATGAAAGGGGGGGTCCACATGGGCACAAGGCAGCTGGCACAAAGGATTCTGGGACACAACCGAACCCAGCAGCTCTTCACATGACTGAGCAGAACCAGGGACCCATGCGGGGCAAAGGGGCAGGAGGGGAGCAGCTTGGGTTGGGCCTGTCAATAAGCGCCCAGCACAGCCCCCAGCCTACACCCAGAGCTGCCCCAGACACTTCCCTGGGAATCTGGCCCAGTGGTGCCCCCCGGGGCAGCTGGGGCCAATGGAACATCACCATCACTCCCACGGGCAGTGTCAGCAGTGGCCAGCCAGGCTCCGGCTGACTGGCAGGGGCAGCAGCTCTAATGCACCCCCAGGAGCTCAGCCATCTCCCATGGTTTGTAGTGGCACTGGAACATGCCCCCGCCCCCACAGGGCATCGGCCCATAGCCAGGGCTACACCAGGGCACAGCCGGGGGGACCGTGACTCCACTGCCCCCTGTGAGGGAGGAGAGCGCCCAGGGCATAAGCAAAGGGTTGTACGCCCCGCCAAACGGGTACCTTTGGCGCTTCGATGGCCGTGTACGTGGCTCCGGGAGGCACCTGGTAGCCCTCTGTGTATAGCTTGAAGTGATGGATCAGCGACTCCATGGAGGTCTGCGCAGAAGGGAATTCAGAGAGTCAGACAGGTGGCCTGGACCTTCCCAGCCCTAGGCTACAGACTCAGCAATATACGGAACGAACATTTCCACGGGTCCTCACCCCAGCGCAGACACACGGCCCCCAGCAGGAAGGACAGCCGCTCTGGGGCGCCACAGCAGCCTGCCAGACCCAGGACTGGAGCCAGGGCTCTGCCACTGACTCACAGCGCAACACTGGCCCAGTCACTTGGCTTCTCTGCAACTTGCTTCCCCTCCTCTAGATTCCCCAACCCTGCCACCGTGCGTATCGCTACTCATTACCCAGCAACTCTGGGCAGGAAGTGACCAGGAATGCAGTTCCCAGCCCTGGGTGTGGGGCCAGCACCCCGCCTCCTCCATCCCCAGGTGCCGGGTCTTTAGTGACGAGGGGTCAGGGCCCCCGTCTTGGGTCCCATCCAGGTAAAGACATTTCTTCCCCTGTGGGCGACAGCTCCCCTGACCTGCCCCCGTCCCTGGCTGTGTTACCAGGGGCCCCCAATCGAAGGCAGTTTCCATCTGGATTGTGCGTATTGCGGTAGGACGAGAGCAGCCCCATGGCTGCAAAGAGCAAGAGGCCCCAGGCTGAACTCACACGCCAGACACAGGGTGGGAAAAGGAAGGGCTGTTCTCCCCCTGTTGCAGATAGGGAAACTGAGGCACTCAGAGGGCTAGCGACACCCCAGGGTCACCCAGGTCAAGTGCTGGTCACAAGCCCATCTTCCGGCTCATCATCCTCAGTGACTCATATTGTGGCAGCACCTGAGAGCCGAGCCCAGCCCAGCCACTGATGTGCCAGGTGCTGTACAACCTGGAACCTGCTAGCCAAACAGCACTTTCATTTGCATGCTCTCCGAGCACCCGCAGAGCTCGGCACTCCTTAGCAAAGCGGGGTCACGCTACAGGAACAAGGGGAAACAGGAATCGCCCATGGCCAGCAGCCGCACGTGGCTTGCGGCCGTCTTCGCCCACCCAGCTTGGCAGGGATGCCAGAGACCCAGGACGCTGTCACCCTTACAGGGCTGCTGGCCCACTCCCCTTCCAAAGGAACCCCCCTCAGAGAACGGCACGAGAGAGCAGCACCACTGTTCTCCAGCTGGGCTGCAGCCCTGTGCCCCCTCCAGTGAGGCCAGCACCGTGCCCACGGAGGGAAGCGTTACAGTTGAGCCTAGATGTCAGGCGTCCGGACTCTTCAGGGCATACACCCTCCCCCGAAGGCAGGAGCCCTGCCCCGCAGTCCTCAGCTCTGACACGAGCCCCTCCTCCCCCAAGGCTGGGACAGGCTGCAGCACACGTTAGAGATGCTTGTTCCCTCCCCGAGAGTCGAGGCCCCAGGAGCGGGAGGCCCAGCGTTCCTTTACCTTCATCTCCGATCTCTTGGGAGGAGAGACTTTGGCATCATCCACTTTGATCTCCCCCTCGGGCATCTTGTTGAGACTCTGCAGGATGATGCGGAGCGACTGGCGCATCTCCTCCACCCGGCACAGGTACCTGCCGCAGGAGCCGGGGGAGCAGGCTTAGCCCAGGCAATTCCAGCCCACCGGGGGCCAGGCAGGACTGATTGGAACCCTGGGCACCACACGGAGGAGGCTGCTTGGCTCGAGCCACGCCCAGCCTGGCAGGCGACGCCCAGCTCTGCTGGACTGTCTGTGGAAAGGATGCTCAGGGCCCCGTCGGCCCGCGAAGGGAGCTGCTGTCACATGGCTCAGGCCACAGAGAGGCTGCAGAACAGACAGACGCCTCGGGGGGGGGGAGGGGGAAGGAGTGAGTCTGAGAACAGTTCCTGTGCTGCAAGGGCAGCCTTCAGGCGTGTCCCTGAGCAATGAGCACCTCCCACGGGACACGGCCCTCCCTGGGGTTAGCCCCCCCCCCGGAGACCTCATCATGGGACACGGCCCTCCCCGGAGCACCACCCTCTTCCCCTCCCCCCAAACGTGGAAGGCACCTGTCATAGCAGTCGCCTCGCGATCCAACTGGAACATCAAACTCCACCTGGTCGTACACGTCGTAGGGCTGGGTTTTGCGGAGATCCCACTGGATTCCAGAGCCACGGAGCATCACCCCACTGGGAAGGGCAGAGAGGGATGGGTTAGCCGAGCAGTGGGGCCCAGGCTGTGGCTCCACCCCACCCAGGATCCTGGCCTGGCAGTGGCCAGCCCCAGAGATGGCTGAGGAAAGCGTAACCCCCTTCCAGGGGCCATTCCCAAATCCACTGCCAGGGGAAGTTTCTCCCTTAGCTTGGGCACTTGGGATCAGTCTACCTGGCAAGAGCTTCAGACGCTGATTAAACCGCACCCCCCCCCCCCCCCCTCAGGCCACTATTAGCCCATCACTGCTGGGGAAACCGAGGAACAGCGAGGGGGCAGGGGCAGAGTCAGGTACAGATCTCAGGAGTCTGCTCTCCTGGCTCTAGCCACTAGGTGGCGCTGCTGAAGGGAAAACCACAAGCAAGGTATAGTGTGACAGTAGTGCGGCTTCCTTCCCAGACCAGGGACATTTCCTCACGCGCCCACGCCTGGGACTCTCACTGCTTTCGACACCATCAACCTTCCACTGACAGGCCGGCCCATAGGGGAGGGGACAGAGCGCATACAGACCTCATCGTCCCGGGATGCTCCCACCCCCATTCCAGCCTGAGTTACAACACGTTACCCTGGGAAAGGATCATACCTAAAACCGTAATTGAGAGCCTCCTCTGCGGTTACGACTCCAATGTCAACCGTACGATTCTTCCAGATCCGATTGTTAGTGAGCATCTGCCAGGGGACAGGGAGTGAACACCGGGAAACGCCACCCAGCACTCATTCCAAACACTCGGCCCTGGCTGCTCACGGGCACACATACGATACAGCACCCGGGCACCCCAAGCACCCAGAGGCATTTCACCCCACGTATATGCCCTCCCCATCACTGGAATGCAGCTAGCTCTGGAGTGGAACACAGCAGATGTTAACAGACCATGAGCACTTCACACTCTGCACCTCCCTCGATTTCCCCTGCAGCTGGAGACAGGATTCTGCTTTTCCTGCTCTTGATGGTGATGTAATGACAGGGGTTTGACCTTGCCTAGGACACCAGAATCACCACCTTGACTGAGGAAGAGTGCCATGGGATGGTCAAGCGGAGCAGCCCAGCCACCGGGCATAGCGCCTCCACACACAGCGGGGCTTGCTAAGAATTTAGCTCTGCCGTCAGCCTCCCTGCCCCCAGGCACACACAGATTTGCTCACCCTTGTAAAAGCGCACCCCACCCCGTGCTCCCTTCACGCCTGTATTAGCTTATCTGGATCATCTGAGCAGCCACTGGGGGCTGGATCAGTCGACAAAGACCTGGCAGAGGCTGCAGGGGCCGATCCCACGTTGGCCTAACCCAGGGTGGGAGATGGGATGGAATGCACAAAACCATTCTCAAACCCTGAGACATGCGGACTCATGGGGCTGGAGGGGACACAGAATTTCTACGTTCCCAGGTCCCAAGCAGGGGTCCCCTCCCTGGGGAACAGCAGGGGCTGACTGCAGAGAACAATTCCATCCCCAGTTCACACGGCGACTCATCCTGGGAGCCGCACCTCTTCCAACTCATCGATCCGGATGGAGAAGTTCTTGGTGAACTCGTAAATATCGTCCATCAGCCCCAGGGGCAGGTCCTGTGGGGGAGAAAGGGGGTTAGCACAGGGAGAATCTGAGCTCTTCCTGCAGCACATATGTGTGCATGTGGGGCAGGGCTGGAGGGAAGACGACACACACACTCTTGGAGAACTCGGGGGGATCACTCAGCACCCAAGGAGCAGGAGGCCTCAGGGTTGCTGCCAAGTCTGAGAAGTGCTGACAAGGCCCCAGCCATTCCCCACCTTCCCCTGCTGCCTGGCTCGGAGTATCAAGGGACAGAGGAGCCCAGGGTGAGATCCTACCTTGACCTGACCAGCTGCAGGCCCTATGACACCAGTTTGTGGGGAAAGTTAACCTCCGGCTCAGGGCTATGGGCGTGAAACACTCAGCTGCCAGAGTCACATTGTGCCATCTTGTCTGAGCGCTGAGCATCTCCAGCCGGCCGCCTTACAGGCCCTCCATGGTGGGGAAAGGGGATCCTCCCTTGGGGGCCTCTCTCGGGGGGGGCAGAAGGGGGACGCAGCCCCTCCCCAAATAGGGCTCCTGGCAGTGGCAGGGCTGGCAAGAAGCCCTCCCGAGAGGCCAGCATTGCTCTCAGCAGACCGGACTGGACCGGGACAAGGAAGTGCCACTACTGAAGAAAGGGGGAGGGGCTTGGGTGCCCATGCCCAACCCGGCACAAGCTCCTTCTGAGGCTCTGCCCACCCCAGCTCCCCCTGAGCAGCTGCAGACAGGAGGCGGGAGCCAGATCCCTTCATGAGCTGCAGAGGGCGCTGTGGTCCACAGACAAGGGTCTGCGGCCATACCTAGACCTCACGCTGTATCAGCCAATCAGGCCTCCCACACGAGGGAGGCGGACGCAGCTCTGTATGGACCGGGGCAGCGCAGCGCTAGAGGAGAGCTGCATGCTGCTGGCTGTACCTGGTGCACCCCGCCTGGCCGGACGTAGGCCGCATGCATCCGGGCCCCGGAGACCCGCTCATAGAATTCAAACATCTGCAGGGGACAGAAAGAGCACTGCTCACCCACATGCCCAGCACCCGTGGGGCACAGAGCACAAGCAAACCAGGTTGGCTGTCCAGCCTTAAAGTGCCCCCCCAGCCCTGGGGTGATCCCAGCTCTGCAGGATCCACCCCACGGAGCACCCCAGAGATGCTGTTCCCGGGGGCATGGGGAGCAGCCAACGGCTCTCGCTGCCAATGCCCTGGCATGGGCCGGTCACACCCCGGAAGGACCCCGTCCCAGGGCCTGTTTGGTGAACTAGGAAGCACCAGAGTGTTCCACAGAAGGAGGAAATGAGTCAGTCTATCCAAGGCTGCCAGCTGAGCCCCAGCCAGTGCCAAGCAGGGCCAGGGAGCCAGGCAGAAGAGCAGCCCGGGGAAGCACCGTAGCGGAGGAAGACAAAGCAGGATACATGGGGCCTGTGTAATGTACCCCTGGCCTTTGGCACAGAGCTGCTTAGCCACCAATGGCAGAGCTAGCAGCTGATTCATGGGCTACGCCATCTGACTCAGGCTGCTGTCAGCACACGCCCCTGGGGCCAAGGGGGAATTCCTCCCTGGGCCAATCACCCCGCTCCAGATCTGGGGCCTTTGGCGCTGCCTGGGACTGAGCTCCAGGGGTCCTTGGTGACACCGGGCGTTACCTTCCCCGGCTGGGCCAGGAAAATCTCCACCCACCTTAGACAGCACTGGCCTGTTAGCTGCATTTTGGGGCTGGGCACTGGCTGAGGAGGCACGTGCCGTGGCCCATTCAAAGAGACAGGATGCTGGAGCAGAGGGGCCGTCAACTTGTTGGCTTCTGGCTGCCCTGCCCTTCTCCCGCGATGGAGCTGCTGGCTCCGGTTCGAGCCAGCTGTGGGGTTTACCTTCTCTCTCTCCTCGAACATCCAGAAGAAGGGGGTCATGGCCCCGATGTCCAGAGCGTGGGTGGTGAGAGCCATGATGTGATTCAGAAGCCGCGTGAGCTCCCCAAAGAGAACTGGGGGTGGGAGGGAAGAGAGAGCCCCAGTCAGAGAGAGACGGGCAGGCAGAACAGCGCGCGCCCGACACACCCGTGCACACGGGGAAGGGGCAGGCGGGCAGCGCGCGCCCGACACACCCGTGCACAGGGGGAAGGGGCAGGCGGGCAGGGCAGCGCGCGCCCGACACACCCGTGCACAGGGGGAAGGGGCAGGCGGGAGGGCAGCGCGCGCCCGACACACCCGTGCCCAGGGGGAAGGGGCAGGCGGGCAGGGCAGCGCGCGCCCGACACACCCGTGCCCAGGGGGAAGGGGCAGGCGGGCAGGGCAGCGCGCGCCCGACACACCCGTGCCCACGGGGAAGGGGAAGTGCCAGCCGAGGGCTCAGCCCTTCGCAGGCCCAGGGCAGGTCTGTCTTTAGGAAGGATGCAGCAGCAGGAGGCAGGTGCCCAACCCATTGCAGCAAGAAGCCTCCCCCACCTTTCCCCTCCCCCTCTCTCCAGTGCCCTCTTCTGGCCTAATTCAGAACAGCACCAAGGGGCTCTGAGGGGCTGGGCACTGGGTGATGTGGGAGCAGGGGAGGGGTATGAAGGGAGGAGATTCACCCAAGCTCAGAGGGTGCCGAGAGGCTTCTCCTCCCTCAACCCCCACACCTGACGCCCACCAGAGGGAGAGAGAAAGCCAGGGACCCCAGGGCAGTGTTGGGCGCGGGACCCCCAGTTGCTAAAATAGCCTCCCTCAATGCATTATGGGTGATGGGCTCTGGCTAGAAGCACCAAGGCATAAGCCAACTACTGACTGCCAGCTCCTATGCTCCTAGCGAGGGCACAGCCGGCTACCTGGACAAACAAACGGGCATTGGCCTTGGAGACCCCCTGCCAGGGTGCCAGCTAGAAAGCATAGGACAGGAACAATAGGGAGGGGCATATGGAGGAGGATTGGGGAGGGGCTGACTGTCTTCGGGACCCGGCTCCACAGAGCCAAGGCAGCCAACATGAGCTCGGGAAGGGGACACAGGTCAAGAGGAGGGGAACACTCACCTCGGATCCACTGAGCCCTCAGGGGCGGAGTGATGTTTAGCAGCTTCTCCACTGCCAGGGAGTAGGCCTGTTCATTGCACATCATGGACACGTAGTCGAGCCGATCGAAATACGGCAAAGCCTGCGACAGAGAACAGGCTGCAAACCCCCATCCGGCACGCGGCAGGACCACTGCCTGCAGACAGCCTGGCGCTGGGAACACACCAACCCTCACGGGGCCAGTTACAAAGCAGGGATCCCTTCACCCATCCCTGAGCAGAGGAACCGCACCCAGTGCCACTGTCCCAGAGCAGGGGAGGAGCCCAGCAGCCAGCTAGAATTGCAGGGGTGCTGGGGTCATTCCAGCCACCCCGAGATGAGATTGGACAAGGGCACTTGAGTCAGCACCCTGGCCTTGCAAAATACGCAGAGCACCAGCAGCAGACAGGGCTCAATTTCACATCTTGTCGAAAGGCAGCCCGGTGCCTCGGGCACTGCTTCAGCGCTGAGAGGGGAGAGCGCTCCCCGTGGACTCGCCATCGCAGGGCTAGCAGGGAGTCACCCACCCAAGGCCCAACTCTGCTTAGCCACAAGACCCGGCACAATCAAAGTAACATACGTGCAGGTCTGCCACCCTGGGAGTCTAAGAGCAGCCCCACTGCGCACAGGGAGGGCCCAGCCTAAAGCCTACATCAGTGGTCCCCAAACTTTTCCTCTCACATCCCCCTTACAAGTAACAGAATGTATTCGCACCCCCCCCATTCTCCCAGACCAGGAGCACAGCCGGCAGCGGGGCCCAGGAGCCGGCCCACAGAGCAAGGGCCACAGCCCAGCCAGGGCTGGAGCAGAGCTAGGGGAAGAGTGGGGCTGGGTGGCACCCCCTCTCTGCCCCCTTGTGGGGGCTGGCGTGGGCCCCACCGCGCACACACCCCTGGACGTTCCTCCACATCCCCCTAAGGGGGCGGGCCCCACAGTTTGAGAACCGCTGGCCTAGACAGTTGGACGTTTCTTAGGGCACACGTACCCCGTGTAATTCCTTTGCTGAGATGAGAACCAGAGTACGTGGCTTTGTACCGAGATCAGCGTGAGGGGTTGGAGAGCCCCGGTGCAGGTCTCCCTCAGCCTTAATCTCCAAGGCCAAAGCAGCACCGCAGTGAGAAACCCCTGCTCCTCGAACATTTCACAGTCCAAAGGAAGTTACAGTCCAACAAATGACTACAACTCCCAGAAGGCTTTGCTCTCCACATTCTACAGCTTCGTCCTGTTCACCTACAAGTCAATAGCTACAGCTGTGGCCTGCTGAGTTTAGAGCAGACAGAGGAAAGTTCCTGCCTGCCACCGAATCCTAAACTGCCTGCAAGGCCCATGTGAACAGCCTTCCAAGGCTGGTGCCTGGGGGTCAGATCACAATGCTGTGTCTCTGCAGGGCATGCACGGCACTGCTCGCACACCTAGGCAGCAGCACTCGGATTGCTGTCACTCGGCGTCCCCGGCACTACGCAGCTGGCGGCTGACCCTCTCCTCTGAAGATAAAGCGGGGGGAGCGGTGCTGCGGAAGCCACACAGATTCAGTGCTGCCGACGACACTGATGGTGCCTCACCAGGGCTCTGTGGTGTAAAGCAGGAGGAGCTCCGCTGAAGTCAATGCGCCAGCGAGATCTGAATCCATCCTTCCAGCCCCCAGCTGCTGGCCTAGCCCCTGGACAGAGCTGTACTGCACACGCTCTCTGTGCCTCTAGAACAGCAGCACAGAGGAAGGGAACTGTCAGATCATCTGCACCCCCCCGTGTACAGGCAGGGAAACTGAGGCACGGAGGTGTGTCGTGACCTGCCCAAGGAGTCTGTGACAGAACCAGGATCCTGACCCTCATATCCTTCCTCTAGCCCTCAAACACCCCCTCTGAACAGCACTGAGTCAGCGCATGAGGGCCTGAAAGTGAAACAGAACCGGCTGGCATGAGGGAAGCACCAGCCCCCAGCAAGCTGAGCAGGGAAGTGAAACTTGGCATGTTTCCCCATGGAGGTAGGAGCTCTGCCCCCGCCCAGAGCCTGGCACAAACACTGGCTAACGCTGATGAGCTGAACAGCGCCCCCACAACGAGTCACCAGCCCAAAGGGCCTTCATCATTCACTGTCCACCCCAAGCTGGCTGCCTCCCTGTTCTGACAGAGGGGAGCGCTGCTTCCCAGTCACTCAACGCTCACCCTGGTCCTGCTCCCGCTCTGTGGGCAAACTGGCAGCATGTGCCCGCCTGCCTCCCCCCGACTTACGGGGCACGAGTGGGGACTCGCTCACTGGGAATCGCCGGCCTCTGAAGGCCAGCCAGGCGCTTACGCTCTGTGCCGCTACAGCCAGCTTGGGCCGCCAAGGGAGCGCGTCACTAAGCTGCCTCTGCCTTGGCTGCATGCCCCGAGCGCGTCCAGAGCGCTCTGGCACCCGCAGCTCTGCCTGGCTCCCGCCCCATGTTTACTGGGCTGGATTACTTTAAGTGCTACTTCCCCAGCGGCTAGAAAGGTTACATCTGATCCGGACAGTAAATCAAGGGAGCTCCGTTTACAAGGCCCTAATGCAAAGTCTGGCAGGACACTCCATCTTCCCAGCTTCCTCGGAGGCTGCTGACGTCTCTTGTTAAACAAGAGACACACACGTGCGCGTTTTTTGTCCTGCTTGTGTCAGCCCTTGTTCTTTCCTCCAAGGGGCAGGACCTTGGCGTTCCCTACCGCCGCCCTGCCCACGGCGCCTGAGGGTCCCAAAGCGTTTTACAAACAGGGATCAGAGCCCATGACCCCAGGTCAGACAGGGCAGTATTGCCCCTTACAGAGAGGGAAACGGACTTGCCCCACAGTGAGTGAACTGGGACTGGAACCCAGGAGTCCTGGCTGCCGCTCGCCTACGCAAGCCACTGGACAACACTCTCTCTCTTTAAAGAGAGACGCTCTGCTCCCTGCTGCTTCTTCCTGCCCCCCCCCCCCCCCGAGATGCCCCCCAAATACCCCTGCCACTGAAAGGGACAGGCTCCCCAGGTCACTCTGCAGTATGGGCAAGGCAGACTGCCTCCAGAGCCCCCCACTCGCCCGCCAGGTGGGGCTAGGTAGGAATGCACTGGGCAGCCGGGACAGCATTGCTGACTGCAGGGCAGGGCTGTGGGGCAGAAGAGCAGGGAGCCCTGAAGTCCTGATTTGGCCTGGGCACAAAAGCCCCTGGAGCACTGCGGGAGCGCACAACGGAGCTGCAGGCCAATGGAGCCCACCACACTGCTGCCCTGGGATTGGGGTGTCCAGGCAGGGACCTGGGGTCACAGTCCCCTCACTGTTACCTGGAGATAGGTCTTGTACTCAATGAGTTTCTCTGTGCCGCGGTGCAGCAGGCCGATGTGGGGGTCACATTTCTTCACAGTCTCTCCGCTCAGCTCCATGACAAGCCGCAGGACCCCGTGGGCGGCTGGGTGCTGGGGCCCAAAGTTCAGCGTGAGGTTGGAGACTTTCTTCTCAGCTGGGGGGTCCTTGTCTGCTCAGGCACGGGGAGAGCAAGAGAGGCCGTGAGATGGCAGGGTGCACCTCCGGACAGGGGAGAGCACTCCAGGGAGACCCACGGCCCTCCTGCCCCACTGCACTAGAAAGGCTGAGCAGGACGAGAGCTCGGGGATGGAAGGGAATTCAGGCCCCACAGTTCATGCCCCACAGCTGGGAAGCCCTATTCCACCCCTCCCGGCCAGTGCGATTCCCATCACTTCCCTGGCAAAACTGAGGAGCATCTCTGTCCAGCAGTTCAGCCTTGCAGAGCACTGGGCTCGTCTATGGGTGCAGCCGCCCCAGGCCTGTCGCTCTAAGGCCTCCCTGCTCATCTCACATTACGCAGGGGGTTCGTTGGCTCTCTGGGCAACCCGAGTGAGTGCGCCCCACCGTTTGCTGTGCCCAGCGCGAGCTAAAGAGCGGCGAGCCCCCACGCGAGTCCAGAGGCCGGGGGGCTGTGGTGAGGAGGGAGAGCGGGAGCGAAGAGCGCTTGCCTTGGAGGGGCCACCCAAGAGGAAGCCTCGTCTGGGCCAAACTGTCCCAAACTTGGCCTCTGCCCAGCAGGGGAGCGGGGGGGAAAATCTTGCAGGCGTCTCATGAAAAAACTGACCACATTTCCCTCTCTGCACGCCTCCCGGGGCTGCTGAAGTGGGGGAATTCCCAACGTGAGCCGCCGTAGCCCGGGCAGAGCTCTGCTCTGCCATGCCAGAAAGCATCACACTGAGCAAGGCTGCACTTCCAAATCCACCCCCCGGGCCTGCAGGCTGCCCCCTAGCTCCTGCCGAGCTCTGAGTAGCCGGCCCTTGGGGGCTTTCCCATTCCAGCTTGAGTCATTGCTCCTTTGCAGATACACCTCTTCCTCGATATAACGCTGTCCTCGGGAGCCAAAAAATCTTACCGCATTATAGGTGAAACTGTGTTATATCGAACTTGCTTTGATCCACCGGAGTGCGCAGCCCCGCCCACCCCGGAGCACTGCTTTACCATGTTATATCCGAATTCATGTTATATTGGGTCGCGTTATCTCGGGTAAAGGTGTAGTTCAAGAAGAGTCTCTTGAGCTCAGGTTTCTCTTGGACTCTCGCGACCCGCAGGCACCGCCCCTCGGGGACGATAAACTCCAAGGACAATCGCAACAGCCAAAGCAACTGCACCTCGCTGAGCTCCGTTAGAGTCGCTGTAGCATTCGCACATCGTGGAATTTCACGAGCTCGCCGGCAGAGTCGGCAGCCCCACAGTGACTCAGCACAGGGAAGCTCATGTACATGGTTCCCACAACGGCAGGCCTAGCGCTGCTCACCTGGACACACAGCGCTAAACCACAGTAACTCCCCCCCCGCCCTCCAAACACATGTGAAGAGCAGCAGACTGCTAGGGACAACTCCACAGCCACGCAGCCCATCCGTCACCATCCCCGAATACACCCCCCCCCCCCACAACAAGCATTCCCCCCAACAGTGTCACACACAGAATGTGCATTCGCCTCTTTCTTCCTTCAGCTGCCAAGATCAGAGCCTTCACAGGAGGGGAGCATGCCCCATAATGCATTCTGCATGGGGGGAGAAATCCCTTCCTGACCACTGCAGCAGGCAGCTCACACCATGACACGCTAGTCAGCCGTCCTTAACTCAAATATTATAGGTCAGATGTTAGCCTGCCTAAGATTGATTGTTTTCCAATCCATCGGCAGCACATGTCTCAGTGACCGGAAACACAGCGAATGCGTCCACAGGTCTGCCGGCTACCGAGACACTTGGCTTAAAGGGACAAGCCAGCTAAAAATCCCAGTCAGCACTTCACGCAAAATGCCTTTTCCTTGTAACTAGCAGCAGCATGAATTACAGCAAGGGGAAAACTTCTATCCTGACTTCTTCCCACTGAGGCTCTCCCCCCACTTCCTGCGTTCGGGGTCTTGTTTTCTAATCTCGCACACAATACCTAGGGTTTAGATTTGCAGCTGAGGGATGTTTCATGGACTTTAAGACCAGAAACGACTATTCTGAACATCTAGCCTGACCCGCATAGCACAAGCCAGAGAATTTCATTTCAGGATTCCTGTGTCCAGCCCATATCTCGGGGTGGAGCTACAAATCTTTTAAAGACAACACCTTAAAGACTTCTCCTGACAGCAAATCCACCAAACCCCTCAGTACATTGTTCCAGTGGCTACCTGCCCTCACTAATAAAGATTTGTGCCTTATTTGTAGTCTGAATTAGTCTAGCTTCAGCTTCCAGCCACTGGATCAAGTTATGCCTTTTTCTGGCAAATTAAAGAGCCATCTTCTATCAGAAACCTCTTCCCCAGGTAGGTGCCTGTAACTGAAGTCACCTCTTAACCTTCATTGGATAAACTAACTAGACGGAGCTTTTTTTAGTCTCTCAGGCAGGTTTCCCAGTCAGTGAATCATTCATTGGGATGATTTAGTTGGGGATTGGTCCTGCTTTGAGCAGGGGATTGGACTAGGTGACCTCCTGAGGTCCCTTCCAACCCTGATATTCTAGGATTCCTGTGGCTCTTTTCTGAAACCTGTACAATTTGTCAGCAGTTGGTTTGAAGCACGGGCACCAGAATTACACACAGTATCCAGTAATACCTATACAGCTAGAGGATCACATAAGCCCTCTTAGCTACCGTATCACACAACTCCTATCCAATTGGTTAGCTACCAGGACACGCACACACCCAACTAACCCAGCCCAACTAGAGCGGAGCGCAATTTTTTTAACCACTTTTTTTTTTTTTTTTGGGGGGGGGGGGGAGGAGGAGGAGATGCAGATTCGGGTCAACTGAAACGTTTTGTGAATTTGTGACTCAAACCAATCCCCCCCCAGCATGGCCAGCAAACCCAAACATCAGTTATTCCTATACCCTATTCAGTCACCGCACTCCAGGATGCTGCCTCCCATCCTGTCAGCGTGACCTGCAGTCTCTGCTTGTGTTTGGCTGTGTTAAAACGTAGGTTCAAATCAGCCCATCTTACAAGGCAATCCCTAGCGCTCTGTATAACTGACCTGTCCCCATCATCGCTTCATGCACAGAGCAGTTGTGTTTGGGTTTCAGATGCAGCAAAGAGACGTCTCAAACCCAAAACCCTGTTTCCACTTACATTAAAATAAAAGCCATGGAATCATTTCTATAAAAAGGGAGATGCTGGTTACAAAAAAAACAAAAAGAAAACACACAACCAAACCCAGACTTATTTCTTTACCCAGATCACCTTAAACTAAGGAAGCTCCCTCCACGCTGACCACATTTGTTTTCCCGCGATCTCAGCTGGGACAATGTAAGGCACCGATTCAGCAATACGCTCCGTGAAAATACAGGGGTCCATCTACACAGAGCTCACTACAAGATCAGGCCCAAGAGGGCTCCTCAGCTGCAATCCAGTGATGGGGACTGCACACCCCAGCGGCAGGTTTGGCTCCAAACTTAAAACATGACAACCACCAACACAAGAGCATCCGCATGGTGATGATGCATTTAATGGGGCAGGTGCCTTCGACAGAACTCACCATTCCAGGGAACCACCCACTTCTCATTCTCCTTGGTGGGGTACATGACCACACCTGCAAACTGCTTGGCCCACTCGACATCCGGCTGCCACTGCTTTGAGCCTCTGGACACAGAGATAAGGAAAGGGTGTCAAACCTGCCTGTCTCTAGTCTCAGACTCCATGGGCTTTTAAAAGGGTTGTTGCCAGGCAGGTAGGGGAGGAAGGGAGAAGAAGGGGATCGAAAGCGAGACTCTTTCTTGGATGGGTGAGCTTCATCCTGGGGAAGGCAGCGGTTTGGCAGCCCAGGAGCCTATTTCTCCGTAGTTTGGGGAGCAGCAGTACAAGCTGCCCACATATTGCTCCCCACCAACTGCCCTCAAGCCTGACCGCATGGGGCTTGTCTAAGGATGACGGGAGTTCAGTCTCCATGGCCAACTCAATCCTTGTTCTTGCTTCTCTGCCAATGGGTCAGTTATCATCAACGGGGGGGGGAAGAAGAGACACGACACTTTTGTGCCATGCATAGTCATGCAGTGGGAGCAAGACAGCCTCTCCACTAATTTCATAAACCATCAAAATCCAGACTTGCACGGGCAGGATTTGAACCGGTAACCATGCAGAGAAAGGTTTCATGGCTCATTCCCAAGTGCCTGAGCTAGCTAGTCTCCTAGATCAAGCATCATCAGCAAGGAAGTGCACCTGCCCCACAAGCTAGGGAGCTTGTATGACAGCCACCCAGTAGCCGCCCAGTGACAGGAACCAGTCAGGAGCATGGCAGTTTGGTTTCTGCAGTTTCTGGGTCCTGTTTGCAGCAGCTGGAGTAACAAAGTGAACAGCCCCACAGCATGCACGAAGACCTATGGTAAGAGCCAAGTACAGTGTCCTTACGAGGGGGCTGGAGAATGGGTCCCCATGTGGGGAGCTGGCAATGCCCAGGGGGAGGGGAGGAGACAGGGAGAGGAGGGCAATGCCCGGGAGGCAGGGGAAGGATCCCTAAGGAAGAGTAAGATCCCAAGAGAACAGGAGGCAGGGGAGACATTAAATTAGCTTTTTCCACATCCTCTTAGATCGCAGGCCCTGGTTCTCATGGGAAACTTTAATCACCCTGATATCTGCTGGGACAGCAATACAGCGGTGCACAGACAATCCAGGAAGTTTTTGGAAAGAGTAGGGGACAATTTCCTGGTGCAAGTGCTGGAGGAACCAACTAGTGGCAGATCTCTTCTAGATCTGCTGCTCATAAACCGGGAAGAATTAGCAAGGGAAGCAGAAGTGGATAGGAACCTGGGCGGCAGTGACCATGAGATGGTCGAGTTCAGGATCCTGACAAAAGGAAGAAAGGAGAGCAGCAGAATACGGACCCTGGACTCCAGAAAAGCAGACTTTGACTCCCTCAGGGAACTGATGGGCAGGAGCCCCTGGGAGAATAACATGAGGGGGAAAGGAGTCCAGGAAAGCTGGCTGTATTTTAAAGAATCCTTATTGCGGTTGCAGGAACAAACCATCCCGATGTGTAGAAAGAATAGTAAATATGGCAGGCGACCAGCTTAGCTTAACAGTGAAATCCTTGCTGATCTTCAAGACAAAAAAGAAGCTTACAAGAAGTGCAAGATTGGACAAATGACCAGGGAGGAGTATAAAAATATTGCTCAGGCGTGCAGGAGTGAAATCAGGAAGGCCAAATCACACTTGGAGTTGCAGCTAGCAAGAGATGTTAAGAGTAACAAGAAGGGTTTCTTCAGGTATGTTATCAACAAGAAGAAAGTCAAGGAAAGTGAGGGCCCCTTACTGAATGAGGGAGGCAACCTACTGACAGAGGATGTGGAAAAAGCTAATGTACTCAATGCTTTTTTTGCCTCTGTCTTCACAAACAAGGTCAGCTCCCAGACTGCTGCACTGGGCAGCACAGTATGGGGAGGAGGTGACCAGCCCTCTGTGGAGAAAGAAGTGGTTCAGGACTATTTAGAAAAACTGGATGTGCACAAGTCCATGGGGCCGGATGCGCTGCATCCGAGGGTGCTAAAGGAGTTGGCGGATGTGACTGCAGAACCAATGGACATTATCTTTGAAAACTCATGGCGATCGGGGGAGATCCCGGATGACTGGAAAAAGGCTAATGTAGTGCCAATCTTTAAAAAAGGGAAGGAGGAGGATCCGGGGAACTACAGGCCAGTCAGCTTCACCTCAGTCCCTAGAAAAATCATGGAGCAGGTCCTCAAGGAATCAATTCTGAAGCACTTAGAGGAGAGGAAAGTGATCAGGAACAGTAAGCATGGATTCACCAAGAGCAAGTCATGCCTGACTAACCTAATTGCCTTCTATGAGGAGATAACTGGGTCTGTGGATGAGGGGAAAGCAGTGGATGTGTTATTCCTTGACTTTAGCAAAGCTTTTGATACGGTCTCCCACAGTATTCTCGCCAGCAAGTTAAAGAAGTATGGGCTGGATGAATGGACTATAAGGTGGATAGAAAGCTGGCTAGATCGTCGGGCTCAACGGGTAGCGATCAACGGCTCCATGTCTAGTTGGCAGCCGGTTTCAAGCGGAGTGCCCCAAGGGTCGGTCCTGGGGCCGGTTTTGTTCAATATCTTCATTAATGATCTGGAGGATGGCGTGGACTGCACTCTCAGCAAGTTTGCAGGTGACAAACTGGGAGAAGTGGTAGATACACTGGAGGGTAAGGATAGGATACAGAGGGACCTAGACAAATTAGAGGATTGGGCCAAAAGAAACCTGATGAGGTTCAACAAGGACAAGTGCAGAGTCCTGCACTTAGGACAGAAGAATCCCATGCACTGCTACAGACTAGGGACCAAATGGCTAGGAAGCAGTTCTGCAGAAAAGGACCTAGGCATTACTGTGGACGAGAAGCTGGATATGAGGCAACAGTGTCCCCTTGTTGCCAAGAAGGCTAACGGCATTTTGGGCTGTATAAGTAGGGGCATTGCCAGCAGATCGAGGAACGTGATCATTCCCCTCTATTCAAAATTGGTGAGGCCTCATCTGGAGTACTGTGTCCAGTTTTGGGTCCCACACTACAAGAAGGATGTGGAAAAATTGGAAAGAGTCCAGCGGAGGGCAACAAAAATGATTAGGGGGCTGGAGCACATGAGTTATGAAGAGAGGCTGAGGGAACTGGGATTGTTTAGTCTTCAGAAGAGAAGAATGAGGGGGGATTTGATAGCTTTCAACTACCTGAAAGGGGGTTCCACAGAGGATGGATCTAGACTGTTCTCAGTGATACCTGATGACAGAACAAGGAGGAATGGTCTCAAGTTGCAGTTAGGGAGGTTTAGTTTGGATATTAGGAAAAACTTTTTCACTAGGAGGGTGTGAAGCACTGGAATGGGTTACCTAGGGATGTGGCAGAATCTTCTTCCTTAGAGGTTTTTAAGGTCAGGCTTGACAAAGCCCTGGCTGGGATGATTTAGTTGGGAATTGGTCCTGCTTTGAGCAGGGGGTTGGACTAGATGACCTCCTGAGGTCCCTTCCAACCCTGATATTCTATGATTCTATGAGAGGTGCCAAGGAGACAGGGGAGGGCAGCGGGAAATCCCAGGGAAGGTGGGGTCCCCACCAGGGGAGATGACAATGCCCTGGGGGTGCAGGACATGGGAGAAGGGTCCCGAGGGAGGGGCAGGAGGCAGAGGAAGGGTCCCAGTGGGGAAGAAACGGGGGAGGAGTCCCCGAGGAATAGGTCATGGGGGCAGGCAGGAGGAGATCCCAGGGGAGAGGTCCGCGGAGGGGTGGGGGTGGCCGCAGGAGGCAGGGAAGGCAGAGGGAGATCCCAGGGAAGGGGGAGTCCTGGGGGGGGGGGGGAAATGCCCAGAAGGGTCCGGGGGGGGAGAAGGCAGGGGGGGGGGGGCCGGGGGACAGGGGATGGGATCCGGAGGGGGTGGCAGGGGGGGGGTCCCGGGGGACAGGGGATGGGATCCGGGGGGGGGAGGCAGGGGGGGGTCCCGGGGGACAGGGGATGGGATCCGGGGGGGGTGGCAGGGGGGGGGTCCCGGGGGACAGGGGATGGGATCCGGAGGGGGTGGCAGGGGGGGGTCCCGGGGGACAGGGGATGGGATCCGGAGGGGGTGGCAGGGGGGGGGTCCCGGGGGACAGGGGATGGGATCCGGAGGGGGTGGCAGGGGGGGGGTCCCGGGGGACAGGGGATGGGATCCGGAGGGGGAGGCAGGGGGGGGGTCCCGGGGGAGAGGGGATGGGATCCGGAGGGGGGAGGCAGGGGGGGGGGTCCCGGGGGACAGGGGATGGGATCCGGGGGGGGAGGCAGGGGGGGGGTCCCGGGGGACAGGGGATGGGATCCGGGGGGGGAGGCAGGGGGGGGGTCCCGGGGGACAGGGGATGGGATCCGGAGGGGGGGGAGGCAGGGGGGGGTCCCGGGGGACAGGGGATGGGATCCGGGGGGGGAGGCAGGGGGGGGGTCCCGGGGGAGAGGGGATGGGATCCGGGGGGGGAGGCAGGGGGGGGGTCCCGGGGGACAGGGGATGGGATCCGGGGGGGGAGACAGGGGGGGGGCCCGGGGGAGAGGGGATGGGATCCGGGGGGGGGGGGAGGCAGGGGGGGGTCCCGGGGGACAGGGGATGGGATCCGGAGGGGGTGGCAGGGGGGGGGTCCCGGGGGACAGGGGATGGGATCCGGGGGGGGGAGGAGGCAGAAGGGGAGCTCCCAAGGGAGAGGTGCCAGGGGCAGGTCGCGGGGAGGGGGGAATCGAGGGTGCGGGCAGGCTCCGGGCTGGGTCTCACCTGCTCGGCGCTACCCCCAGCCGGAGCCCCGGGAGCCATGCCCCTGAAGGTGCCCGCAGCCTCCGCAGAGCCCTAAGCGCCGCCATCTTCCCAGCGGCGCCGCGGCGAGCCGGGACGGAAGTACACGGCCGCCCTCTGCAGCTTCAACGCGATAAGAAAGGCTGGCGGTGAGCCGCCATCTTTAGTGAGGGCAAAGGAGGCGTCTTGGCAATAGCCGGAAAACCGGGCCGGCGCCGCCATGACCAACAGCGCAGCTGGCCGCCATGTTTAGTACGGGCAACATCCGGGACACCAACTCGATTCCTTCTCCGTGGCCGCGTTCAAGGTGCTTCCATCTTTCCTATGGGTAATATCCGGGAGCCTGTCCTGGCTTCACCGCCCATACAACCCCGGCATGCGCAGTGAAGGTGGACACCATCTTTACTTTGGGCACAGGCAGCCTCGCTGCTTTGTCTCCCTTCCAGTGGAATGGCCTGAAGAACAGCAGGGCGCCATGCTGGATGAGGGCATCCTGGGAGAGATGGGGGCACCTGGCCTGGCTCTATGATCAGAGCACCAGGGGGGCCTTTCCTGGGGCTGACCCCCCAGGGCAGGGCCTGGGCAGCCACAGGCTGGGCCCGGCTCCCGAGCGCGGCTCCCCCAGAGTTGGGCGCTCAATGGGAGGTGGATTTGAGGTCCCCTCCCATTGCCCCCCATAGCTCCCTGCCCCTCTCCCTCCCCCCGCAGAGCCCCCAGACCTCCACCCTTCCTCTCAGCCATGCCCCCCGAGCCGCCTGCAGCCCTGAGTCATGGAGCACCTGGTGCCAGGGATTCTGGGACACGTCCGTGCAAAGACCCAATGGCATGTGGCTGAGCAGAACCAGAGCGCCATGGGGCTGGGCTGGGAGGGGAGCTACCAGGCCCTGTGGTGAGTAGCCACAGCAAAGCCAGGACTGCTCAGGGCAGAGCTGAGCCCGCAGAGCGGGAGTAGCAGGACTGGGGGCTCCTGCCTGGTGGGATTCCCAGGGATCCTTGTCAGCCGGTTCCTGCTGGCTCCAGCTGGCAGCGAGGTTTAGGAACAGAGCAATGGGTCTCGTTCCGCTAGTCCCTGGCTGCTGCTTCCTGGGGCTGTCGCTCCAACAGAGGCCAGGCAAAGGATCCCAGACTCTACTGGGCCTTCTGCTAAGCCGGGAAGTGCCCATTCAGCTCATGGCTCAACCCCCTTTGTCTGTCCTTGTGGAGCCAAGATTATCTACAGTGATTACAGCAACTGCGCTGATGCTGCCCTTGGGCACTGGGATGGGGCTGCGGAGAGCTGGCAGTGCAGTGGGACACAGCTGGGAGCCCTGCTGGGCATTAAGTCAAGATGCTGTCCTTGGGGTGAAATCATCTGGGAGGAGGAGACTTAGTCAGCTGCCTGGAGAGCCCTGAATGGGCGGTCAAAGGTTTGGAACCAGCTGCAACATCAACTGCATATGTCCGGGAGACTGGCAACAAGACGAGGCCCCCGCCCCGCTCAGACCTTCTGCCTTGTTGGAGAAGGGCTCTGCTCCAACCCTGCTTTCAACAGAGGGGGCACCGCGGGCAGCCTCTGAGACACCACACTGGGCAACAGCCAAGACCCCAAGCTTGTGCTCTTCTGAGGGTCAGCGAGGATGCCCAGGAGCCAGCGCTGTTGGGGGATTGTCCTGCAGGAAAAGTGCTGAATCAGTCCTGGAGCGGGCACACGGAGCAGCCCCCACAGCTGTTCTCCTGGCAGGTAGGGAGGCGGCCGCAGGGTGAGGAGAAGGGCTGGGCATGGAAAGAGGGGCTGAGTGTGGAAAAAGTCCCTTCAGTTGGGTTCTTCAATCAGCCACTGGGAACTCACTACTGCAGGAACCGATGGCCACAAGGGGGCTCCTGGAGCAGGTCTTCAGGCTGAGTCTGACCTGACTCCAACACCTAGGCTTTGTCTTTACCCAGCTGCGTACCCCAGGCACCGGCACTTGCCAGGCAGCCTCGTATCCCGGGTGCCTGCCCTGCAGCCTCGTACCCCAGGTCCCTGCCCTGCAGCCTCGTACCCCAGGTCCCTGCCCTGCAGCCTTGTAGCCCAGGCACCCGGCGCCTGCCCTGCAACCTTTTACCCCGGGTGCCCAGCGCCTGCCCTGCAGCCTTGTACCTCGGGTGCTCGGCCCCTGCCCTACAACCTTTTGCCCCAAGCGCCCGGCGCCTGGCCTGCAACCTGCACCCCGGGCGCACGGCTGGGAGGTGTTTGGCGAGCTGCTTTGTGAAGGGCTGTGTGTGATGGGGAGTGGTGCATGGGGCTGTGTGTGTAGATTGTGTCAGTGTGTGCGATACGGGTTGTGCGCAGCGTGCACATCTGCAGGCACGGGGCTGTGTGTGTAGATTGCGTCAGTGTGTGTCTGTTTGTGGTGGAGGCTTTGGGTGCTGGGAGGTTGTGGCAGTATGTCTGACTGCAGTAGCGTGTAGTGGGGCCATTGGGCTGTATTGCGGGGGGGTGCCGGGGGTGCTGCCGAGGAGGCTGTGGTGAGTCAGTGGAAATCTTTACTCCCATCCTTAGCCACCGGTGCCAGACAGGCCCTCTGCCCTCCCCCTCTGGGTTGCGGTTTCATCCCTCGCAGACATTCCTAACGGGGCTGGGGGGAGGGGATGGGGCCGGGGTTGTGATTTGTGGGGCTCTGTTCGCTCTCCAAGTGCTGACATCCCATGTGCAGCTGGGACAGACACCGCACTGGCCAGCACCCTCAGCCACCCGCTGCCCTCCTGGCCACAGCTAGCCCTCCAGCCCGGGTCTCACTGACAAGGCTGGCTCCCCGTCCGTGAGAAGCAGAGATGGCCAGGTGACAGGCTGATCTTTGCTGCCTGGCTTTCCTGTAGGATGCAGGAACGGCTGGCGCAGCGGGGCCCTGGTCAGTCAATCCCACAGGCGGCCTCAAGTGACCCAGCCAGGAGGGGAAGCTGCTGCATCTGCCTTTTCCTTCCTTGCACATCCTCTGGGGCTGCCGCTCAATTTAGCACCAGTGACAGGGCCCTGCAGGGAGCCTCTGTTTACCCACAGGTACGGGAGGGTGGCCAACTGCCACTGGGCCCGATGCCCATGCGCTGGGGCGGCCTTTACACCTGTGCAAAGTGAGAGGCAAAGGCCGCCAGCTGGGGATTCCCTTGCACCCAAGTCAAGCCCAGTGTGCTCTGGTCCTGATGGCAAGCGACCCGCAACGGGGGCAAAAGGGACATGAGTTGCCATGGCCTATTGCTGAGACCACGAGCAAGGGGGCCGCTGCTCGGCCAGGACCGAGGCTGGCCCCGGCGTTTCGCAGTGTCTGACAATAGTGCAGCCTTGTCACTGCTGCGCTGGGCCCCAGCACGGAAAGATGCCGTCAGGTCCCTGTCTGATTGCTGTGCCTTATCGGGGGTGTTCTGTAGAACACCTGAGGGGCCTGCTCACCTTTAACCGCGCCACTGGGCTGCATCTGAGCTCACACCGCGATTGCTGGCCCCAGGGGATTGATGCCCTCAAAAGAGGCTGATGCTGGAGGAAGAGGCCAGGACTCCTGGTAACGGTGTTTTGGAAATAATCTGGAAAGCTCCAGTGGGAAGCAGCCATTGGCTCCGGCCCTATTCTCTAGCTGGAAGCTGTGTTAGCTACTGGCTAAAGCAGGGGGCTGGCAGTCAGAATTCCTGGGCTCTGTTCCTGGGCTGGGAACAAGTGTTCTGCAGTGTATTGAGCGGAGGACTGAGATTCAGGCCACCTGGGCGCTATACCGGCTCTGTCATTGACTTGCTGTATGGTCTTCACCCAGCCACGTCCACGTTCTGTGCCTCAGTTTGCCCACCTGTGGAATCAGGGCATTAGCCCAAACCACCCCACTTGCCAGCCCATGGTCAGGGCCGGCTTTATGACCCGCGGGGCCCGATTCCAATATCCGGCGGCAGTCCAGGGCTTCAGCAGCACTTCGCGGCGGGGGGTCCGCTCCAGGGCTTCCACGGCACCAAAGGATGACACACACACACATACCTCCGCCTCCGAAATGCCGCCAAAGACCCCCGGAGTGGAGCCCTCTTAGGCGCGGGGCCCGATTCCGGGGAATCGGGGGAATCAGCTTAAAGCCGGCCCTGCCCGTGGTCATGTGGGTTTGGTCAGTTTGACTCAGCTTGGGCTTGGCTGTAGGTTTGGGTTCAGTGAAGGGCAGTGTAGTGAGGATTCAGTCACAATGAGGCTGGGAGTTTGGTTAAGCAATGTGCTTCTCCCAGCTCCTTCCTAGTTCACATCTCCTCTCGGGGATGGTTGGCACGGGCATCTCCATCCAACTGAGACCTACAAATTCCCACCTGGAAAATCCCCATTGCTCTGTTGGAGACTCCCCCAGAGGAACTGAGGGGCCCCACCACTGAACCTAGAATTCATGGCATTCCCCGTGGCCTGGGATTTCAGTTCAGTGACCCCCCCCCCCATCCTGCCCCGGGGGCTGGGAGCTCACCGGGTGTTTGCAAAGGGCTTGCAGGTCCCCTCGGCAGTGGTGAAACCAGAGGGGGGGCTCTTATCACGCCTGCTAAGCAGGAGGGGGAGCAGGGCTCAGCCTGGCTATAACCAGGCATCATCCAAGCCACACCCCTCTCTTTGTGTCGTTCCAAGGCAGCAGAGATCAGCTCTTACCGACAGTCGCTGTGGCCTGGTCTACACTAAGAAGTTAGATCGACCCAGCTTCGACACTCGGGTGTGAAAAATCCACACACACCCTGTTGCGGAGTGTGGGGGAGTCAGGGCCCTGCACCCCTCTTCCCGAGATTCACTGCGACTCTCAACCAGCCAGTAAAGCAGAAGGTTTATTTAAGGACAGGAACACAGTCTCAAGCAGAGCGTGTAGGTACGACCAGACCCCCTCAATTAGGTCCCTCTGGGAGGTTCAGGGAGCTTAGACCCCAGCTTGGGGGTTCCCTGCCTTGCACCACCCAGCCCAAACCGAAACTAAACTCCCAACTCCTCCCGCTGCTCCTCTCCTTTGTTCAGTCTCCCGGCCAGAAGGTGTTAATTCTCCCCACCCCCGTTCCTGGCTCAGGTTACAGCTCAGGTAGCTTCCTTCAAGGGAAGTCCCACATCCCCACTGCAATCCCCCTGCAACATTCCCAGGTCAAATCTGCCCTGCTCCCTGCTCCGTCACATCTCTCCCCCCTTCAAGACTGAACTGAGCGGGGTCACTCTGACCAGTGACCTGGGGAAGTTCAGGGCTCCCTCTCCGGGACAATGCGTCCGCTATCAGGTTGTCACGTCCCTTCACATGGACCACGTCCATGTCATAATCCTGCAGGAGCAGGCTCCATCTCAGGAGCTTGGCGTTGGCTCCTTTCATCTGGTGCAGCCAGGTCAGGGGAGAGTGGTCGGTGTGCACGGTGAAGTGACGCCCAAAGAGATATGGCTCTAGTTTCTTGAGGGCCCACACCATGGCCAAGCATTCCTTCTCGATGGCCGCGTAGTTCTGCTCCCAGGGTAGCAACTTCTTGCTCAGGTACACGATGGGGTGTCTCTCCCCCTTTTCATCCTCCTGCATTAACACCGCCCCCAGTCCTGTGTCTGAGGCGTCGGTGAACACCATAAAGGGCTTGTCAAAGTCTGGGTTTGCCAGAACTGGGCCACTGACCAGAGCCTCCTTCAGCGCCCGGAGAGCCTCCTGGCACTCCTCGGTCCAGACCACTTTGTCTGGCTTCCCCTTCTTGCACAGCTCAGTGATGGGGGCGGCTATGGCGCTAAAGTGGGGCACGAACCTCCGATAGTACCCTGCCATCCCAATAAAGGCTTGGACCTGCTTTTTGGTTTGAGGAGCGGGCCAGTCTCTGATCACCTCCACTTTGGCTGGTTCCGGCTTTAGGCAGCCGCTTCCCACCCGGTGGCCTAGGTAGGATACCTCAGCCATCCCCACCTTGCACTTCTCCGGTTTTACGGTCAGCCCAGCCTTCTGGAGTCGGTCCAGCACTTGTCTAACCTGGGATATGTGGTCCTCCCAGGTCTGGCTAAAGACACAGATGTCATCGATATACGCCACGGCAAAACTCTCCATCCCCCTCAGTAGCTGATCCACCAGTCGTTGGAAGGTGGCCGGCGCTCCCTTGAGGCCGAAGGGCAGGGTCAGGAACTCATAGAGCCCCAGAGGGGTGACAAAGGCCGATTTCAGCCTGGCATCTGCATCCAGCGGCACTTGCCAATAGCCCTTTGTAAGATCCATGGTGGTAAGGTACCGAGCACCTCCCAGCTTGTCTAGGAGCTCGTCCGGCCTGGGCATGGGGTAGGCATCGGCTACAGTGATGGCATTGAGCTTCCGATAGTCCACACAGAACCGGATCGACCCGTCCTTTTTGGGGACCAGCACCACCGGCGAGGCCCAAGGGCTGGAAGACGGCTGGATCACCCCCAAAGCCAGCATGTCATTGACCTCTCTTTCCAGGTCCTGAGCAGTTTTCCCTGTGGCTCGGAAGGGGGAGCATTTTATAGGCGGGTGCGATCCTGTCTGCACCCGGTGGACAGTCAGATTAGTGCGTCCAGGCTGGTTGGAAAACAGCTGTTGGTACAGATGCAGCACCCCTCCGATCTCAGCTCGCTGGGCAGGGGTTAGCCGATCAGAGAGGGGGATTGCTTCCAGGGGGAAGCCAACTTTTGTCCCAGGGAATAGATCTACTAAAGGGTCATCTCCCTGCCCCTCCCAATGTCCGCACACGGCCAACACCATATTCCCCCTGTCATAATATGGCTTCATCATATTCACATGGTACACCCGGTGGTGGTGTGCCCTGTTCGACAGCTCCACCACATAGTTTACCTCGTTTAGTTGCTTGACAACCTTGAAGGGCCCTTCCCAGGCGGCCTGGAGTTTGTTTTTCCTCACGGGGATGAGGACCATCACCTGATCCCCAGTGGCGAAGGCGCGGGCCCGTGCTGTGCGGTCATACCAGACCTTCTGCTTCCTCTGGGCTCTGGCCAGATTCTCCCTGGCCAGGCCCATGAGCTCGGCAAGTTGTTCCCGGAAGGTCAGGACATATTCCACCACCGACTCTCCCTCGGGAGTGGCCTTCCCCTCCCATTCGTCTCTCATCAGGTCCAGGGGCCCCCTTACCCGCCTTCCATATAGCAGTTCGAAAGGCGAAAACCCGGTAGACTCCTGGGGTACCTCCCTGTACGCAAACAGCAGGTGAGGTAAGTACTTGTCCCAGTCCTGCGGGTGCTGATTCATAAATGTTTTCAGCATCATTTTTAGCGTCCCATTGAACCTCTCCACCAGCCCGTTGGATTGGGGGTGATATGCTGAGGCCCAGTTGTGCCGGACCCCACATCTCTCCCACAAGCACCGGAGTAGGGCCGACATGAAGTTGGACCCTTGGTCCGTCAAGACTTCCTTGGGGAACCCCACTCGGCTGAAAATGGTCAGCAGCGCATCCGCCACAGTGTCTGCTTCGATGGACGATAAGGGCACTGCCTCGGGGTAGCGGGTGGCGAAATCTACCACCACCAGGATGTATTTCTTCCCAGACCGGGTCGTCTTGCTGAGAGGTCCCACTATGTCCATGGCCACCTTCTGGAAAGGCTCCTCTATGATGGGCAAAGGTCTCAATGCTGCTTTCCCCTTGTCCCGGGCCTTCCCCACCCTCTGGCAGGGGTCACAGGATCGGCAGTACTGCCGGACGTTGGTGAAGACCCCGGGCCAGTAAAAGTTCTGTAGCAGCCTCTGCCTGGTGCGCCGGATCCCCTGGTGCCCTGCGAGAGGGATGTCATGGGCCAGGTACAGTAGCTTGTGGCGAAACTTCTGGGGAACCACCAGCTGCCTCCTGATCCCCCACGACTCCACTTCCCCTGGGGGAGCCCACTCTCGGTACAGGAACCCCTTCTCCCACAGGAACCTCTCCTTGCATCCTCTCCTCATGGTCTGTACCACACTGAGGTCAGCCAGGCCCCTTAGCTTCCGCAGTGAGGGGTCCTTCTGCAACTCGGCCTGGAACTCGGCGGCTGGGGAAGGGATGGGGACCTGCTCCCTCTCGTCGGCTGGGTCGGAAGCCCCAGCCACCCCGAGGCCTGTCCTTGGGTGTTCTCTCCCCACCCGGGAAGGGTTCGGTGCCTCCGGTGGGACATCCTTCCCAAGGTCAGGGCGTAGTGCCCCTCGCCGGCTCTGGCTACGGGTCACGACTAAGGCGGTCTGGGGGCTGCTTGGCCAGTCCTCTAGGTCCCCCCCCATCAACACCTCATTGGGCAAATGGTGGTGCACTCCCACGTCCTTGGGGCCCTCCTTGGCCCCCCATTTCAGGTGTACCCTCGCTACGGGAACCTTGAATGGGGTCCCGCCCACCCCGGTCAGGGTCAGGAAGGTGTTGGGCACCACCCGATCTGGGGCCACCACCTCGGGCCGGGACAGTGTCACCTCTGCGCCCATGTCCCAGTATCCATAAACTTTCTTCCCATCCCCCTCCAGGGGAACAAGGCACTCGCTCCGCAGGGACAGCCCCGCGCCAACCCTGTAAACGGAGAACTTTGAATCCGGAGCATCTGGCCCCCCAGAGAAGCTGGCCTGGGGCCCTTCTCTTTCTTGAGCAGTTGATAAGCTGCCAGCCCCTCTTGCGTGAGAAGCCTGCCCCTCGTCCGTCTGGGCCTCTACCAAGTTAACCCGGTGCGGGTTCGGTCTGCTCAGTCTGTCCTTGAGCTTGGGGCACTGGGCCCGAACGTGGCCTCTTCGGCCGCAGTAATAGCAGCTCATGTCCCGTGGGTCCCCTCGAGCCGGTCGGTTGTCCCTGACGCTGGGCATTCCCCGTGGGAGGGGATTCCCCATATTCCCCCTTTGGGAGGTCCCCGGGTGACTCTCTCTCTGCATCGCGGCGGGCCTGTTCCTTTGGGGCTCCTCCCTGCCACCCCCTGACCGGCTCTTTACAAACTCATCAGCCAGCTGCCCTGCGTGTCGCGGGTTCTCTGGCTTTCTGTCCACCAACCACAGCCTCAGGTCGGATGGGCACCACTCATACAGTTGCTCCAGTACCAGCAGTTTAATCAGGTCCTCCTTCGTCTGGGCCCCACCAGCCCACTTGCTGGCGTATCTTTCCATGCGGACGGCTAGTTGCAGATATGAGATCTCAGGGGTTTTATCCTGACTCCGGAACCTTTCCCGGTACATCTCAGGAGTCAGCCCAAACTCACGTAGCAGGGCCTTTTTGAATAGTTCGTAGTCCCCTTTCTCTGCCTCTCCCAGTTGGCGGTACAATGCCACGGATTTGGGGTCCAGTAAGGGGGTAAGGACCCGGAGTTTGTCCGCGGGATCAACCCGGTGCAGCTCGCAGGCCGTCTCAAAGGCCTCCAGGAAGTCATCCATGTCCTCCCCCTCCTTGTATGGGGCCATGATGCACTTATCAAAGCTCCGTGCAGTCCCGGGTCCCCCCTCACTCACCGCAGCCGGGGGTTCGCTGCCCTTCAATCTCGCCAGTTCCAGTTCACGCTGATGCTGTCTCTCATTCTCCTCCCGTTCATGCTGTCTCTGTCTCTCTTTCTCCTCCCGTTCATGCTGTCTCTGTTGTTTACGATCCTCCAGCTCTCTCAGTTTTAGCTCTTTCTCCCATTCCAGCCAATTCCGCTCCACGGATGCCGAACGTCGCCAGGAGGATCCTCTGCTGGCCGGCGAGCTTCGCCGGGAGGGTCCCCTGCTGGCCGGGGGGCCCACGGCGCCTTCGGTATTTGCTGGGCTCCTCCCCACCCTTCCCCTAGGCATAGGAAGGAGGGGTCTCGGGAAGCCCTCAGCAGCCGGCTGACCACTCCCAGCTGGGACAGACACTGGTGCCTGCGCTGCATTTGCCAGGCTGCTTCCCTGAGACACAGGGATCAGTTCATTCGCGCGATCTTCCTCCTCCAGCCGGGCAATGAGCTGTGCTTTGGTGAGCCTCCCAATGCGCAGCCGCCTCTGCTTGCACAGCTCCACCAGGTCGCTCTTAAGCCGCTTGGCATACATCTTCCTGCTGGCCACTCACCGGCCTGTGTGCTCACAGCTCCCCACAGTTCCCAGGGGGACCCCTAGTGTGCCAGCCCTTCTCGAGGTCACCGCCTCTCTGCCAGGGTCGAGCTGCAGACTCCTCTGCCCCTGGGACCACTCGCTGCGATCCCCCCGGGGGACCCTGTTACTGCAAAAGTCCTTCTCGCTGGTCACACACTCCCAGGGGTAATAACCGTCTCTCTCTCACTCTTCAGCAGGCCTGGTCCCCGTCAATCCCCCTTCGTTTTACTGCTCCCCAGTCACTTACTGCAGGAAGCGCCGTCCACGGGGTGCAGTAGATCCCGCCGCTGCCACCAGTTGTTGCGGAGTGTGGGGGAGTCAGGGCCCTGCACCCCTCTTCCCGAGATTCACTGCGACTCTCAACCAGCCAGTAAAGCAGAAGGTTTATTTAAGGACAGGAACACAGTCTCAAGCAGAGCATGTAGGTACGACCAGACCCCCTCAATTAGGTCCCTCTGGGAGGTTCAGGGAGCTTAGACCCCAGCTTGGGGGTTCCCTGCCTTGCACCACCCAGCCCAAACCGAAACTAAACTCCCAACTCCTCCCGCTGCTCCTCTCCTTTGTTCAGTCTCCCGGCCAGAAGGTGTTAATTCTCCCCACCCCCGTTCCTGGCTCAGGTTACAGCTCAGGTAGCTTCCTTCAAGGGAAGTCCCACATCCCCACTGCAATCCCCCTGCAACATTCCCAGGTCAAATCTGCCCTGCTCCCTGCTCCGTCACACACCCCGACCAATGTAGTTAAGCCTACCTAACCCCCAGTGTAGACAGCGCTAGTATCCGCCCAGGGTTTGCTCCCATCCCAGGTCAAGGCTTTAGTCAGCATGGTGCCAATCTCCCTGCTCAACAAAGCTCCCGTTTTCTGTCCCACCCAGCTGAAGCTGGAGCTCCCAGCTCAGAGATTTCCATCTCATCCCTGCTTTCTCACATGCCTGGAACTGTGTGATCGGAGCATCGTGTACATTGGATCATAGACTATCAGGGTTGGAAGGGACCTCGGGAGGCCATAAATAACGGAGTCTTAACGTCCTGTCTCCAGCACAGCTGAAGGCCGATTTGCGCCTGGGCTTGTACTGAAGGTGTTCCAGGGCTTATCTCTGGCTGTCACATTTCTGCACGTTGCAGAGCTGGAGGGTGGCTAACCCCTTGGTTGAGCCGAAGACAGGATCTCTCGGGTTTCATGAGGGGGAGGCGGCTGGAAAGCTCAGGCCAAAGAAGCTCTTCAATGTGGGTTTGGTTTTTTTCCCAGCAAAGATGTTCCTCATGTTTGGCTCAGAATCCTCTAGGCAGCGGTCCCAGCTCCAGGCTAACGTTACTAGCGCAGACAGTGCTGGGCCTTCCTTCTCTGAACCCACTGTGCTGGGTAGGGTGTGTGTCTGGGCCCAGCCTGGGAGAAGGACAGAGCCGTCCCTCAGGTACGGCAAATTGGGGCGACCGCCCCAGGCCCTGCAGTTCATGAGGAGGCGGGCAGGGAGGTGAGGCAGGAGACGGGCAGGCAAGTGGGCGGAGTCGAGGAGGAGCCCCCCTACCAACCTCCCCCTCCCCCTAGCACCTCCTGCCCACCTGCGGACCCCGCCGATCAGCGCCTCCCCCTCCCTACCAGTGCCTACCTCCGATCAGCTGTTTCGCAGCGTCTGGAGGCACTGGGGGGAGGAGCGAGGGTGCAGCGCACTTGGGGGAGGGGGCGGGGAAGAGGCGGGGCAGGTGAGAATGGGATAAGCCTTGGAGAAGAGGTGGAATGGGGGCAGGGCCTGGGCGGAGCTGTGGGGAGCACCCCCCGGCAGATAGGTGCTGAGTTTCTATGTCCCGGGCCCCACCCGCCCCAGGGACTGCCCTGGTGAAGGATGTTCTGTTTCGGCCACTGGCAGGGCCAGGGCATGGGGGGCCTGGACTAGCAGTTCACATCGGGCATGAGTCAAAGGTCCAGAGGTCAGGAGCCAATTACCAGGGATCAGACCGGGTTGGAATGCCAGGAGATCAGAATTGAGAGGGAGACCAGAGGTCAGTTACCAAGAGTCAGGATACCAGGCACCAGAAACAAGTAACCAGACCAGGGGTTCCATGGCAGGGTGAAGCCCAGTCATACAGAAAACTTCCTGTTTCCTCCTCTGGCTTAAATAGGGGCTACAGCCCCTATCAGGATCCTTGGTTCTCTCCCCATCAGAGCATAGGGCTGGGGCTTGTGACCTAGTTGGCCTTCATGGACCCTGATCTCAGCTATTGTCTGTGAGCTACCAGGTGGAGAATTGGAGTCTGGTGATTCCCGGGACTCCCACAGATGCAGGTTTGAGACCCATAAGCCTGACATCAGCCCCTCCCCAAAGGTGTCCTCTGGGCACTGAGTGTCCAGGCTTCTCGGGGTGGTTCTCATGGACGGCTCGCATTAAGGTGGGTGCATGAATGTTTTCCATTGGCTCCCATGTACGCTCCTGAGGGCCATAGCCTTCCCAGTCAATCAGGTATAAACGTTTACCCTGTTGGTGTTTAGAATCCAAGATCTCACGCACGACATATTCCTCATGGCCTTGTACGTGCATTGGTGGGAGAGGCGAATACTCGGTATGGGGTTTCAGGAGGGATATGTGAATTCCAGGTGGATCTTGTGAGATCGGAGTAGGCGTAATTCAGCAGCGACCAGGTTAACTTGGCAAAGGATTTGATAAGGGCCAAGGGCCAACTTACACAAGGTTACGTTAATATGGACGTGCTCCGCCGAAAACCACAGTTTTTGTCCCGCTGAATAGATGGGGCCTGGTTGACGATGTTGGTCTGCGTGTCGCTTGTTGTGGCCCTTACTTCTTCTGGATTTGATGAATCCCCTGCACCAAGTCCAAGATGGTCGGGTTAGGAGAGGTCAGAGGTAATTGTGGGTGGAAAGGGGGGTGGTACCATAGTTGGCAAAGAAGCGTGATCTGTGTTATTGTATGCACACTCCACGTAGGGTAACAGCAAGGACTAAATATGCAGATGTGGTTAAAGAAACATCGCAGGTATTGCTCTAAAATCTGATTATCTCTTTCCATCTGGCTGTTGGACTGAGAGCGGTAGATGGTGGAGAGGAGCAGCTGGGCCCCCAGGAGACATAGGGCCTCACGCCAGAATTGGGATGTAGATTGTAACCCTCAATCAGAGGTGATGTGATCCAGTAGACCATGGAGAAGAGCCACCTGGATAATCCACAGCTTGGCTGTCTCTTTAGCAGAAGGTAGCCCAGTGCAGGGCACATAGTGGGCCATTTTGGTGAGATGGTCTACCACTGTCAAGATTGTCAGGAACCCATTGGACTCGGGGAGCTCCATGATAAAATCCAGTAGGGGCCCGGGCTGGGGTGGAGTGTCTAGATAGCGTTTGGAGGCGACCGCAGGGTTTGTGGCACGGTGTCTTGGCTTGAGTACGCATATTGCAGGATGCTGTGAAGGCCTGTGTTATGGGGCACATTCCAGGCCACCAGAAAAGATGGGATATCAGTTGCTGAGTTTCAAGGCAACCCAGGGGTCCTGCCACGGGGAGTCAGGGCATAACTGCAAGGCAGCCACTCTTGCCTGATCCAGAGGAGCATAAATGTGGTTATTCACAAGTGTGCCCTGTGACAGAATACACACCTGTATTCACACCCTGCATACCATTGTGATAATCTTTGTACAAGGTACACCTTGTGAGATATCATTTGAAAACTCATAATTTGCTGGTCAGTATCATCCTGGTAAAATATGTGTGCCAACATTATACATGAAGTTATAGGATTCCCCTCTTTGGGGTTATTAACCCCATGTTCCAAACCCCATAGCCCTGCCCAGGCAGAAGTCAGGTTTGTCCTAAACAAAAGAAGGAATGTGTGCTTGTCTTAATTTGAATGTAATCAGTAAACAGAGTCATCAAGCAGGGAGAGAAAACAAAGGAAGTTCAAACAGGTGGAAAAAACAGCAGGGAACATCCTTCCACATCGACTCTTTGTCTCCTGGGTCTCAGCTGGAAATGTTTTTCAAGAGGTGGACTGACACTATAAAAAGGAGAGACAAACACCCCAAGGCACCCCTCTCTCTTTCTCCCTGTCCATTGCATTCACTGCACCCGAAGAGACAAAGGAAGCAGCCTTTGGACTCTGGGGGAGGGGACCTGATCTAAGGACGGCTGAAAGCATGTAGTGAGAAAACTTTGCTTTGAATCTAACCTAATTTAAGTTAAGCACCAGTGCGTGTTTTATCTTTATTTTTCTTGTAACCATTCTGACTTTTATGCCTCATTACTTGTATTCACTTAAAATCTCTCTCTCTCTGTAGTTAATAAACTCGTTTTACTGTTTTATCTAATCCAGTGTGTTCAAGATGAAGTGTCTGGGTAACTCCATTTGGGGCAACAAGTTGTTTGCATACTATTCCCTTAAAGGAATAACAGACTTAATATATGTGTACTGTCCGGGAGAGGGCTGGGCAGCCTGGGACATACATTTCTGGGGGAAATCTAGGACTAGGAGTGTGTTGGGGTTACCCTGCAGTATAACCCAGGCTGGTAAGAGACAAGGTATGATTGGCTGGCTGCAGCACACTCATAGACATAGCTGGGAGTGACTTGCACACTGGAGGCTGTTTGTGAGTCGCCCAAGCTGGAGGCTACATCAGCAAAACAGTGTAAAGGGTACCCCAGGTTACAGGGCAGGTGTGACACAGCTACTCATTGGTCTGGATTGTACCCTGGTATGTCACAGACCCCCTCTCAAGTGTTGTGTGGTTCCCTCTCGATGGCAGCTAGTTCGTCAGGCAGAATTGCCGAGGCCAAGGCAGAACAAATCAGTGTGACTAGGTCCTAGGGAACAGCAACATTCAGGAATTTGTGGGGCTTGAGGATGTGGACTGGTTCCTGGCTAGGTCCATGTGCTTCAGTATCAAAGCTCCCAGACAGGGCTTCAGCCTTGCCGTTGCAGGTGGTACATAATGATGAAGTCGAACCGCAAAAAGAATAGAGCCACCGGAGCTGCCATTGGTTTAATGCCTTTGCCCTGCGCAGATACTCCAGGGTCAGTGGATTGGATGGTGAGCCCCTTCTAAATAACATTGCCACTCCTTCAATCCCGCCTTAATGGCTAGGCACTCCTTATCCAGGATCCCGCCGGGGTAAGCTTCTGCAAATAATAGGCACACGGGTGTCGTTTTTGTTCGGGTCCGTGTCGCTGGGTCCCAATTGCCTTACTAGAGGCATCGGCTTTTACCAGAAAGGCTCACGTGGCACCTGGGTAGGCCAGTAGGATTGCAGTGGGAAAGGTGAGTTTCAGCTGATCGAATGCACACCAGGTTTTGGGGGACCACGAGAACTGGACATTCTTCTGGAGCAGAGCAGTGAGGGGCCCACCTTGTTTTGAGAAGTGTGGGATAAACAGCTGATAAAAATGGATGAACCCTAAGAAGCGTGTAAGTCAAAGGTCATGTGGGGGGTAGTCCAGTCACGAATGGCCTGGATCTTACATAATCCTGGTATTTCGGGGGAAGGTCTGATGTAGCTTTGGGGCCATCACCCCTGCCTGCACCTCCCAAGAGCCAAGTGCTGGGACAGCATTTACCAACCCCTGTACACAGAATGTGGACAGAAAGCTGATTTCTTGTTTTTGCCAGTGGATGAGGGGATGATGATGGGTCAGCCAGGGAATTCCAAGAATCGGGGGAAGTGCAGCTGAACTGTATTGTCTTGCGGTGCCCTTGGATCACTGCTTCCAGAAGGGCGGGTCCCTCAGTCCCTGGGCCTGAAGACGGAGGAGACCCAGCAGTAGTCTCTATCAGCTCTGGAACGACCTCATGTTGCCAAAGATTTGCAGCACGAGGGCTGTTGCCACGTCTATGAAGTTGTCGATTCAGGAACTGCTGACAAGAGCCCATTGGAGCAGAATCCATTGGTCTGTCTGGAGAATGTGCAGCTGATCAGATACCTGCAAGGGAAGGACGTCCTGATGGAGGGCAGGATGTGGCCCAGTCAGGACTGAAGTGTGGGGGACCTTCTTTCCTTCAGAGCTTAGACCCTTCCCTTCCCCCTTAACGGGCCTGGGCCACCTCGTTTCCCAGACCCTTTGGGGCTCACATGGGACAGACAGAAATAGAATGTCCCTACACCCCACAATAGAAGCACAGGCGGTGCTGACAGCAGCATTCCCTTTCCTCTGGGCCACATCCACTGCATTGGTTAGGAAGGAACTATGGGCATCAAGGGAACAACACGTAGATGGGGGGGTTACAGGGAGCCCCTTCCCCCCCCCCTTCTTTCACACAGCTGGTTAGCTATACGAAGAGCGAGATCCACGCAGGCATTTCAACTTCCAGGCATCTCTACATGGGCCACCTTTTATTTCTGCCGGCCAAACCCATGGCAACTGAGACAGTTGCATTGCCCCAGTCCATGTGATGTCTGCTGTGAGACCGCGTAGGTACCCTGCCGTACCGGAGTTTCCACGGAGCCGCTCGGCTGTTGGAGCCCGGTGCGGATCGTTGGATGTTACAGATGCAGACTGGAGGAAAACACTCCAGTTCAACAGCACCAGGCTGTCCAGCAGGGGGGAGGGCCCGTCTAGTGCTTCTCCCATCAGCAGGCTGACTCAGGACAGATCAGAGGCACAGGTCTGGGGGCACGTCAGGATAAGGAACATAAAGCCCAGAACCGCTGCCAGGACCCATCAAAACGTTCTGGTAGGGGAACATAGGACCCTGTTCAGGGCAGGCTGCTTCAAAGCATTCGTGGAGTGCGATGCTGTCTGCACGCAGCTGATCGACTTGTTCCTGGAGTAGCTGGTTCACCATGGTCAGCTGAACACCCCAGTCCTGATGGTGGATGGCCCGTTCAGGTGAGTCCAACGATTCCAGAGGCAGTGGCTGGGCTGTTGGGTCCATTCCTCTCATGGCAGACCCACTCCTGCGGTTACAGTGGTCCATACAAGCTATCAGGGCCCGGGCACGGGCAGCTTTGCCTAGCAGTTACCGTCGGGTGCCAGCTGAGGGGCCAGTAGCCATTTACCAGGAATCAGCCTAGGTTGGAATGCCAGGAGATCAGAATCGAGAGACAAACGCAGGGCAGGGATCAAGAGTCAGGATACTGGGAGGTCACGATCAGAAGGCAGGAGCCGGTATACACCAGACTAGTGGTCCATGGCAGGGTGAAGCCCAGTTGTGCAGACAACTCCTGTTGCCTCTTCTGGCTTAAATAGGGGCTATGGACCAATCAGAACCCTTGGATCTCTTCCAATCAGACTGTAGGGGTGGGTCTTGTGCCCCAGCTGGGCTTCATGGACAAGCTGCTGTCTGTGAGTGCTGCATGGAGGACTGGAGATGAGATGACTCCCAGGACCCCGGTTCAAGACCTGCAGAGCCTGACAGTCACTGGCACAGCAGGGAGGTGGTGAGGGTTGTGCAGTGCCTCTGCAGAGGAAGATGTTGCACACAGGAAAGGCCAGCTGGATCCATGATAAACCTGGGACATGGAGGCCTGAATGAAGGTGCAGAGCTGTCCATTGTAGTCCCCATGCTGGAGCTTCAGACTCTTTGAGATCTCTGGGCCCCTGTCCTAGACCGTCTTGAACACAGGGACCGAGACCTTGAACTTGACTCTGTTGTAAGGGAAGCCAGTGCAGGGCGTGGAGGATGGTTGACTGTGCTCATGGTAGCCTGTGCTGCAGTTTTCTGTAGTCGTTTGAGTTCCTAAGGGCTGCTGGCTTCCTGCCCAGGCCAATTGCATTGCTGTCTGCCAAACACGGGTATTGCTAACCCAGCCCCTTTGCCAAAGGAGTGGAGGAGGAGACGAGCTGCTCAAGCCTGGAACTCTTCAGACGGGATCAGACACTGATGCCCACCTGCCCTTGACTGCACACAGCAATCCCCGAGGAGCGGCTCTCTCTTGCAGTCACCGTAGGATGTGGAAACGCCGATGCCTCTAGAAATACACCTCATGTAACAGGCAGGATGACTGGGAGCTCCCAGAGGTGTGGTTCTCCTCCCTGGCTTTCCAGTAGTTGTTCTTGAGCTGATTAATCCGCTCCCTGCCCTGCTCACTGGTCCAGGGAATCTCCAATGCTACAGGCCTCTTGGCTAGTTCCCACTACACGTGGTCATTCCAGGAACTCATGCTGAAGTCAAACATTTTGCTGGCCTGGCGCCATAGATTCACCAAAATCTGGCCATGATCCCGCGACCAGGGAGCAGCACGCCTGGCAAAGGGCTTCTTCGTGTCAGTCGGTGGCCATCGCAAACACAGGAGGAGGCTGTCTCACTTGCCACTCAGCGGCCACAATAAAATGGAAGGGCTAAAGGCCGAGGGTTAAACCAGGGGCCTGCTTCCATTTTCTGGGAGTCAACTGGCCAGTCTTGAGATAGAAAGAACAAAGGATGCTGTCCCATGGGATTGTGGGGTAGCATTGGCAGGCCATTAGGACCCAAGTCTGGGGGGGCTCAGACCCAAAGCCAAGCTGAGTCCACACTGCAAAACGAAGGAGTTCGGGCCCTGAGACCTGCAGGGCATAGGTGCCTACTCTGTGGGTGCTCCGGGGCTGGAGCACCCATGGGGAAAAAATGGTGGGTGCTGAGCACCTACCGGCAGTCCCCCCGATCAGCACCTCCCCCTCCCTCCCTGTGCCTCCCGCCCACAGCAGTCAGCTGTTTCACGGCGTCAGGCGGCTTGGGGGAGGCAGGGGGAGGAGTGAGGACGTGGCACGCTCGAGGGAGGGACAGAAGGGGCCGGGGGGTGGAGTGGGGGCAGGGCCTGGGGCAGAGCACATTGGAAAGATGGCGCCTATGGTGCATGGGCTTCGGCTTTGACACACACACACACACACCCCCACCGCTGCCACCTGTGGGTTCCTGGGGTTCTGGCCCAGAATTGTCCGTAGACAGAAGGGGGGTTTGGGCTGCAGCCTGAATCTGAGCCCGGGCTTACATGTAGTGTAGCCACCCCCTGTGTGGGTGTGACCCCCACTGCAGCCTTCCCCTTTGTGCTGTAGCCTCCATGTTGGCCTGGGACAGCCAGGGCAGGCAAGATAAAACCAGTCTATCCTGCAGGTCAGTCTGTACTGGACACTGGGTGCTCAGGCGAGGGTGGTACACGGCCAGGAGAGAGACGTCCAGGGCCATCCCCTCTGGTTGTCCCTCAATTATTGGCCCTATCCACAAGAGCAAGGAACACGTATCCCTGCTGCGTCAGCTCCCCCTGCTGTGGTATGCACCAGCCCCCAGCGGGAAGGCCCTGTGCTCCCAAGGTGGGGACAATGAGGCTGTAAACGCCTGCCCTTTCCTCTGGAGCGCCCCCTCCTGCCCAGACGCAGCATTGCGGGGGACTTGGCCTCTCATGCTCCCTATGGTGGTTACTTGCTTGGACTCAGGACAGTCCCAGCTGATCTCTTCTCTGGACTCCCTGTCTGGGCTCAGGCCTCCGGCCACGTCACACACAGTGCAGTTCCTTTCTGGGGGTTAGTCCTAAATCAAAAGGTCCCTTGCCCCTCCTGGCCTTGCCTCTGATCCTTCTTCCTTTGTCAGGGGGCTGGCCAGGTAGGCTATCCCCTGCAGGGAGCCTACCCTTGAACCTGACTTTCCATCCTTCATGGGCGTCCACAAACCCTCGCTCGGGGCTCCCCCACCCGCTAGGCACTCCGCCCCAAGGAATGAACCCTACCCGGAGCTCTGTCCCAGCCACAGCCAGTCCTAAACTGCCAGCCCTTCCTCCAGGCCTTTTCCCAGCGAGAGAGAACTCCCCCTAGCACCTCTCCTCCTGCACCGAGCTCTCGCTCAGCTCCTTGTCCTCCCTGCCCTGGCCAGGCGGCAGCCAGCTAATTAACACCCATCCCTGATTAGGTTTTCTCACTTGCCTTACAGGTGATGGGGATGAAGCCATGAGCACAAGGGTGGGATAGGCCAGCAGTATGCCAGCCGGGAGATTGGAAGGGGAGGACACAGAGATCTCCGTGCTGTGGGACCTTTGCCCGTGGATCTCAGTGAGTGGAAAAAGAACAGGAGTACTTGTGGCACCTTAGAGACTAACAAATTTATTAGAGCATAAGCTTTCGTGGACTACAGCCCACTTCTTCGGATGCATACCGAAAGTGAGTGGAAAGTCTCTCTCCATTGCAGTCCGTCTGTGTGACCGTATCGCCATGCATTGAGAAACCCCCCTCAGCACAGTGCCCGGGAGGCCCTTGGAGACCGTCTCCTACGAAGCCAGGGTCTGAGCTGGGAGGAGGCTGCTGGGGAAGCCCTTTAATGCAGGGCAGCCGGCAGCGAAGCAAGATTCTGTGTTGGCTTGGGGAGGGGACGCGTTAAAGGTTCTAGGGGGATTGTGCTGTCATATGATCATGGATTAGCTGGGGGTGAAGGGCTGGCCGCACAGGGAGGCTACCAGGACTGCAGCCATCTGGCCAGCACCTTTTCCTGTGCTTGGAGCCATTAAATCAAGAATGGCCATATTCCTAAGAGCCCCGCACTGCCTCCGCCACCAGCCATTGGGCTCAGTGCAGGCCCCACAGGAGCTCAGATGGGGTAATCAGCATGGTCCTTTCTGGCCTTAGACTTGGCATCTCTCATCCCTGGAGCACGCCGGCCTGCTCCTACTGACACACTGCCCTGCCTGTGACACCTCCCCGCAGCCAGCCAGGGCCAAGCAATGACACGCTTCATGGTGCTGCAATCAAAGGGAACATCACCCGGAGGGGAAAGCAGCTCTTCCCAGGCAGCGCTGCCAGACAGCCCAGGGAGGAGCAGTCACTGACCCACAGAGTTGCTGGGAGCGCGACCGCCTCGGCCAGTGCTGGCTGCTCCTGGCTAACTCACTGCCACCTTCTCCTTGCTGTCAGTCCATCCCAGACACCCCCCTCTATCTATCCTCAGACACCCCCCTCTATCTATCTATCCCTGTTCACCCCGTCGATCTATCCCCATACACCCCCTCTATCTATCCTCAGACACCCCCCTCTATCTATCTATCCCTGTTCACCCCGTCGATCTATCCCCATACACCCCCTCTATCTATCCTCAGACACCCCCCTCTATCTATCTATCCCTGTTCACCCCGTCGATCTATCCCCATACACCCCCTCTATCTATCCTCAGACACCCCCCTCTATCTATCTATCCCTGTTCACCCCGTCGATCTATCCCCATACACCCCCTCTATCTATCCTCAGACACCCCCCTCTATCTATCTATCCCCATACACCCCATCTATCCATCCCTGTACACCTCATCTATCCCCATACACCCCCTCTATCAATCTATCTATCCATCTATCAATCTATCTGTCCCTATACACTCCATCTATCTATCCCCACACACTCCATCTATCTATCCCCATACACCCCATCTCTCCATCTATCTATCCCCAGATGCACCTGTCTCTCTCCAGACACACCCATCTATCTATCATACACAGCCCGCATCACTGGGGTGTCTGACCCTCACAATAGGAATGAATGTACCCGCTTCTTATTTCTTGTTTATTCCTCCCTCCCTCTCTCTCTCCCCCTCCCCCTCTCCCCAGGCAGCTTGCGTCAGGGCTCAGTGTCCCACATCTCGAAGGCCTGGCATTGAATGGGAATAGGTCTGTCTGGGATCACAGACGCACAGAGACAAGCCGGGCCTTCCCCCTCGCTACCCCGCTCCAGCCCTCCGCCGGTGACGCAGTGCAGCTGTGTCACTGCAGCGCACATCTGGGTCATGATTCACGCGGGAACAGTCCACTCTGTCTCTTTTCTACAAAATCACGGGAAGAGTTCAGGACGTTTCTTACTTCTCACTGGAATCCACAGAACAGCCCCCCTCCCCCCCAAAAAAGAGCTCACAATTGCCAGACGCCTCCCCTCCCCCCTCACCCAGAGTCCTTGCGGAGAGGCAGGAATTAGATCTATTTACAACACTGATGGTTTCCAGATGTGACTCAAACCTGTGTCAGCAAAAGAAAAAAGGCCCAAGCGACTCAGGCTGGAGTGAGGGAAAGAACAATGGAGGGGGAGGCAGAGCGCGCCAGCTCCAGAGAGCAACAAAGGAAGTGAGCGAGGATGCTCAGAGCCCCCCTGCCCTGCATGGAACACAGCACTGGGCTGCAGGGATGGGGGCTCACAGCAAGGAAAGGAGAGTGCAGGACCGGGGGCTGGGTTGGAGCCCCATTGGGGGACCTTAGAAGCAGGGCTCGTGGAGAGAGCTGGGTGAGCCAGGCGTCTCAGGGCCTGCTAGCAGTGGTGAAGTAGTGACCGGGCCAATGGGGCTGTGTGACGAACTGGGACTGTTCTTGCTGGGGTGTGGGAATGCTGACAGGGGAGTGTGACTAGGATGGTCTGCATCGGGGGATGGGAATCTGCCCAAGGGAACATACCTGAGCTTGTAACATGAGAACCCAGGAGGGGGTTGGAGGTCAGGTGACTCCGGGGCCCGGGAAACTGAACAAAGGCTGTGGGAGGGGTCGCGGAGAGGGGAGTGCTGGAAGCAGGCTGGAAGGAGGCAGAGATGGCTCTGACCCCCCAAAGGGGGGTGGGCTGGCATGCCCTGGGACCCCAAGCTGGACCTAACTGAGGGGGGCCCTGTTGTCTGTGCCTGCAAGACCTGTCTTGGACTGTATTCCTGTCATCCAAATAAACCTTCTGCTTTACTGGCTGGCTGAGAGTCATGGTGAATCGCAGGAAGCCGAGGGTGCAGGGCCCTGAGTCCCCCAATACTCCGTGACAACTGGTGGCAGCGGTGGGATCTACTGCACCCCGTGGACGGCGCTTCCTGCAGTAAGTGACTGGGGAGCAGTAAAACGAAGGGGGATTGACGGGGACCAGGCGTGCTGAAGAGTGAGAGAGAGACGGTTATTACCCCTGGGAGTGTGTGACCAGCGAGAAGGACTTTTGCAGTAACAGGGTCCCCCGGGGGGATCGCAGCGAGTGGTCCCAGGGGCGGAGGAGTCTGCAGCTCGACCCTGGCAGAGAGGCGGTGACCTCGAGAAGGGCTGGCACACTAGGGGTCCCCCTGGGAACTGTGGGGAGCTGTGAGCACACAGGCCGGTGAGTGGCCAGCAGGAAGATGTATGCCAAGCGGCTTAAGAGCGACCTGGTGGAGCTGTGCAAGCAGAGGGGGCTGTGCATTGGGAGGCTCACCAAAGCTCATCAAACTCATCAAAAAGGCCCTGCTACATGAGTTTGGGCTGACTCCTGAGATGTACCGGGAAAGGTTCCGGAGTCAGGATAAAACCCCTGTGATCTCATATCTGCAACTAGCCGTCCGCATGGAAAGATACGCCAGCAAGTGGGCTGGTGGGGCCCAGACGAAGGAGGACCTGATTAAACTGCTGGTACTGGAGCAACTGTATGAGCGGTGCCCATCCGACCTGAGGCTGTGGTTGGTGGACCGAAAGCCAGAGAACCCGTGACACGCAGGGCAGCTGGCCGATGAGTTTGTAAAGAGCCGGTCAGGGGGTGGCAGGGAGGAGCCCCAAAGGAACAGGCCCGCCGCGATGCAGAGAGAGAGTCACCCTGGGACCTCCCAAAGGGGGAATATGGGGAATCCCCTCCCACGGGGAATGCCCAGCATCAGGGACAACCGACCGGCTCGAGGGGACCCACAGGACATGAGCTGCTATTACTGCGGCCGAAGAGGCCACGTTCGGGCCCAGTGCCCCAAGCTCAAGGACAGACTGAGCAGACCGAACCCGCATAGGGTTAACTTGGTAGAGGCCCAGACGGACGAGGGGCAGGCTTCTCACGCAAGAGGGGCTGGCAGCTTATCAACTGCTCAAGAGAGAGAAGGGCCCCAGGCCAGCTCCTCTAGGGGGCTGGATGCCCCCGACTCAGGGTTTTTGGTT
This sequence comes from Malaclemys terrapin pileata, assembly GCF_027887155.1. Classification (NCBI taxonomy): domain Eukaryota; kingdom Metazoa; phylum Chordata; order Testudines; family Emydidae; genus Malaclemys; species Malaclemys terrapin. Next base: position 10,481,342 of record NC_071525.1, read on the forward strand.
TATACGGTGGGCGCGGGGCTGTCCCTCCAGAGAGAGTACCTTGTTCCCCTGGAGGTGGATGGGAGGAAGGTCAATGGATACTGGGATACGGGCGCAGAGGTGACGCTGGCCCGGCCCGAGGTGGTGGCCCCAGATCAGGTGGTGCCCAACTCCTACCTGACCCTGACAGGGGTGGGCGGAACACCAGTCAAAGTGCCCGTGGCAAGGGTACACCTGAAGTGGGGGGCCAAGGAGGGCCCCAAGAATGTGGGGGTACACCCGTATTTGCCCACTGAGGTATTGATGGGGGGGGACCTGGAGAACTGGCCAAGCAACCCCCAAAAGGCACTGGTTGTGACCCGCAGTCAGAGCCGGCGAGGGGCCCTGCGCCCTGGCCTTGGGGGGGGTGCCTTGCCTGAGGTGCAGGACCCTAACCTGGTGGGGAGGGAACGCCCAGGGACACGGCTCAGGGAGGCTGCAGCTTCAGACCCAGCGGGCGAGAAAGAGCAGGTGGCCATCCCTGTCCCAGCTGCTGAGTTCCAGGCCGAGTTGCAGAGAGATCCCTCCTTGCGGAAGATAAGGGACCTGGCCGACCTCAATGCGGTACAGACCATGGGACGAGGTGGCCGGAAAAGGTTCCTGTGGGAGAAGGGGTTCCTGTACCGAGAATGGGCTCCCCCAGGGAAAATGGAGTCAGGGGGGATCAGGAGGCAGCTGGTGGTACCCCAGAAGTATCGCCGCCAGCTGCTGTGCCGGGCCCATGACATTCCCCTCTCAGGGCACCAGGGAACCTGGCGTACCCAGCAGAGGCTGCTACGGAGCTTTTACTGGCCTGGGGTCTTTGTTACTGTCCGACAGTACTGCGGATCCTGTGACCCCTGTCAGAGGGGGAGGAAGGCCTGGGACAAGGGGAAAACAGCTTTAGGACCCTTGCCCAGCATAAAGGAGCCTTTCCAGAGGGTGGCCAAGGTTAAAAGGGCGGCTCTAAACCAAGAGAGCCCAAAGCACAGACCTCCAGACTGGAGCGCTGGGAGAAGACCACAGCCCAGTTGGAACCCCAGAGGTATGGGGGTGGGAAAAGGGCACAGGCCGCATAAACCTTCCCACATGCGAACTGCGAGTGCCATCAAGCACCCCCGACCGAAGGGGGGGCGTGGAACTGAAGGGGCCTGGTGTAACTCCCACCAAGGAACTGGAGGGATGCGGGGGCATCCATGGGAACGGGGGTAGGTTCGAACTTCCCCAGGTCACTGGCTAAAGTGACCCTGCTCAGTTCGGTCTCGAAGGGGGGAGAGATGTGACGAACTGGGACTGTTCTTGCTGGGGTGTGGGAATGCTGACAGGGGAGTGTGACTAGGATGGTCTGCATCGGGGGATGGGAATCTGCCCAAGGGAACATACCTGAGCTTGTAACATGAGAACCCAGGAGGGGGTTGGAGGTCAGGTGACTCCGGGGCCCGGGGAAACTGAACAAAGGCTGTGGGAGGGGTCGCGGAGAGGGGAGTGCTGGAAGCAGGCTGGAAGGAGGCAGAGATGGCTCTGACCCCCCAAAGGGGGGTGGGCTGGCATGCCCTGGGACCCCAAGCTGGACCTAACTGAGGGGGGCCCTGTTGTCTGTGCCTGCAAGACCTGTCTTGGACTGTATTCCTGTCATCCAAATAAACCTTCTGCTTTACTGGCTGGCTGAGAGTCATGGTGAATCGCAGGAAGCCGGGGGTGCAGGGCCCTGAGTCCCCCAATACTCCGTGACAGGCTGTGTCTGAGGGCCCCGGGAAAATGGGCGCCCCTGCTCCCCCAGCTGCTCCGCCCGCCTGGAACTCCTGCTGGGGAGCGGGGGAGGCCCCCGCACTCTGACCCCGCTCCCCAGCAAGCGCACTGGGCGGGGAAGCGGGATGTGGCAAGCCCCCGCACCGCAACCCCATTTCCCCAGCACAAAGGGCTGGGGAGGGGCCCCTACTTGCTCTGGCCCAGGGCCCCAAAAAACCATAATCCACCTCTGCTGCTAGGCAAACGCGGCTGTCTCTGTAGTCTGGCTGGTGCCTGCCTTGCTCCCTGCCTCAGTTTCCCCATCAGTATTTTTGTTTTTCATGGCCCTTCTCTGACCACATCCAGATCTCATAGCACTTTACAAACCCCAGTGATTTCAGCAGCCTCACACTGCAAGGAGGTGGCTCCCACTGGGGAGATGGAGGCATAGGGATTTGGCCAGTGTCACAGCGGGAGTCAGTCACAGAGACAGGGATAGACCCAAGGTGTCCTGGCACTTTGTCCTATGCTCAGCCCAAGCCCCTCCTGCCCTGCTTCCCAGGTTGCTGTTAAGCAGAGTCACTGATCCCCAGGCAGGAGGTACTAGAGATGAGCCTGGAGGTTGCACAGTTATTACTGGAACATGCAGCAACCTCTCCAGGCCTGGGTAGGGTGACCAGATGTCCCAATTTTATACGGACAGTCCCGATATTTGGGGTTTTGTCTTATATAGATGCCTATTACCCCCCCACACCCCGTCCCAATTTTTCACACTTGCTGTCTGGTCACCCTAGCCTGGGAGGTGAGAGGGGGCAGAGGGTTTAACCCATCCAGAGAGGCCCTGCACCCTGCAGGTCCTGGCACGCTGCTGGGCACACAGGGGTGTCCATGTTGAGAGGTTTCTCTAGCCACTCACTGCGTTGGACAGGGCTAAGCAGCAGTTCTGCAGAAAAGGACCTGGGGATTACAGTGGACAAGAAGCTGGATATGAGTCAACAGTGTGCCCTTGTTGCCAAGAAGGCTAACGACATATTGGGCTGTATTAGTAGGAGCATTGCCAGCAGATCAAGGGAAGTGATTATTCCCATCTATTCGGTACTGGTCAGGCCACACCTGAAGTATTGCATCCAGTTTTGGTCCCCCCACTACAGAAGGGATGTGGACAAATTGGAGAGAGTCTAGCGGAGGGCAATGAAAATGATTAAGGGGCCTGGGCATATGACTTACGAGGAGAGGCTGAGGGAACTGGGGTTATTTAATCTGCAGAAGAGAAGGATGAGGGGGGATTTGATAGCAGCCTTCAACTACCTGAAGGGGGGTTCCGACGAGGATGGAGCTCGGCTGTCCTCAGTGGTACCAGATGACAGAACAAGGAGCAATGGTCTCAAGTTGCAGTGCGGGAGGTCTAGTTTGGATATTAGGAAACACTATTTCACTAGGAGGGTGAGGAAGCACTGGAATGGGTTACCTAGGGAGGTGGAGGAATCTCCTTCCTTAGAGGTTTTTAAGCCCCGGCTTGACAAAGCCCCGGCTGGGATGATTTAGTTGGGGATTGGTCCTGCCTTGAGCAGGGGATTGGACTAGATGACCTCCTGAGGTCCCTTCCAACCCTAATATTCTATGATTCTATGCGCTCTGTATTCTTTCTTGGACATTGATCTCTTCCAAGTCTCTCACTCATTTTATCTCAGGCCGCATTACCTGCCAGTACATTCCATCTGCAGAACCCCCCTTGCACCCGGCTGCAGGACGTACAGACCCCGTCGGCGCGGGAGCTCGCTCACTGTGCACTGCAGAACCGCCCGTGCGCCCGGCTGCAGGACGTACAGACCCCGTCGGCGTGGGAGCTCGCTCACTGTGCACTGCAGAACCGCCCGTGCGCCCGGCTGCAGGACGTACAGACCCCGTCGGCGCGGGAGCTCGCTCACTGTGCACTGCAGAACCGCCCGTGCGCCCGGCTGTGGGACGTACAGACCCCGTCGGCGCGGGAGCTCGCTCACTGTGCACTGCAGAACCGCCCGTGCGCCCGGCTGTGGGACGTACAGACCCCGTCGGCGCGGGAGCTCGCTCGCTGTGCACTGCAGAACCGCCCGTGCGCCCGGCTGCAGGACGTACAGACCCCGTCGGCGCGGGAGCTCGCTCACTGTGCACTGCAGAACCGCCCGTGTGCCCGGCTGTGGGACGTACAGACCCCGTCGGCGTGGGAGCTCGCTCACTGTGCACTGCAGAACCGCCCGTGCGCCCGGCTGCAGGACGTACAGACCCCGTCGGCGCGGGAGCTCGCTCACTGTGCACTGCAGAACCGCCCGTGCGCCCGGCTGTGGGACGTACAGACCCCGTCGGCGCAGGAGCTCGCTCGCTGTGCACTGCAGAACCGCCCGTGCGCCCGGCTGCAGGACGTACAGACCCCGTCGGCGCGGGAGCTCGCTCGCTGTGCACTGCAGAACTGCCCGTGCGCCCGGCTGCGGGACGTACAGACCCCGTTGGCGTGGGAGCATCCCACCTGCTGGTGACAGCAGGGACAGGGGTCCCCCAGCAACCTCCATCCTCAACCCTCCATGGCTGCGGGCACCAGGCGCGCAATGCAGCAGCTGCCCCGGGTAAATGGACTGGGCTAAACGGGGAGCGATTGTGAAGGCTCCAGCCAGCACCAGACCCCGAGCAGAGTCTTGGGGACTGTGGGCAGGTGGCTTTGCAGTGCCCCAGCCAGGCTATGTCAGCGAACACCCCCAGGGAGAAATTGCTCTGCCGGCTCTGGGCATCTGCCCTGCAGCCTCTGGCAGGCAATGCTGCCTGGGTTGCAGCCTGGAAAGACGACACAAGGGAAATCCCCACGCCAGGGCCTGGCCCCTCACTCTCCCATCGAAACTAGAGGTCACGGAGCTTGGTCTGAGATTGCAGAGTCTCCACACGCTCGTGGCTCTGGCCGGCTGGGGATTTGACCAGTCCCAGTGAAGAGGCCCGACTCCCAGTTTAGGAGGCCCAGGCTGTGCTGGGGGGTTAAATAGCAAACTCAGGTCTGGCTTGTCCCATTAACACTGGGCAGGGGCTGGGAAGGCACAGAGAGCGCAGGGCAAGCTTCCACACACACACACCATGCTGTACCTCCAAGAGGGCCCGGCTCTGTGGTGTGCAACCGCTTGGAGAGAACCAGGCATCTGCCTCTCACCACGGCATCATGGCTCTCTCTCGGCATGGAGCCAAGCGGCTCATTAAAACTGTCATGAGGAGCCCCCTGCTGAGCTAGGATCAGGGCCCTGCTCAGGATCCCATGTCCCTGGAATCTGTCACCTCCCAGAGGAATCTGTTCCCAGGCCCTCCCCAATCCAACACATATTGTCCCGCCTGCTCCCCACCAGCACAGAGAGGCAGGGGCTTCTTCAGCCAGGGCTGCCCGGGGTGGGGGGCAAGTGGGGCAATTTGCCCCGGGCCCCGCAGGGGCCCCCATGAGAATATAGTATTCTACAGTATTGCAACTTTTTTTATGTAAGGGGCCCCCAAAATTGCTTTGCCCCAGGCCCCCTGAATCCTCTGGGCGGCTTGTCTCCAGCCAATGCTATTCAGCACTGAGAGGTGCTGGGTGCGGTTGGCAGCATATGCTATACTGGAGGTCAGACCGGATTAAGTGGTTGTCCCGTCTGGCCTTTACCTCTGTCACTCTATGAGAAGTAAAGCAGGGGACTGGGCGTCAGGACTCCAAGGTTCTGTTCCTGGGTCTGCCCGTGAGTGTGAAGGCAGGCAAGTCATTTCCCTGCTCCGTACCTCAGTTTCCCCACCTGTAAGATAGGGGTGAAGCCCCTCCCTGCAAAGCACCAGTACCGACGGTAATGAAATGCCCAGCCATAAGGAAAAATCATTATTATATTGCACATTTCCTCAGTGCTTTGCAAACTTTCCATGATGAGCCGTGGCTCCTGCAGTGGCCAGCAGGGGGTGCTGCTGGTCGCCTCTTTGCCCTGGGAGAGAGCAATCAGCCCACTGGGCCCCAGGCACCCCACAGTCTGACCTCCCCGCTCCTGCTGCCAAACCCCTCCAGCCAAGCAGGGCACATGCGGGCCAGTGATTCTCCTGACACAGCGTTTCCCTCCCTCCTGCTCCATCTCTTGCTGTCAGCGGCTCCAAGCCTGGGAATCTGCTGCTGAAAGGCCCAGTGGGACTCGCAAATGTTTAGACTCATAAATTCACCCCACAGCCCCGCTCAGCCGGGCCCTGTGGGGCTGGGCGGCTCAGGGGATGGGCTGCAGCCTCTAGGCTAGGGACAGGCCTGCACGGGCAGTGCCAAGGGGGCAAAGCACCGGCCCCGGGTCCCCTCCCTCTCTGTGCTTTGTCTCCCAAGCAAGCGCTGTAGGTAATTAGTGAAGAAATTTCGTCTGTCTTTCCTGCCTCTCCTCCTTCCCTTCCTGCCGCTCTCCCCCGCACTCTGCAGCCGGGGCCCCGGGAACCGAGAGACAGCTCCCAGCACTCATGGGAATCCAGAACCCCCCGCTTCCCAAGGGAGCGGGGGAGATCCCACCACCCGGGGCCCTTCCCTGGCACTCAGACATCAGTGATGGGTGCGCTGCACAGACAGACAGGTGCTGGACTACCATAGGAAGCTGGGCTGGGATCCACCCCGAGGGGGCCGCTTCTGGGCTCTGAGGAAAGCAGAGCGGGGGCAGGGGAGGGACCGATCCTCCAGGGTGCGCATCCCAAAAGAGCCACCCCAGTACTGCAGACAGACGGGTGTTCCCAATCACGGGCACCCTTGTCCGAGCCTCCAAGCTCATGGAGCCCCTGGGGGTAGGAAAGGGGGATGGGGATCTTCGAAGTTCCACCCACAAAGTAAGCTCCACCTTTGTGAGCGAGCAAATTGAGAGGCCACTGGCTGGACAGGTCAACAGCTGATGCTGAGCTCTCCTTTGGCCAGGACCCCGCCCTGCCCCACCCCAATCTGCGAGGACCCTGCCCAGAAGCAGGACGGGGCCTGGCGAGTAGAGAGGGCAGGCTCCTAAGCCCGGCCCGGTGAGCAGGGTGCAGAGAAGACCAGGCCAGGGGAGACTCAAGTGATGATGGTGGGGCCGAGGGGCTGTCCGGCAGGCTCTGAGCTGGCCCCTCTCCTGGCAGCTCTTGGGTTTCCCTCATCCGAGTTGTGCCAGGTCCTCGAGACACAGCAGAGCCCACCTGGGACTGGCAGACCAGGAGCCTGGATGGGCGATGGCTCACTGCAAACACACTGAAGGGTTCCTCCCAGGTCCTGGAAACCCAGAACCGTTAGGCCTGACTCATGCCTGCCCCCGGGCCCTGCTGTGTCAGCAACTGGCGAACGTGCTGACCAGAAGGCAGCTTTTGACCCGGCCCAGCCACACCCCACGAGGGCCCAACTGTCAGCGAGGTCACCTCAGAGCAGGAGCCTGGGAGCTCTGAGGAGCAGCTGCAGGAATTTCCTGGCAGCCAGCAGCCTTTCTTGTCCCCCTGGCTGGAGAGCGTGAGTCACTGGGGACTCGTTCCCACCTCCTTCGCCTTGTCTGGGGCAGGACCCAGCAGGGTCTCAGGGTTCCTGGAAGGGGGAAGCTCTGTTTGCCAGACCTGCCAGAGCCTGGGACTCACCCACAGACCCAAATAGGCTGCAGAGCAGCCCCTCCAGGATTGATCCTGCCCAGCCCCACTTCTCTAACCACCCCCTCCCTCTGAAACTCCCCTGGGCTGGGGTGTCTCCCCACTGCCCTTCCACAGGACAGCCCTGGCGCTGCTCTCCCCTGCCCTGCACCACGAGCTACCCCCAGCAGCGGGAAGGGACCGGGCTGGGCGGACGCTCTGCTGGAGCCACCTTCCAGCTACGGCTGCCCTGGTGCATTCTGGGGCTCCAGCAGCACCGGTCTCATTGCGCCTGGCGCTGCTGCTGGACAGCGGGAAGCCTGGCATTTGGGGATGGAGCTGGTAGGACCCAAGGCAGCCACAAGGCCTGTGGCTTCCCAGCTGCCCCAGAGAGCAGCCCCTGGTTCAGGCAGACCTGACTGATCTGCTCAGCAACCCCAGAGCAGCCTGTGCCTGTGAGGCCCCTGGGGCATTGCTGGGCACTGGTGCCAGGCTCTGGGCAGGCCTCACAGGCCAATGGCTTGCTTGAGGAGGTGGGGCTGTGAAACCCAAGCAGTGGGCGTCAGGGTGCTGGCTGGGGTGATGTGGCCGGGAGATGCTCCGTGGGATCGCTCCCAGCACCCGCAGTCAGAGGCAGCTGCTCCGTCCAGCTGCAGTGGTGCCAGCCACAGGGAATCCAGGTCCGGTGGCCTCCGCAGCAGCTGCTCCCTGGCCACGCCCAGATCCCATTGCATGACTCACGTCCGCCTGCACTAGATGGGAAACGAGGCTGGAGGATGCCCCCTTCCCCACAAGGAGCTGCCTGCAAGTGTCGCTTCAGAGCCATTCGCCAGGGCCTGGAGAGCCATCCCCACCTGCCGGCATCCCCCTGTGACTCTTGCACCTATGCCTGTACCACATCTTAATGCAGGGCCCAGCCCGGGCAGCCATCCCCACCAGGCAGCCATCCCTCCAGCCACAGGCACCGTCCCTGCCCCTCTCACCCCCCACATGGCAGGCTGCCCTGGCCCTAGTGACGTGGTTTCCATGTTGGGCGCAAACGGGGGGGGGGGAGGGGCAGGACTCCTGGGTTCTATTCCTGATCCTGCCACTAGCTCCTTGTATGACCGACGGCAAGGCACTGCCCCACTCCGTGCCACAGCTTCTCTGTGTGCCTTGCACTCACTGTAGTATCTGCAAGCCAGGGCTGATCCTCCCATAAGACTGCGTGACTGAGTCCATGTGTGTTTAACAGGCCCAGCGCTCCCAGAGATGTTCTTGCTGGTCCTGGCCCAGTGCTGGGCCGGATTTTCACCAATGAGCTGGGAGCAGATGCAAACTCACTGCTGACAGAAGGCTTGGTGGGGTGAAGAGGAGGGCAGGGTGGGCATACAGAGCGAGCAGCACTGCTTGGCGAGCTGGGCCCATTCAACCAAAATGCTGGGGTGTTTTTTCTTGGAACACCTGGCCTGGGAGGCTGGCCCAGTGGGGAAAAGGGGAATCAGGCCCCTGAACTACAACTCCCAGGATGCACCACACGGAAATGCAGCCTGGTGCTGAACAGACTCCAGACAACGCGTTTTGCTTTGGGCCCCTCAGCGCGTTTCAGCTGGAGCGAAAAGGCCGGAACAGACGGCTCCAGGCCATCACCCCCACAGCCACATTTCGTGGACTTTTATGAAGACATGAAGAATTTCGATATTTCAACTGCTTGTCCTACTTCAGAGCGAAAATAGGTCGAAACCTCAGCCCCTCCCGCCAGATGGAAATTCCAGCTCGGCTCAGCTCTAGGAATAGAGCAGGGCGGGTGATTAACCGCGGGAACAAGCTGCCAAGGGAAGTGGGGGATTCTCCGGTTCCTGACGGCTTCAGATCCCGCCTGGGGGTTATCTGGAAAAAGCTTTAGTCCAACAGCAGTTCCTGGGCTCCACACACGGGTAACTGGGGAAGTGACTGGCCTATGCTCGGCAGAGAGCGAGATTGAGTGACCACATCAGTCCCTTCTGGCTTTACGCTCTGGGAATCCCGCCCAGGCTGGGAGCTGGGAGCAGTGACCCTGTTGCTGAGATGACTCAGGATCAGACAGTTCATATGGGAAAGGCCCTGCTGGCGCCTCTGCCCCCAGCCTGGGCATAGGGAAAGTTCCCTCCCCCCCCCCCAGCAATTCTGGGCTCAGAGCCCCAGGGAAGGACAATCCACTCATTGGAAAGGAACCTGCAGCCTTTGTGAGAGATGCTGTGGGAGGGGGGGTATGTCTGGCCAACAGACCCAGACAGAGCAAAGGTCCCAGACTGGCCCAGACCCCAGCAGGCCAGGCTGAGGGAAGGATAGGAAAGGAGCTATCAGAGCCAGGCTCAGCCCTGGGTCTGTCACTATATGGGAAACTCCAATCCCGCCCCCCAAACCCCAGAACAAAGTCCCCCCGACCTCCTCTTCCTCCTCCCGGGCTGCAGGGGCCTCTCAGCCACGTCCCAAACTCAGCTGCTTTAACAGGACTGCTTTAACCCCCTCAGGGCAGGAGCGGGGTGACCACCCTGCTACAGGCCCCCTCCCAGCAATCTCCCACACTCTCCGCCCCCCCACTCCCTCCTGATCGTCACAGGGCAATCACCTGACCCCTCCCAGGAGACCCCATAGTATCACGGCTGGCCGGCCCCAGGCCTTAGAGCACTCCTCCCTCCCCCTCCCCCGTTGCATCCTCCTCCCAGGGCAGGGGTATCGTGTCCTCGCTCCCCAGTGGCGACTCCTCTCTCTGCCCCCCAGCCCTAGCGAGGAAGTTTGGTTCCGTTGCCCAGGCGCCTGGCCAGGGCATAGCTGCCAGCGAGGGCACACTGCTGTGTGCCCCGGGCTCCGGGCAGGCCACACCAGGAGAGGAGGTCATATGGACCAACCAGTACATTGGGCCCAGGAAACAGGACTCCTGGGTTCCATTCCCAGCCCTGTCCCAGCGTCACTGGCACAGGTATCAAGCCCTGTCCGCGAGGGGCAGCTGGCAGGATGGGACGGGTGGGGGAGGGCAAGAGCTGCCCTGCCCCAGTCCACCCCTGCCGGAAAAGCTGGGGAAACTCCCAAGTCCGGATTGCAAAAGCTGCTAATGAGACTCAGACGCGCCTGGGTTTGCACAAGAAGGTGACGCTGAGGGGGCAGCTGAGCATGTGAAGCAGGGCTGCCAGCCAGGGGATGGGGTGGAGCTGCCAGCTGGGGGAGGGCAGGGGTAAGGCTGTCAGCTGGGGGGTGAGGGAGATGCCAGGGGGGCTGCCAGCATTCAGGGTTGGGGGCTGCCAGCCAGGGGATGGAATGGGGCTGCCAGCCAGGGGACAGGGTGGGGGAGGGCAGGGGTAAGGCTGTCAGCTGGGGGGTGAGGGAGATGCCAGGGAGGGCAGGGGGCCTGCCAGCATTCAGAGTGGGGGGCTGCCAGCCAGGGGATGGAATGGGGCTGCCAGCCAGGGGACAGGGTGGGGGAGGGCAGGGGTAAGGCTGTCAGCTGGGGGGTGAGGGAGATGCCAGGGAGGGCAGGGGGCCTGCCAGCATTCAGAGTGGGGGGCTGCCAGCCAGGGGATGGGATGGAGCTGCCAGCCAGGGGACAGGGTGGGGGAGGGCAGGAATAAGGCTGTCAGCTGGGGGTTAAGGGAGATGACAGGGGGGCTGCCAGCATGTAGGGTACAGGGCTGCCAGGCAGGGGAGCCTCTCAGTTCCTTTCTCCCTGTCCCTTCCACATGTCTCTGCCTGCCCCGGCCCGACCCCGCTTGCTGGGCTGGCAAGAGGCCTGGGCCCCTGTGAGCATCTGTCTTGGTGCCGCGCCCTAGCTGATGATGAGGCCTCAGGCCCGGCTCCCCACTCCTGGCTTAGGCACGAGGCCGTTACCAGCACGAGTCTGATCGTCCCCCTGCGCCGCCTGTAGGGGATCACCTGAGTATCCTGGGCCTTTGCGGGGCGGGGCGCGGTTTGGGAATCCCATGAGGTTTGATACATAAGGGGACTGGGGAGACGCTGCCCTGCCGGTGCCCCAGACAAAGACGGTAGCAGGGAGGCTCCCAGGGAGTTCGGGGGGGACCTGCCGCTCTGTGCGTGGGTGAAGGGTTTCCCGGGAGAGGGCAAAGCCATGTTTGAGAGACACGTTAGCCGCAGCTCAGGGCTAATCACTGCATGCTGGCCCTGGCATGCTGCGCCCGGCTCCATGGGCTCGGGAGGGGGAGGGGTGTCCCGCAGGGAGTGCTGGGCATCGACAGCAGTCTGGGCAATGAACCCGCCGGCTTGCTTCAGACGGGGTAACGGTAACAGCACCCTGCTGAGGCCGTTCCTGCGTCAGTGCACCCACTGGAAATCCTGCCTCTCAGCGTCTCTCTCCGCACCCAGCAGGCACAGGGCAAGGTGACGCTGGATCACACTCCCAGGGCCCTGAGCATGAGCCGAGAGGCTGGACCCCCAGGAGCCCCTGGGTTTCCAGGAGACCAGGGGAGCATGGGTGGAAGGACCCTGCCTGTCCCAGAGCACGAGAGCAGAGCATGTCTAAGATCTGGTCCTCGGCTCACCCAGCTCCACGAAGCTCTGTCGCCCCTGAGCAGATAGCCCTGTCCTGCTAGTCGAAGCGAGACCACAGGAGGGAAGTCATCTGGCAGCGGTAAGCATCAACCAGCTGATTCACAGCCCTCAGGAGACGGATATAGCAGGGGGAGGGGACAGAGAGACATGTCTCTATGACCCCTAGATCTCACACAGCACCTTCCCCCCAGCCCAAAGAATCCCACAGCATCTCATGAACTACGTAGAGGGGTCACGTCACCCATTGCAGAAATGCAGCCACATCTGGGGTGGGCATAGCAGCTGTTTAACAACCACACGGAATAATTTGGGACAGGAAGTGAAGGAGACTCTGATATCCCATGGAAAGTGCAGCGGAATTTTAGGGAGGGAGGCTCACTCCAAATTGGACTTTCTGACTCCTGGGGGAAGGTGCTGGGAGCTGGGGGCTGGTCGGTGAGGAGCAGCCAGCGCCTTGCCTGTAGGACGTTGCACCCACACACATAGTTGGGGAGCAGCTGCCTCCACACCAGGGGACGTCCCACCTTAATCAAGACGAGGGGTATGTTCAGAGGAGGCCTCAGCGGAGTGCAGCTGGGGCAGGGCTGTGACCACTGTTCTTCGCTGTGTCGGGACCTGGAGGCTGGACACCAGCTGGGAGGCTGACTTGACAGGACCAGGTGGCATCCATCTCTGCTTCAGGAGCGCTGCAGCCCCCAGCGAGAGGGAGGATGTGTGCGTGTGGCTGGGAGCCCGTGACTGAGTGTGTGTGATTGTGTCAGAGTGTGACAGTCTCTGGAAGTTGGTGAGTGTGTGTGATTGTGTCAGAGTGTGACGGTCTCTGGGAGCTGTGAGTCCGTGTGATCAGATTGTGACTGTGTGACAGTCTCTGGAAGCCGGTGAGTGTGTGTGATTGTGGCAGTGTGTGATGATCTCTGGGAGCTGAGTGTGTGATTGTGTTAGTGTATGATGGTCTCTGGGAGCCATGAATGTGTGTGATTGTGTCAGATTGTGACAGTGTCTGGAAGCTGGTGAGTGTGTGTGATTGTGTTAGTGTGTGATGATCTCTGGGAGCCGTGATTGTGTCCGAGAGTGACAGTCTCTGGGAGCCTGTGAGTGAGTGTGTGTCAGAGCAAGTGTGCACACAGCCCTGGGGGAGCTGCAGGGTTTTCTTACCCTTTCCCTACATCCGGGCCAAGCAGAGAACCCCCTTTTGAAATCTTCCGAGAATTCGCAGTGTTCTCAGCGAGGTGTGACGTCAGGCCTGCTCCTGGCAGCAGCCTCCAGCTGGCCTGAGCCCAGGGCCTTCCAGCCAGCCAGAGGATGTGGGAAAAGCAGATAAATTAGCTGTAAATTGAGAAAACATCTGCTCACAGGGGGAACACACCATCTGGGCAGCATCAGCACCCCCGGCCCACAGCTGGGAGATAACAGCTCTGCAGGCAGCCAGCCCCAGGACCTGAATCCTCCAAGATGTTTGCAGCCATTTTCCCTTTCTTGGAGTCAAATGCAGCAAGGAGCCACCTAACCACCCCTGTTCTGCCCCTCGGGGGGTTCCCCTTCCCCCCACAAGTGTGTCAAGTAGAGGCCCCCAGCCTGAAATGGGGGTACAGGGAAGAGTGGGGGGAGGCCCCGGCACTTCACACTGGTGTAACGACAACACAAGGTGCAGGGAGTGGAGAACCCAAGGTTCCCCAAGCCCTGGCCTGGATCAGCACTGCGGGCCCCCTCCCACATGGCCCCCACCATCTCTCGCTGCCTGGCCAACCCCATACGTATAAAAATAGCAGATCAGCCGCCCCCCCCCCCCCCCCAGACCAAGAGATTGGCTTAAAAATCATGAGCTTTGACCACTATTAGATATGAAGCCTGTCATTCACCTCCTGGCTTGGCAGCCGAGAGAGGCCGCATTTTCAAGACGGTCTCCATCCCCAGGAGGGCTAGAAACTTACTGCTCGATTTTCTAGGAACCACCTCGCTGCAAGCCCTGCAGTAAAACCCCAAGATTGAGAGGCTTGCATTGAAATCATAAGAGGGCATCCATCCAGCACAGTGCTCAGGAGGTCAGGCACTCGAGGGAAGGGGCCTGTTGGCTGTCCATCCTTCAAGGCCCGAGTTCATGAGCTTGGTGTGAAGCTCATTTCTGGATGCTCACGCCTTGCCCCGGCCTTGCCTTGCCTTGTCCTGCCTTGCCTCATCCTGCCTTGCCTAGCCCTTGCTGTGTCTATTGATGGATACTCACTCTTACAGGTAAGGTGCCCAGTGCAGGAGCACTGTGAATTAACTGCCACTGGGCACAAGCCACCAGGAGAGCTGGGCAAGAAACAGGTTTTTGGTTCACTGAGAATTCTGAAAAACGGGGGGAAACATTTCGGGTCCAACTGCAAATTAAATGTATTGAAATTTTTGGTGAATCGAAAAGCTGGGAGGAAAATGTCCTTAGTTTTATTTGACCGCAAACTAAACGTTTTGTGCTGATTTGAGTGGGATTTTTAAAATACTTTAACATTTGTTAAATGACATTGAAGGACATTTTGACCCAAAAGGTCGAATGTTTTGTTTAGAAAATGTTGAAATGTTTCAACTTTTAAAGAATTTTTTACATGAATTTACATGAATCAACAAAGCTGCATTTTTCAACAGGAAAAGTTTTGGATGAAAAATGTCACCCAGCGGGCACCAGCCAGCCAACCGCAGCACCGCCCTTGGGCCCCCAGGCAGAAGGCTCCGTTCCTACCCCACAGCCCTGCATGAGGGATAGCGGCTTGGACAGGGGCAGCTCTATGTATTTTGCTGCCCCAAGCATGGCAGTCAGGCAGCCTTCGGTGGTGTGCCTGCGGGAGGTCCGCTGGTAATGCAGATTCGGCAGCATGCCTGCGGGAGGTCCGCCGGTCCCACGCCTTCGGCATACCCGCCGCCGAATTGCCACCGAAACCACGGGACCGGTGGATCTCCCGCAAGCATGCCATTGAAGGCAGCCTGACTGCCGCCCTCACGGCGACCGGCAGGCCACCCCAGGCATGCGCTTGGTGCGCTGCTGCCTGGAGCCGCCCCTGGGCTTGGAGCAGGATGCTGAGGAATTGTTGTTTCCAGGCCCCCTGGGAATCAATGAACCATGAGACCCTGGCTGCACTGAGTGGACGTCAGCACTGGGCACTTGGCCCTGCAATCCGAGCTGTGAGTGCAGGTCGGGCAGACGCATTCACTCTAACTTTGCTAGTGTAACTGTGGCAACCTGTTCAGAAACATAAATAGGCAGCCCGGGTTCCGGGTGTGTTTGTACTGCCCACACCGCTGCAGCGTCACGGCTCTTTTTCGTAATGGTATCAGGGTTAAAGCTAGCGTGCGTACACCTGCCCAAGCTGCAGTCACCCCTCAGCCTGCAGTGCAGACAGACCCTGTGACATGTCCCTGCCACGGGGCATCCAGACCAGGATTTCAGAGCAGTACACAAGAGCATCGGGAGGCCAGACTGGGTCTAGCCAGTGCTACAGTGGCCAATCCCAGGTGCTTCAGAAGGAATGAACAGAACAGCAATTATCGAGTGATCCATCCCCTGTCGTCCAGTCCTAGCTTCTGGCAATCACAGGCTTAGAGAGACCCAGAGCAAGGGGTTGCATCCCTGACCATCTTGGCTAATAGCAGGCACTTATCTAATTAGTTTTTGAACTCAGTTATAGCCTTGGCCTTCACAACATCCCCTGGCAATGAGTTCCACAGGTTGACTGTGTGTTGTGTGAAGAAGTAAATCCTTATGTTTGTTTTAAACCTTTCATTGGTTGACCCCTGGTTCATGTATTACGTGAAGGGGTAAGTAACACTTCCCTATTCACTTTCTCCACACCAGTCATGATCTTATAGGTCTCTATCATATTTCTTTTCCAAGCTCAACAGTTCCAATCTTTTTAATCTCTCCTCGGATGAAAGCTGTTCCATCCCCCCAGTCCTTTTCATTCCCTTTCTCAGTGAGTAATAGGGTCAAGGTTTGCTTTGGATCAGCGTTAAAAAGCTTGCACGGCAACTAGAGTTTGCAAAACTGGACTGAGAAATCTCTCCGGAACCCTTGGTTGGAGGGGGCAGAAATATTGCAATGATGGCTGTTCTGGAGCTGATCCTCATCTCTGTCAAGAGCCCAACCCAAACCTGGCCCAGAACCTCAGCTCCGTAAGGGGACAAATGGATCGATCTGAGCTCTCCTGAATGTGGAGAGTTCAGGCCCATATTAACCTCTGAACTCCCCCAAGGGTGGGGTTGCATTCCCCCTCTGTAGAGAGTCATCTGCCGGATTGAACCTGCACCAAAGATTTGTTTCAGAGCCGCCTCTTCCAACTACAGAGCCAACCTGGTTCTAAGCTCAGTGTGTGTGACCTGAGGTTTTGGGTCAAGCCAGCAGAAAGTCTGAGTCAGGTCTATTATCCATGGGGCTGGCTCATGCCCTGACCCAGTTATTGTAGTGCTGCTGCTCCCTGTCAATCCAATCCCAACGGTTTCAGAGCAGATGTTTCTCGCACAGAAACCATGTCAGAGCCATGGCAGGAATTCTGCCTAACCCAAAACCAGATGGGAATTTCTAAACTAAACCCAAACTCTGCCCCAACTCCACCAGGGGCTGCGCTCAGGGATTGAGGAGGTCGAGCTGAGTGGTCCCGCCTGGGCACAATGGGCCAGTGCACTTCCATTCGTTATTGCACAAGTCAGCAACTCAGGAAGCGGCTGGCAAGCCATCGGGGAAACAGTTAAATGTCTCCAGCCAAGCAGAGCTGACATCGCATGCCAAGGGCCCGGCACCGGCGGAGCCGGGAACTGTGTCTCCAACGCCTCCAGTAGCTGCTGAATGCAAACACGTGTCCAACGGCACGGAGACCACTGGGCCACGTTCTCCTCTCATTCCCACCAGGGCTGCACCCCCGGAGGCTGCTGGGCCTGACTCTGACCTGGAACCAGAGGAAATCTAGAGTAACTCCACTGAGCCAGATTCTCAGCTGGTGTAAATTGGCCCTGGTTTCAAAGGAGCAATGCAGATTGACATCAGGTGAGGAGCTGGCCCATTCGTGGAGTTACACTGGCCTAAAACTATTTATGTGATAGGGACTCAGCCCCAGTGATTTACACCAGGGAAGACAGAGGAGAGTCAGGCCTGCACCAGTCCAGCCCAGCGTGCTGTCGTCCCCCTTTCCCGAGGCGTTTCGGCGAAAGTGGAACGCAGTCTGCCGTGGAGCCCGGGCAGTTCTCACCCTGGTCTAACACACGGTTAGCGCCACGCGACGGTCTCAGGGCTGACGCGCGCACTCCGCGCACCGCCCTCCAGGGAGCCTCCTGCTGCAGCCCGGACAGGGCCACGCCTGGGTCCCAGGAGAGCGTCCGTGTCTTACCCCGACGGGGCTGCGTGGGAGAGCTCACAGGAGACTGGGAGCTGCTGCTCTTATGCCCGAGCAGGAGCCCTGTCTGCTGCCTCGCCTGTGCAGAGGAAGCCGCTGGCATGCGGGCAGGGCCGGCTTTAGGCCAATTCAACCAATTCCCCTGAATCGGGCCCCGCCCCTAAGAGGGCCCCGCGCCCAAGCCCCGGTACGGTGTACCGGCAAGAGCCAGTGTGCTGTACCCGGGTGGCCCGGCTTCCCCAGGGGGCAATTTAAAGGGCCTGGGGCTCCCAGCAGGGGCTGGAGCCCCAGGTCCTTTAAATTGCCACCAGAGCCCCACTGCTGGAGCCCTGGGGTAGGGCTGCGGGGCTCTGGGGGCTATTTTAAAAGTCTGTGGCTCCTGTTGCTTCTACCGCCCCGGCCCTTTAAATAGCTGCTGGAGCCCCGCCACTTCCCCAGGGCCCCCAAGGCTATTTAAAGGGCCGGGGCGGTGGAAGCAGGGGAGCCCAGGGCCCTTTAAATAGCCCCTGAGCCTCGGGCTGCTGCCCGGTGGGGGAGGAGGAGGGGGCACTTACCGTACAGGGTGGGCTGTACCCGCACCCCCTGCCCACACCAGCCCCGCACCTCCTGCCCTGCCCGCAGCCAGCCCCTGTCTCCAGCCAGCCCTGCACCCCCTGCCCTGCCCGCAGCCAGCCCCTGTCTCCAGCCAGCCCTGCACCCCCTGTCCTGCCCGTAGCCAGCCCCTGTCTCCAGCCAGCCCTGCACCCCCTGCCCTGCCCGCAGCCAGCCCCTGTCTCCAGCCAGCCCTGCACCCCCTGCCCTGCCCGCAGCCAGCCCCTGTCTCCAGCCAGCCCTGCACCCCCTGCCCTGCCCGCAGCCAGCCCCTGTCTCCAGCCAGCCCTGCACCCCCTGCCCTGCCCGCAGCCAGCCCCTGTCTCCAGCCAGCCCTGCACCTCCTGCCCTGCCCGCAGCCAGCCCCTGTCTCCAGCCAGCCCTGCACCCCCTGCCCTGCCCGCAGCCAGCCCCTGTCTCCAGCCAGCCCTGCACCCCCTGCCCTGCCCGCAGCCAGCCCCTGTCTCCAGCCAGCCCTGCACCCCCTGCCCTGCCCGCAGCCAGCCCCTGTCTCCAGCCAGCCCTGCACCCCCTGCCCTGCCCGCAGCCAGCCCCTATCTCCAGCCAGCCCTGCACCCCCTGTCCTGCCCGCAGCCAGCCCCTATCTCCAGCCAGCCCTGCACCCCCTGCCCTGCCCGCAGCCAGCCCCTATCTCCAGCCAGCCCTGCACCCCCTGCCCTGCCCGCAGCCAGCCCCTGTCTCCAGCCAGCCCCGCACCCCCTGCCCTGCCCGCAGCCAGCCCCTGTCTCCAGCCAGCCCCGCACCCCCTGCCCTGCCCGCAGCCAGCCCCTATCTCCAGCCAGCCCCGCACCCCCTGCCCTGCCCGCAGCCAGCCCCTGTCTCCAGCCAGCCCCGCACCTCCTGCCCTGCCCGCAGCCAGCCCCTGTCTCCAGCCAGCCCTGCACCTCCTGCCCTGCCCACAGCCAGCCCCTATCTCCAGCCAGCCCTGCACCCCCTGTCCTGCCCACAGCCAGCCCCTGTCTCCAGCCAGCCCTGCACCCCCTGTCCTGCCTGTAGCCAACCCCGCACCTCTGGCTCTGTCTCCAGCCAACCCCGCCGCACCCCCCTGCCTGAAGCCAGCCAGCCCACCCCACACACCCCTGTCTCCAGCCAGACCTGCACCCCTTGCCCTGCCTGCAGCCAGACCCTACCTCCAGACAGCCCCCGCCCTGCCTCCAGCCAGCCCCATGTCCACTGGTGCCCTGCAGTCCCCAGGGCAGTAACCCTTCACACCCGCTTCAATGAGGGGGGCAGGGAGCAGCTGGGACCCACACATGTGCACACACCCCCAGGGAGTGGTGGGGACCCACACATGTGAAACAGAGCTCATTTCTAGTTCAGGCCCATCTTTTTAAAAAAGAACTTTAGGTAGGGTTAACATACATCTGTATTTTCCCGGACATGTCAGGCTTTTTGGTTCTTTTTGGACGCATGGTAACCCTATTGGTACAAAAAATACATACTGTGGCACATCCCTTAAATCAGAACTTTTTATAGGGAACTGGTTGCTAAGAAATGAAAGGCTTTTTTTACATGTTTTTTTTTTTTTTAAGTCATCCCTGCCAGGGCCCTGCCAAAAATGTTCAAACTGGGCCCCGCACTTCCTGAAGCCGGCCCTGCATGCGGTGACCCAAGGGAAGCAAATCTCTCCCCAGAGGGATGGGCTCAGTCAAGCTTGCAGCCAAGCTCTCCATCCTCATCCCTTCCTCATCTCCTCCCCCTCCCGCTGCCTCTTGACTTTGTTCCACGTTCCCAGAGGCCCAGGCTCTGGACGGCAGCCACGTCGGAGCAGGACTGACGCTCGCGCTGTGCGTGCTGCTCCACGGACAGCGTTCAGCATGTCCTTCCGGGGACCGTGCTGCCGTAGCGACGTAACGCAGCTTCCCACTCAGCGGGGCTCCGAGTGCGTCAGAGCGGGGAGCACGGCGCCAGCGCTGAGGCAGCGTTTGCCCAGGGTGGGTTGGGGGAAGGGACCCCTCAGGGACTGGGGCTCCTTGGTGATCAAGGCTCTGGTCAGCCTGGGGGGCTGAGGGACACAACACGCATGGGGGAAGCAGACACAAACTCTAACCCGCAAACCTCAAATTCCCATGGAGCCTCCCAGCTCAGCCCGGGCATGAGGACCTGGCTCCGGTGACGCGGCCAGGCCTCTGTCACTCTGCCGCTCCGTGGCAAAGATGGTCAGCTGGCTGGCTGGCTCATCTCACGCCGTGTGCCGGGACCCATCCCTGGTCAACCGGGAAGCATGTCCTCACCATGTTGGTAACGGGGAGTCACTTCTGTCCAACGCCCTGGTTTGGGGTCAATGCAGATCTGCAGTTGACCTGCCGGTTTTCTCACCACTCCCAGCTGCTGATCCACTTGGTGCTAGCAGAAGCAGATTAGAGTCTCCTGAGGCCCGAGCAAGTGGCCCCTTCCGTCCCTTCCACCTGAGAACCCGCCCACGGCCCCACCCCATTCCGCACCTTTCCCCAGGGGCCCTGCCCCTGTTCCACCCCCAGCCCAGCCCCGCCCTGCCCCTTCCCCCCACGGCCCCTCCCCATTCTGCCCACAGCTCTGCCCCCCCGCTTGCTCCTTTCTGCTCCCCTCCCCCTCTGCGGCCCTGAGACTGGAGAAGCTCTGTGCCCCAGGGCCGTGGTTGGGGGAGATTTTTCCAGGGGCCACAAATTGGCCCCTGCAGTAATCAGCCACTGGGTGCTAATTTCAACAGGTGGAATGACACCTCTTTGCAGGCTTGTCAGGTCCTTCCATGGCTCCATCAGAGCGCGTGGCAGACTCCCAGCCTGCATGAGAGGGTCTGTTTTGAACTTCAGCTCGCCCTGTGGGTGTCCATCTCCTGGCAGCACGTTCTAGTCTTCTAGCACGCTGGGCAGGGCCCACGGTCCCTGTTCTCTCTCCTCTCACACACTGAGGTTATCATGGTGCTGTACTGACATCGAATCCAGGGCTTGCCCTACCCTGCTGTCCAGCACTTGGTGGTTCTCCTGTGTGTCAACTGCTGGAAACCCCAAGCAGCAGCATCTCTTGTTTTGTGGGTTTCTTGTCAACAGCCTGCATTTGCCCCCTGGCCTCAGCATGGCTTGACGGCACAACCCCAGCACTGATCACATTTCTACAGTCTAATATTGCTGCTTATCGGTGATGCTAGAACTAGACTGCAGCTGGTTCCACAATCCAGCTGGACTTGGACTGGCTGATCTAATGGAAGAGCTGTAGACATGGCAGTTGAGTGGCTGGCAGCCTTCTCCTGCACGGAGAGTCTTTGGATCTGCTGAAGTCACACTGCAGAGATCTCCCTCTGGATCACGGCATGGACTGCTGCTCTTTCCGGCCTGGGGCAGCTGCAGCCTGGGGGCATCAAGTGGTTCTATTTCCCACATCCCTTGTGCTGCTCCCCTTAGGGCAGGCATTTGTCTTTCAGCCTTTCGAGCTGCTTTCCACAGCACTGGCCTATGCTGCCTCGTTCAGAGTCCATCTCTCGCTCCTGCGTTCTGGGTTCCCTGTGCTCGAGCCTGCACTAATGGCTGGCTGCGTTTGATCCTTTCCTTGGACAGTTCAGCTGCCGTTGCTCTTTGGAGGCATTTCTCTGGGGTTAGATCTGCTTCTCTCAACAAGCTCTCCCAAAGCAAGACTCCCAGGCCCCAGGAACAATCCTGTCTCTAATTAGAGAATCTCTTATGTCTCCAGTTACACGGACATGCCAGAGTTCTCAGCTGTGTAACGTCAGGCTCTGTTCCCCCCGTCTGTTTCTTGGGTTTGTGTAAAAAAACAGTCTCTCAGGCTCAGCTTCTGGGGACAAGAGCCGACTCTGAGCCTGCCGGGTCTGGGGGCAGCTCCGACTCGCTCAGCTGCTGTCCGGAAAGCCAAGCCTAGGCAGGGGGCAGCCCGCTGCCACCACAGCCAGGCACTCTCCCAGGCACCTGCTGTGCTGCACCAGGCAACATCCGGAGTGGCCCCAGGGTTTGGCTGCTAGGGAGAGCCCCCCAGGTACCATGGGGTTGGGAAGGGACTGGGAGAGCGCAGGGGCCCCGAGCTGGGGGCAGGGCAGGGAGGAGTCGCATGGGGAGGCCACATGGGGAGGTCACAAATCCTCCCCTTTAGCTGGTGCCCCCCAGTATGGGAAGGCACCAGTCGTCTATGCTCTCTCTCCAGTCTGTCTGGGGTCAGATCCCTTTATCAGCTCTTCCAGTGCCTGGGGCATTATTCCTGGCACGCGTCTCACTCACTTCTCCTCCTTTTCCCCAGTGATACAGTACAAAAGTTTTCCCTTTAATTGTCTCCTCTTCCTCCCCCATAAGCAGCTCTGGGCACAGATTCAAAATCCAACATTCCTGGTGCGCTGAATCCCTCTGTGCTGCCTGCTTGCTGTGGTTTTAGATGCTGCTTTATTTGCCTGTAAATCATACTCCCTTCTTTACTGTGTGTCACACTAGACTGGCCGCTGCCACCATGATTCCTGTACCTTATTCTGGATAATAACAGTGCTTGTAAAATTAAACAGACTCTTTATTAAGATAACTATTTACAGAGACGCTGCAACTGCAGCTGACATTCCAGCCATGTGCATACAGACTGACTCCTTGGTGCCTCTTCCAAACTCTTCCCTCCTGAAACCTGTGTTTCTCCTGCCATGTTCCAGTCATATTGCTACACTGGTCTGAGTGTTAATTCTTATACAGCTGGTTAAGAGCCTCCGATTTCAATTTAGCTTAAATCAGGAACAAATCAACTGCTTTAGTTCCAGTTTGTGTGTGGACAAAATCTTCAGGTTCTAGTGTCCGTGTGTATCTGATGTATCCAGGAGTGTATGCATGCTGTATGTCTCTCTTTCTGGCGTTTCCATGTGAGTATATGCCTGTCACTGATATATGTGTGTGTGTGTGTGTGTGTGTGTGTGTGTGTGTGTGAGAGAGAGAGAAAGAGAGAGAGAGAGAGAGAGAGAGAGAGGAGATGTGAGTATCTCCTTGGGGTAGGGTGACCAGATGTCCCGATTTTATAGGGACAGTCCCGATTTTGGGGTCTCTTTCTTATATAGGATCCAATTACCCCCCACCCCCTGTCCCGATTTTTCACACTTGCTGTCTGGTCACCCTACCTTGGGGTGACCACATGTGTGTCACCATTGTGGTGTCACCAACTCCCACAATGTTATTGCTGCTCTTGCAAGGTTGGGTGTTTCCCCATAGCTCCAGCAGGCTAGGGGTACTCTCACCTTTCATTTGAAAGGACATGATCTGCTGCCCTGGCTGGGGAGGAGTGTGGACTGCAGGCCGGAGCTGGGAAGACCTAGCTGGGCTCCATGATCCTTAGCACAGATAGTGTTGTACTTAAAGTACTGCACAGGATCTTTTCAGGGGGAATAAGACAAAACACCACATTTATTAGTAATACATGTATTCATTAACACTGTATTATATGCATATAATATATTACACTTACACTCACACACACAAACCCATTCCATCTTGTTGTTACCAATTAGTTGCTCCCCTTAACTTCACTGGCCAGGTGAGTTAGATGGGGGAGGGGGTGGAGCCGGGCTTCTGCCGATCCGGATCGATGCTCCCATGTTGACAAGACGAGACCCGGGGTCCTTTGCAAGACACCTTACTTTTATATCAGCTTTTCTCTTATGCAAATCTAGACCAGATTCAAACTCTGTGTCTGTGTCCATTGGTCCTTTGTGCTGCTTTCTTTTGAGTGTTGTCCCAATGCTGCAAAGAGGGTGTTTCCAAAAGAAGGTGCTTGCTTCTAACCCCCGAGGCCGTCGGTATGTCTGCTTGTCTTTAATGAGCCCACTTGACAGTTTTATTGTTCTTGGGTCTGGCTCCCAGCCCCTCTCCAACAGTTGAGGCTGTCTGGAGGTGCTGCCTTCCATGCCTTGCTTATCCACACCTCATTCATTCAACAGGGCAATTGATTAAGAGTGGGGGGGGGAAGAGCTCTTGTTCTACTGCTAGCAAAAAGAAATGTTTCTTCTATCTTATTCTATCCTTAGGGGCTATAATATTATACCAAGGGCAATGCAGAGTTTTTAAATGAGGCTTTGATACAAAGTTCCATGAAAACAGAGGTCACACGTGGGTAGACCCACCACAAGGTTATATGAAGAGGCACAATGTAAAGTCATATGAAAATTATCAGAGATTGATCTACATTGTCCCCCTTTTGACCTCTCAAGAACAATTCTTGAGTGGTCACCATATAAATCTTTTGTATTTGTTGCAAACAAACCAAACACTTATAACCAGGTGAATATAACTAAAACCATTACAATTGACTAAATACCAGATATAACATAAACACAAATGCAAACAATTATAATTATAGTAATTGGAAATACAACAAAACCATTACCATTACAATAATAGGGTACACTGACAAACAAAATGAGGCCCAAGTTTGATGCTGCAATAGCCATCAAACAATAAAAGTCACTTTTTAAGCACACACAACAAAAAAGATTTTGTAGGAGTACCACAGTTGTTATGCAAGGTTAAGCTGATTTGGACTTAAACTAACATTCAGTTGCTAAAATGTTGTAGAATTACCTATTTTTAACAGTTGTTCTTAGAGGTTTTTGGGGACCTGAAAGATGGGGCCATACAATTATGGGCCAAGGTCTTACAGGTTATGGGGGCCCAAGAACTACCCTTCAGGGCTTGGGGAAATAGAACCAGAGTGCATAGAGGAAAGTGTGGAATTAATAATAATACAAGCAAATTTAACTAACAATACAAATGTATTAATAACAAAAATTAACAACAAAATGACTATTAGAGAACCTAACAAAAAATAAACCTGATGCCCTGGGGACCAAAGTGTTTTGGACACAAGTGGTGATTGATAAGTTGGATGGAGATGGGGGAAGTAGAGAGAGGAAAAGACATTTGCCCTGTCTAGTGTAGTATATCCCCTCGCTCTTTGGACCCAATGCTAACACAGGACACCACCCGAGACAGACACAGAACATGCAACACAGAACACTGAACACAGACTTTGTCATGACACTATAACCATGGTATTTTATAACTCTTCAGCTGGTACCAGCTCTCCTGATGTTCTGGTTCAGCGCCTGAAAGATAGAAGCTTGGAAACAAATTAGCACAGTGCTTTTACCCTGGCAGAACCTGCTTGGTCTCTGCCACAGTGTGTTGGTACTTGGGGCTGCACAAATGCTAATTAAGTGGTGCATTTCTTGTGAGTGTAAATTTTCCCTTTCTCTCAGTAAAAGGGCGTTAAAACTTTATTTAGAAAAAAAATTTTGTTTTAAAATCTCCAGCCATTTTGCCATGGCCTGGAGATCTGAGGCAGAAGCAGGCACTGTTGTTAACTGTTTCAATGTCATTTTGGCCCTGGGAGGAGGAATTTACCCAAATATCCCCCTTCCCAATCTCCAGAGGGGTCCCAAAGGTCTGCCCCCTTCTGGGGTCTCAAATGTTTCTTCTCCTGATGTTACTGCTGCTGTAAGATTTGAGAGTGCTGTTTTAACTCTCTGTACCCAACCTGTTTTTTAGTTTCTTTATCTATTGCTTGCCTGGGCCCGATCCTGCTTTTTCCAATAAACAGTTCCTTTCCCTGGGCACAAGTCTTGTTCCACTACCAATTTAGCAAGGAGGGTGGGCTTTTTAACTAGCCCCCACCCTTCCTGGTTCCGTTTCTTAAACATTTTTTTCAAAATTGTGAAATTACCACAATATTACTTACAAAAACAAACAAACAAACATAAACCACACTACACTGCCCAAACTCCTATATCCTTCAGAGTTTGGCTTAACAGAACAAGATCTGCATCTTATGTTTTTAACCCACTTTGGGCCAGAGGGAGAGACGCTAAGCTTCCCTCTGTATTACTCGGTCTGCTACCACCGAGGGTTCATACACCAATTATACAAATCCTTCCCCGGATTAGATCCTTCCCCGGATCAGAGTGAGAAACACTAAGTTCTCCTCTTTAGCTCAGTCATGCTACGTCTGAGGGTGTATGTACCTCTATAACACAATTTAAACCTAAACTTCTATATCCTTCAGAGTTTGGTTAGATCCTTCCCCGGATCACAGTGAGAAACACAATTTAAACCTAAACTCCGATATCCTTCAGAGTTTGGTTAATTAACTGAAAGTTTACGCTCTTTTTCCTCTAGTGCCAGGCTTGCTAAAGCTGGCGGTGTGCACACCAGTTTATAATAACTGTGGATTTTATGCTTGCTCCCCCTTTCGCATTCTCCACCAAAACGTTGTACTTAAAGTACTGCACAGGATCTTTTCAGGGGGAATAAGGCAAAACGCCACATTTATTAGTAATACATGTATTCATTAACACTGTATTATATGCATATAATATATTACACTTACACTCACACACACACACAAACCCATTCCGTCTTGTTGTTACCAATTAGTTGCTCCCCTTAACTTCACTGGCCAGGTGAGTTAGATGGGGGAGGGGGTGGAGCCGGGCTTCTGCCGATCCGGATCGATGCTCCCATGTTGACAAGACGAGACCCAGGGTCCTTTGCAAGACACCTCACTTTTATATCAGCTTTTCTCTTATGCAAATCTAGACCAGATTCAAACTCTGTGTCTGTGTCCATTGGTCCTTTGTGCTGCTTTCTTTTGAGTGTTGTCCCAATGCTGCAAAGAGGGTGTTTCCAAAAGAAGGTGCTTGCTTCTAACCCCCGAGGCCGTCGGTATGTCTGCTTGTCTTTAATGAGCCCACTTGACACGTTTTATTGTTCTTGGGTCTGGCTCCCAGCCCCTCTCCAACAGTTGAGGCTGTCTGGAGGTGCTGCCTTCCATGCCTTGCTCATCCACACCTCATTCATTCAACAGGGCAATTGATTAAGGGGGGGGGGGGGAAGAGCTCTTGTTCTACTGCTAGCAAAAAGAAATGTTTCTTCTATCTTATTCTATCCTTAGGGGCTATAATATTATACCAAGGGCAATGCAAAGTTTCTAAATGAGGCTTTGATACAAAGTTCCATGAAAACAGAGGTCACACGTGGGTAGACCCACCACAAGGTTATATGAAGAGGCACAATGTAAAGTCATATGAAAATTATCAGAGATTGATCTACAATAGCACCAGGAATCCACTCTGTGCTGGGCACTGCAGTGAGCTCACTGCGCCGGTGCTGGCGTCCCCCCACTGCCCCTGCTCCCACCACCGGCAGGAGATTCACCGTGTCCTTCAGTTTCCTTTACAAAGGGGAAGAACATCTCAATTTGCAAAACTGAGTTGCAGCAAGTTCTGACGTAACCAACAGCCGGGATCCTGGCCCGGAGCCCTGGGCGATGCCAGTTCCCCAGTGACAGGAACACACACGCCAGCCAGGGCCCTGCCTTGCTCCCTTATGGGATTCTGCTCTGGAAACACAAAGACGCTGGCACAGATGGGGTTCATTGCAGTGTCCCAGCGCTGTTCCACAAGGAAGTCCCCAGAGTGGAACGGGATGTCCCAGCAGCAGGCAGTGCCAGAGAAAGGCAGGGGAGAGGGCAGAGGGCAGGAGAGCGCTGTGACCCCTTTCCGGCCCCAGACGAGCCATGCTGGGGATCTTCCAGCTGGGAGCATAAACTGACGACAGAGTCTGGTGTCTGCTTTGGTGCAGCCTATCTGATGCATAGCAGCAGGGCCGCCCAGGGGAGGTGGGAGAAATGGAGCAATTTGCCCCAGGCCCTGGGCCCCACAGAGGCCTGGTGACGGTCCGGGTCTTCGGCAGCATTTCGGCGACGGGGGGCCCTTCAGTGCTGCCGAAGACGCGGAGCGACTGAAGGGCCCCCCGCTGCTGAAATGCTGCCGAAGACCAGGACCGCTGCCGGTTGAATACAAGCGCCGCAGCTCCCCCGCTTTGCCCCAGGCCCCCTGAATCCTCTGGGTGGCCCTGTACAGCAGGGAACATGCAAAGTCCTCAAGGATGCAGGCAGACCCCAGCCCAGGGAGAGCTTCTTGGCTCTCAGCTCAGGCTTCTCTCAGCCGGCCATTCCCCAGCCCCAAACCTTCCTCTGCACTTCTCCCAGCATCACGCCCTGCTTCCAGGTCACTGCTCGGCCTTGTCGCTGACTCTGTCTCTACTCCTGTCTGGTTGTATGGTCCACTCATAAGCGCCGACTCCGTAGGTGCTCCAGGGGGGCTTAAGCACCCATGAACAAAAAATAGGAGGTGCTCAGCACCCAGGAGGCAGAGTTTGAGTGTGGAATGTGATGAGTTCTGGACTGCTAACAACCTCTGCTCTTGGGACAGGGAGTTTGTTTATAAACAGAGGCAGGGTGATTAAGGCCTTGGCTACACTTACCAGGTAGTTCGACGGCTGGAAATCGAAGTTCTGGGTTCGACTTATCGCGTCTAGTCTGGACGCGATAAGTCGAACCCGGAAGTGCTCGCCGTCGACTGCGGTACTCCAGCTCGGCGAGAGGAGTACCGCGGAGTCGACGGGGGAGCCTGCCTGCCGCGTGTGGACCAAGGTAAGTTCGAACTAAGGTACTTCGACTTCAGCTACGTTATTCACGTAGCTGAAGTTGCGTACCTTAGTTCGAATTGGGGGGGGTAGTGTAGACCAAGCCTAAGATAACAAAAGGCTTGTCAGTTAAATTAAATTAAGGATCATTAGATGATCCTGAAAGCATTGCCAGGCACTCCAGTTAAAAGAGAGGAAACAAAGGGTAGGAATAAATGGCCCATTTTCAGAATGGAGAGAAGTAAATAGAGGTGTCCCCCAGGGTCTGTGCTGGTCTGGGATCAGGGCTGTTCAACATAGGGTTACCATACGTCCGTTTTTTCCCGGATATGTCCCGCTTTTTGGCAATCAAATCCCCGTCCGGTGGGGAATTGCCAAAAAGCCGAACATGTCCGGGAAAAATACCGCCAGCCGGGCACTTCCCCTCCCGCGGCTGCTCTGCTCCTCCCCTGACTCAGACTTCAGCTCTGTTTAAGAGCAAAGCTGCCCGAGCGCTACTGGCTTCGGGCAGCCCCCTTGCCTCCGGACCCCAGCCGCCGGCCGGGCACTTCCCTTCCCAGGCTCCAGCTGCTCTGCTCCGGCGGCGCAGGGTCCGGAGGCAAGGGGGCTGCCCGAAGCCCGAGTGCTACTGGCTTCACGGTTTGCCGGGCAGCCTCCAGACCCTGCGCCCCCGGCTGGGCGCTTCCCCTTCCGGGCTCCAGCTGTGATGGGGAAGCGCCGGCTGGGGGCGCAGGGTCTGGGGGCTGCCCGGCAAACCATGAAGCCGGTAGCGCTGGGGCAGCCCTTTTCGTGTGGCTGGGAGGGAGGAGGGGGAGTTAGGGCGGGGACTTTGGGGAAGGGGCAGAGTTGGGGCGGGGCCAGGGGTGGGAAAGGGGCGGGGCCAGGGGTGGGAAAGGGGCGGGGCCAGGGCCCGTGGAGTGTCCTCTTTTTTTATTTTTTAAATATGGTAACCCTAGTTCAACATATTCATAAATGAGCTGCAAAAAGGGGTAAACAGGGAGGTGGCAAAGTTTGCAGCTGATACAGAATTACTCACGATAGTTCAGTCCAAAACAGACTGTGAAAAGGTACAAAGGGATCTCACAAAACTGGGTGACTTGGCAACAAAATGGCCGATGAAATTCAATGTTAAATGCAAAGAAATACACCTGGCAAAATATAATCCATTCCCAATTACACATACAAAATGATGGTGCCTAAATTAGCTGTTACCCCTCAAGAAAGAGATCTTGGACACATTTTCAGGACTCTGGAAGCACTGTATTGCAAATGTATAAGAATCCTTCTCACTGTGCCTGTATCATCCTGAACTCATTCTCCAGCTTCAGAAGACTTAAACTTGTCTCCAGTCATCAGTGGGACAGACGCAACTGAATCATTTAGCTGTCCTTAATGTGCATCAAGACCAGGGCCGTCCTTAGGCAGACACAGAATATGCAGCTGCGTAGGGCACCAAGAAATTTAGGGCACCAAATCGCCCCAAATTTCATGGTGCCCTACGCAGCTGCGTGCTTTGTATGCGGCAGTGCCGGCAGCCAGCTCCATCCCCCAGCTGGCCCCCCATGCATTCCTAGGGGGTATAGGGCCTGGGACAACTCCCTCCTCCTCTCCCTGCCTCTTCCTGCCCCCAACCTGCCCCCATTTTCCATCCCTTCTCCAAAGCCCCCTCCCCCAGCGACAGACGTGATTAGCAGGGGGGCCTGGCTCTGGCAGCAGGGGTCAGGCCTACCCCCCGCACTCACCAGCGGTGGCGGGAAGCAGAGCGCCCCAGCCCGCTCCACTCCGCTGGCTCCTCGCTGTGTCGCTCCGCTTCCTGCTGCCAGTGAGTGGGGGCGGGGGGGCGGACCCCTTCCCCTGAGCGACATGGCTGGGGCAGTAGCAGAGCAGGCTGGGGCCGGTTCCACTTCCTGCTCTCAGCGCCAGGCCCCCTCGCTAATCCCCCGGGCCACTCTGGGCTTCCGCGGCCCCGCACGCCTTGAGCGCACCCCAGACCTTCCACGGGGGCGGAGCGGGGAGCAGGTGCTCGGGCTGCGTAGGGCACCATAATTGGTAGGGACGGCCCTGATCAAGACCATATCAGGGAACTACGTATGAATAAGATAGCCACATTCAGTAACTAGAATATGAAAGGTGTGTATAACTATGCTGAAAATAGCCTCCCCCCGCAAAACTGGCAAAGTGCCCCTCCCCACCCAAACACACACACATCTCTTCAAAAGCACCCACCCGCAAAAACAAAAGTCAGTGCCTATAGGCCACCTCCCCGCACACCCACCCATACAAAACAAGCCTCAGCAAAAGCCCTCTACACCCACCCAGTCCAAACCTCCTTGTGGGCCTAGGGGGGCTTGAGATTAACTCCTCTTTATGGTGATTCAAGTGACAGATGCTGGAGAACGGGACAGAGGGAAAGAAAACAAGCTGAGCCAGTCTGGGATGGGACCTGCCCCCTGGCCAGGCTGGTAGGGGCCACACTGAGCGGGCCCCAGCTTAGAGCTCCACCCCGGCAGGGCTGGTAGGGGCCACACTGAGCCGGTCCGAGCTGAGAGCCCCCTGGTAGAGCTGGTAGGGGTCACGCTGAGCCAGTCCCAGCTGAGAGCCCCCCGGCAGGGCTGGTATGGGTTTGGTGAGCTAAAGACATTCAGAAGTAGAGAGAAAGGCGAAGAACCATGACATCAACCTATCGGACAGTGACGGGCCTTTTGAGAAACCCCAGAGTGCCACCCTGCTGGACAGCAGCCAGGGGTAGGGCAGGGCTCACCTTCCACAGGTATTTCCTGGAGAAAAATGGGTCTTTATGTCGTGACAACATCACACAATGACTCACTCAGCCGGGTAGGACGCCATTCGGTGCCCCCACCAAGCCTTGTAATGACATCACTCAGTGCTGCAGTGACCTCACCAAGCCTTGTAATGACATCACTCAGTGCTGCAGTGACCTCACCAAGCCTTGTAATGAGATCATTCAGTGCTGCAGTGACCTCACCAAGCCTTGTAATGACATCACTCAGTGCTGCAGTGACCTCACCAAGCCTTGTAATGACATCACTCAGTGCTGCAGTGACCTCACCAAGCCTTGTAATGACATCACTCAGTGCTGCAGTGACCTCACCAAGCTTTGTAATGACATCACTCAGTGCTGCAGTGATCTCACCAAGCCTTGTAATGAGATCACTCAGCAGCACAATGACGTCACTCAAAGCTGCAGCGACATCACCCAGCCATGCTGTTGCACTCGCCACCCCCTTGGCTGACTCAGCAGGGACTGAACCGGCCACCTGGAGAGCTAAATGCAGGCGTCTTTTCAGCTTGAGCTAAAGAGTCACCTGCGAATTGCACCAGTCACTTCCTGGGTGGTGTGGGCACCGCAGGGGACACACGGCACGTGCTGAGTAGTGGGTTAGACGATGACATCACCCTGCGGTGCAGTGACATCCCCTGGTGGGGCAATGAGCTTGCACAGCAGCACAGTGGCATGTGGCAATGCGGACGCTGTGCAGAGGCATGGTCCTGCAATGGGATGTTACTCAAGGACACAGGCACATCCTGGACGGCCCGGGCCATGCCTGGGACACAGCGTCCGCTAAATGAGGAAGAAAGCTGCGACCGCTGTAGCAAATGGCGCTCGGGCCTCGGCTCCAGCATTTGGCCTTTCCGATGCAAATAACGCTCAGTCAGAAAAGGGGGTGAGGGTGAGATTGGTGGGAACTGCAGGGAGCTTTGAGGTGAAAACAAGAGGCGCCCCCAGACTGAGGGACACTTGCGAAGAGGGGTGACGCGATGTCATGTACCAATCGCCCAGCAGGAGGCAGCTGTGCAATGCCATCACATGCATACTAGCCCGGCCATTAGAGCTGGGCGAGATGCTGGAACCCTGGGCCCGGGGGGTGCAGCAGGTCAGCCGGCACGGGCAGACTGGAAATCCAGGACTTTGACTAGTAACGTATGTCTGTCCCGCAGGCCAAGCAGCCAGGCAGCTGGGACGCTGCTACACCTGGGTTTCTGTGGGCTTCAAGCCCCATCTACCCCACAGTTTGGGCTGTAGTTTCACAGCTGACAATATTTCCGGCTGGGAGGGGCTGGCGAGAGCTCTAGGCAGGTGCTCTACAGCCCCACAGCGCAGGCTGGGGTTGGCAAGGCCCCTCCCCACAGCTTAAGCCATGTCCTGCACTGCTCCAAGAGCCGGCGTGCACTCTCCCGCACGAGCCAGCCTGCCTGGTGCACACACTACCCTCCGCA
Organism: Malaclemys terrapin pileata; assembly: GCF_027887155.1. NCBI lineage: Eukaryota > Metazoa > Chordata > Testudines > Emydidae > Malaclemys > Malaclemys terrapin. The sequence goes on from NC_071525.1 coordinate 10,513,803, forward strand.
CCGTCACAGCGCCAGTGCAGCATGGGCCGCCCCACATACCAGCTCTGCCACTCCCGGCACAGATCCCTGAAGCAGAAGCTAGTGGGAGAATCTGCCACGGACTGAGGGACTAGGCAGTATACAGCAATATGTCACTAGCAACACCCAGCGCCTCCTGCAGTGTCTACAGGGGAGGGGCCCGTTACTCCGGGACGCCCTGTGCAGGGGGAGTGTGAAGGAGCCTGATCTAGAGCAGGGGGCTCTCCACCTTTTTCTTTCTTAGATCCCCCCAACGCGCTATAAAACTCCCCGGCCCTCCTGTGCCACAACAACTGTTTTCTGCATATAAAAGCCAGGGTCGGCGTTGGGGGGGTAGCAAGCAGGGCAATTGCCTGGGGCCCCAGACCACAGGGCCCCCCCATGAAGCTAAGTTGCTCAGGCTTCTGCTTCAGCCCCAGCTGGCTTCAGTCCCGGGCTTCAGCCCTGCACGGCAGAGCTTAGGTTTTCTGCCCTGGGCCTCAGCTAGTCTAACACTGGTCCTGCTTGGCGGACCCCCTGAAACCTGCTCATGCCCCCCCCCCCAGGGGACCCCGGACCCCTGGTTGAGAACCACTGGTCTAGAGTGCTGTCTGGCCAGCAAGCAGGTGCATGGTGGGACTGCACTGGGAGGACCAGTGCAGCTGTGAAGCGTGTGGGTCCCGCCCTCTCTTGCGCCATGGTGGTTGGGACAGAACCATGGGATGAGGAGCTGGGATATTTGTTCGGAGCTGGGGCCATCGGAACAGTGCTGGGAATTCTTCTGGCTACTGACAGCTCTTTGGGGCTGGATCCGCCAGCACTTGCTAGCGCAGACAGGGCCTGACCCTACCAGGCCTTGGGAGACTTTCCTCAGGCACCTGGCTGGCGCTGGCCTGTGGCCACGCGAGCAGATCACAGAGTCCCTTTGTGCTCACGCTGAATGAGGAGCTGTATGGGAGAAGCAGAACAATGCGGTGTCCTTTAGGCCGAGTATTAGCCAATCTCCGGGCCCTTGCTGAGCCTTTTCTGGTAGGAGGAGACATTGATGCAACGAGTCAGGTATTGCTTGGGTGCAAAGTGCTGTTTATTTACAAAGAATGCACAAAGTCCTGTTTCCCTGAACACCGCAGGAACCAACAACGGCAGGCAGTTTCCTGGCTCACTAGTTCAGACATGCCAACTCTGGCGAATTCGTCGTGAGAGACATGATTTCTAAGTAAAATGAAGCCTTGCTCGGGAGTTTGCCAGAGAACTCTCGAATGTCAGCCACGGCTGAAAAAACAAATCCTGACACTCACGAGTTCTAGCCTGAGATCATGAGCCAGACTTCATTTTACGTAGAAATCGCTGTCAGCCATGGCGGGTGAGGTTCCAGATGAAGACAACACGGGAATTACAGACCAGTCAGCTTAACTTTTGTACCCGGAAAGATAATGGAGCAAATAATTAAGCAATCAATCTGCAAACGCCTAGAAGATAATAAGGTGATAAGTAAGAGTCAGCATGGATTTGTCAAGAACAAATCGTGTCAAACCAACCTGATAGCTTTCTTTGACAGGGTAACAAGCCTTGTGGATGGGGGGAAGTGGTAGACATGGTATATCTTGACTTTAGTAAGGCTTCTGATACTGTCTCGCATGACCGCCTCATAAACAAACTAGGGAAATACAATCTAGATGGAGCTACTCTAAGATGGGCAACAGACCAGGTTGCCCTGGAGCTGCTGTTCCAGAAGAGCGATGCAGCTGCTGAGTGAGGACTGGCCGAGAAGGGAGAGGCTGGGCCTGGGAAGCTGCCCGAAGCAGGATGACCAGAGACCCCTGACGGGGAGGCTGTGAACCCCTAGGACAAGCGGGGGCTGAGGGCCTGGGCTTTGTTTGGTGATTTGCTGATGTTTGGACAATAACCCTGCTGACAGGAGGCTGGATGGGGGGCGTCGCGTCGGGAGAACCTGCCACGCCATGGGGCACTAGTGGGACTTCACTGAGCCCTGTGCGATGCTGAGGCTCCCCACGGTCCCTGGTCACCAGGTACTCTAGCAACAACAGGGACCAGGGACCCTCTGACTCCACTCCCATGGGTGGTGGGACACAGGGCACCCCGGCGAGAGGCCTGGATTCCGTGGGGCTGGGCTCCAGGAGCTGTCAGGATGGGGCGCTAGGCAGTGAGGTGAAGGGATAGTGGCACCGGGCACAGACTCATAAGGCCTGTCCCCTGATAGCTCCTCCAAGCCCTGGCAGCCAGAGATCAGCTTGACCAGGTGCCAGCCACTGGCCAGAGCGTGTCCCTGGGAAACCCTCCTGGGCCAAGCACCAGGAGTAGGGGGCTGGGTTGGGGTCCTGGGGCGAGAGTCCTGCCGCCCCCTGATGAAGAGAGGCCCAAACAGCCACACAGCTGCTGGCCCCGAGCAGAGGAGATGCCTGAGACGCAGGCTCAGGCAGGACCCTGAGGGGAGGGGCAGCTGGGACACAATGGGGGCCCGCCAGGGTCTGGTCTGGTGCAGCCAGGAGATATGGGGTTGGGGAGCACTGCTCTGGGGCAGCAGGGGGATATGGGGTGGGGGGGGCACTGCTCTGCTCTGGGGCAGTGGGGGGATAAGGGTGGGGGTATTGCTCTGGTCTGGTGCAGCAGGGAGATATGGGGTGGGGGGCTCTGCTCTGGGGCAGTGGAGATATGGGGGCAGCCCCGAGAGGGTCTGGTCTGGGGCAGAGAAGGGATATGGGGGGGGGCACTGCTCTGGTCTGGGGCAGCGGGGGGATAAGGGTGGGGGTATTGCTCTGGTCTGGTGCAGCAGGGAGATATGGGTTGGGGGGCCTTGTTCTGGGGCAGCAGGGATATGGGGTGGGGGCCTGAGAGGGTCTGGGGCAGTGGGAGGATATGGGTGGGGGGCCTTGCTCTGGTCTGTTGCAGCCGGGGGGACCGTGGTTGTCGGGGTGGGGTCCCAGCGCCTTTGGCAAGCCAGCTGGCAGCAGGGCTGCTATGTGCTGGCCCTGCCCGGGGGGCGGCACCATTGGCTCAGTGACCCCACGGTGCCAGGGGCACTGAGGCCCTTTGTTGTGGGTGCTCGTCACCCTCCTTTGTTCTCATTCTGTGACACGGGTTTGTTTGTCCTTTCCTGGCCCCGGGTGCAGAGACATCTCCTCCCGACACGGCCTCATTCTCCCCACTCCTCCCCCCCCCCCCCCCCCCCCGCTGCTGAGAGCCAGCTCCTTGGGACTGCCAACCTGTGAGAGCCCCCCTGCAGTGCAACCAGGCCCAGCCAAGCCCCCTGCTGCCTCGCCTCGCTGCTGGGCCTGTAGGGGCCCCCCTCCCCCAACAATACTGCCAGTGCCCTGTGAGCCCCCCATGCTGTGCGGGGGAGGGGGCAGCCAGAGGGACCCGCGCCCAGCATGGCTCTGACCCTGGGGAGTGTGGGGAGGGTTTGGCTGTCCTGGAGATCTTGGGCGTGGGACAATCACAGTCTGGAGTGCTGGGCCTGGAGTCCTCAGCCGTGCTCTGCACTGACAGCGGCGGGTGACATGGAGGGGGCGAAGGAGCAAAAGGGCAAGAGAGCAAGAAGGGTGGGGCAGCCAGGAGGGGTGGACAGCAGGAGGGCTGGGGGTGAGGGGCAGTGAGAGGTGGAGGGGGTGGAGGGCAGGGGGGTGGGAAGTAGAAGAGCTGAGGAGTAGGGGCAGGGAGAGGTGGAGGAGAGTGAGGAGCAGGAGGGCTAAGTGGTGGGGAGCAGGAGTGATGGGAAGCAGGGAATGGGGGGCAGGGAGGGGGTGGGGAGCAGAGTGATGGGAAGTAGGAGGGGTGGAGGGGTGGGGGCAGGAGGGGTGGGAAAGCAGGGAGGGGGGAGCAGAAGAGCTGGAGGTGGGGGACAAGGAGAGGATGGGGAGATTATCCATCCATTTCCACCAGGTGTCCGCCCTGCTGACAACTCCCCAGGGTCAGAGATGGCTCAGGCCCGGTTATGGGAGAGGATGAGGAAACTAACTCACTAGCAGGAAATTCCCAGCTTCCAGCTCCACTCCAGGGCTTCCTCCCTCCAGTACTCAGCTTGTCCCGGGGCCGGCGGGGTGGGGCGGGGGCCAGGAAGGGGAACTGCTCATGGCCCCTGGGCAGGGCTGGGAGAGGATGCCCCACCGCTTGGGACTGGCAGTGATTCGCCTGGGCTGTGACACAGCGAGTGACAGGAAGGGAGCAGAAGGGACAGAACCGGCTTGTGCATCCTGAAGCGGCCGGGAGCACAGGGCTGGGTGTCCCCTGCGGACCAGCCTTCGCGCCCAGCTCTGCTCACCAGTGCAATGAATTGGGAGTGACTCTGCAAAGTCCCGCCTGGCCACTCGGCGACCTGGAGCCCAGCGCCCAGCCTGGCCCCGTTGCCCAGTGCCGCTCTGCTCCAGAGACACCCCTGCTGTGTGCTCGGGGTGAGGCGTGTCGGAGGAGCTGTGCAGGGCCCCTGTCTGGACCAGCGGGCTTGAGGGCTTTGAGAGGGCATTGAGGGGCATCAGCTGTGCTGCATGGGGTCCCCAGCCTGGCTTGTAGGTCACATTTTAAGGCAATAATAATAATAATCCAATTGCCTTGTAACGATTCCCTAGGTCTGATGTCCAGTGTCCTGCCCTGTCCACTGCGTAGCTAATGGCTAGGAAGGTGGGAGTCAGGCCTCCCCGGTTCTAGCCGTGGCTTCGGGAAGGTGTGTAGAGCCAGGCTGGTTCTAGTCCCAGTGTAGCCTGCGAGTTCCTCTGTGAGATTGTTTCACAAGTGGTATAATGTGGTTGCCCACTTCAGTACAACACTGGGAGAATGTCGGTGGCCGGTGCTGCCATGGTCCCGCAGTGTGGATAATAGGGTCCCTAGCTATGACGCAGCGCTGGTCACCGGTAATGCTCAAAGTGCTTCACAGTCGGTGGTGTTATTTCTCCTTACAGCGCCTGTGAGGCAGGGCAGGGTTCTGAGCCTCACTGTACGGGGGGAGACTGGGGCCCTGAGATGTTAAGCAACACAAGGAGTCAGACTGAACTCGGCTCCCCCAAGTCACAGGCTAGCACCCTAACCACTGGGCCATCCTTCCTTGCACATATGTAAAGACAGCAGCATAATTAATGCTATTCAGCTGGGTTTCTGGGAGACAGGTCTCTTCAAATAAAAGGGGGAGCTTTGTTTGCTGGGATGACAAGTTTGGGTGACAGGTAACTGCTGGCAGAAAGCCGTCAGGCGTTTGATACAGTTCCACGTGACATTAAAATTAAAAAGTTAACACTACAAAATCAGCATAACCCCTCTTAAATGCATTAAAAACTGGCTAAGTGCTAGATCTTCTCAAACGAAAACTGTGGATGGAGCAGCTGGCCCTGCGGGGGGGTGTTTCCACGGGGCTCTGTTCCAGCCCAATGCTCCTTGACAGCCTGAGCACTGATCTGGAAGGAAATAAAATCATTGCTGGTAACTTGTGCAGATGACCCGGAGTGGTGGAGTAGTGAAGAACGCCGAGGACTTGACCCGGGGATCTGGAGCACTTGGCAAGCTGGGTGAACACTAGAACGGCGTGCTTATTCACTCAGCCAAAGGCAAGGTCACGCATTTGGGACTCAAGAGCATGAGTCACGTGCCACAAGTACTCCTGTTCTTTTTGCGGATACAGACTAACACGGCTGCTACTCTGAAACCTGTCATTTACAAGATAGGGGGCTGCATCCAGCTCAGGGCCCCACTGCTGCGCAAACCCCGACCAAGGTCAGAGCCCCATCGTGCCGGGCACTACGCTGGCCCTGACCCAGCTCCGGGGTGCCGGGTGATGCCCAGACACAGAGTGAGAGACATTTCTGCCCCAAAGAGCTCTCGGTCTAATGGACCATGGGCAGGAGGGGAAATGGAGGCAGAGAAGGGACGGGACCTGCCCTGGGTCGCCCAACAACTCAGGGCAGAGCCAGGAATAGAGCCCAGATCTCCTGGCAAGGCAAGCGCTGAGACAGTCACCACAGGGAGCACAGCCGTGGGGCTCAGCCTTGCTGCCTGTCTGCAGGGCTGCAGCCTGGCTGAAGAGCGGGTGGGGCTGGCAGCTGGGAGGGCCAGTCGCTGTCCCCACCTCCCCCAAGCTCTCAGCTTTCTGCCCTTCACAGGAGACATCTGAGAGCGGAGCCTGGTTCCTGCGAGAGCCCAGCCCACTGTGCCCAGATGGTGGACGGGGCTTCCAGGGCTCCGCAGCCAGGGGGAGCAGGGTCTGTGGAAGCAACAAACATCTCCTTGGACCCCATTAGCAATGACTGGCTGTTGTAAGATGCAGCAGGGGGTCTCCCGGGGCCAGGGGGTAGTAACCCAAACAGCCTGAGTCAGTCACTCGGGAGGGAGGGGGAAAAACTAGACCCAGCGTCAAACTGAAATACAGTCGACAATTAGCTGCAGACTAGAACATTAGTAGCAACAATGTTGCACCTGTTGGCGGTTCCCAGGCCCTTCTAGTCAGGACAGACACATTGGGACGTGGTGTTAGACCCAGCCCATGTTCTAACCCATCAGCGCTGATCGCTAGTCCTGGCACTACGATTCTGGGCAGAGACACAGCATCTAAACACCTCAGTAAACGGCTGGTTTCCAGGGGTGCTGAGCACCTCAGTTTCCAGGGATCCAAGGGGAGCTGTGGGCGCTCAGAGCCCTGGGAACCAGCTGGCTCTTCAGGGGCCTAAATCTGGGTCTGGGAGCTGAACTTTAGCTTCCCTTTGTCCCAGGCGGGTCCCGGCCAGGACTCTGGAACAAGGATGGGTTCAGGACCAGCTCCTCTGAGCTAGGCTGGGAGCAGGCTGTGCTGGAATGGGCACGGTGCCAGTGCCATCCAGATGGGATCTGTGGCACTGGGAGGTACCAGATCTTAGGGCTTCACTCCAGGCAGGCAGGGGCCTGCCTCCAGTCTTTACCTCCCTGCAGCCTCCGGGTGGTGCGCCCCCGCACCCAGCCCCTGCAAACCCTGCCCACCTGGCTTGTCCCAGGAGCATTCCCCAGCAGTAGAAAGGTAAGTCCTCTCCCCCACAGCCTGCAGGGTCTGTGTTTCCCTTGGTCACCGTCCCATGCCAACAGCACCCAGGACCCCGCGCAGCATCAGTCTCTGTTCTGCACCGTCCCCTCCCCGGGCGGAAGAAGGATTTACGGTCCCCGTGCCGGGATTTCCATGGCCCGGTGCATGCTTGGCTGCCCTGGCTAATATATCACGGGCTGCAGCGCCGCTGAGGCCGGCTCTATTGTTCTTGGCCGGCACAAGGCATTGCTGGCGGTAATTAAATAAGCATGTGGTAGCTGGATGGAGCGAGGCCTGTGGACACGCAGCCGCCCTGTACCCAGCACCTCCCCCAGCAAGGAGCCCTTCCCTCCAGCTGCCCCTACAGGGAGACGCCGCCCTGCAGGCCAGGCCAGAAGCAGCCAGGCAGAGGAGCCAGTTGGCGAGCTGAGATGGAGTCTGAAATGCCTAGAGCTGAATGCTGGTCCCAGCTAGATCGGGAGGGAGCCAGTTTGGGGTCACCCTGGGGGGGCCGATCACACACCCTGGAAGCTGGTCGAATCAGTGCATCCCTCCCCTGCGCTGAGCAGGGTGACATCAGCCCCACCTTCATCTCCTGACCATCTCCCCCTCATCTGTGCTGCCCTCGAGCTGCCCCGGTGGCCATTCAGGAGCCTGACCAATGTGATGCCTTGTGCACTGAGCCCTGGGAGATGGGAGAGCTCGGCCAGCGCATAGAATCAGAGAATATCAGGGTTTCAAGGGATCTCCAGAGGTCATCTAGTCCTGCTCAAAGCAGGACCAATCCCCAACTAAATCATCCCAGCCAGGGCTTTGTCAAGCCTGATCTTAAAAACCTCTAAGGAAGGAGATTCCACCACCTCCCTGGGTAACCCATTCCAGTGCTTCACCCCCATCCTAGTGAAATAGTGTTTCCTAATATCCAACCTAGACCTCCCCCACTGCAACTTGAGACTATTACTCCTTGTTCTGTCATTTGCTACCACTGAGAACAGCCTAGATCCATCCTCTTTGGAACCCCCCTTCAGGTAGTTGAAAGCAGCTATCAAATCCCCCCTCATTCTTCTCTTCTGCAGACTAAATAATCCCAGTTCCCACAGCCTCTCCTCATAAATCATGTGCTCCAGCCCCCTAATCATTTTTGTTGCCCTCCGCTGGACTCTTTCCAACTTTTCCACATCCTTCTTGTAGTGTGGGGCCCAAAATTGGACACAGTACTCCAGATAAGGCCTCACCAATGTCGAATAGAGAGGAATGATCACGTCCCTCGATCTGCTGGCAATGCCCCTACTTATACAGCCCAATATGCCGTTAGCCTTCTGGGCAACAAGGGCACACTGTTGATTCATATCCAGCTTCTCGTCCACTGTAACTCCTAGGTCCTTTTCTGCAGAACTGCTGCTTAGCCACTCGGTCCCTAGTCTGTAGCAGTGCATGGGATAAGCAGTGCATGGAACTCTGCACTTGTCCTTGTTGAACCTCATCAGATTTCTTTTGGCCCAATCCTCTAATTTGTCTAGGGTTAGGGTTAGGCTTGATCCCCAGCCAGGGGCCTGATCACTGAAAGCACCTGGCACCAGTGCCCCAGCCCAGCAGGCTCTGGGTGCCATCACAGCAGCACTCCCATGGCCCATAGTCTGTGGAGGGGTCTCTGCACCAGCCAGGCCCAATGCACCATGGGCTGGATGACCAGCAGCTGGGCCTGGAGCTGGCCTGCCCTGGACCCATGCGGCCTGCTCTGCTCTGCCTCGCTGGGACTCCAGCACGCTGACAGGGCCTGGAACTGGCCACACATGGTTCCCTCCCCCGTTCAGCCTTTCAATGGCACTGCGCCAGCCTGTCCTGAGGGCAGAGCAAGGACTCTGTTCAACCTGCCCTAGAGAGACAGGGGCCATCGGCAAAATGCAGATCCCAGGGCAGGCCCAGATTGCAAAGCCTCCAGATCCACTGCAGTAGGTGCTGGGGGGGCAGGGGTGTCATGCCTGACTCTACAGTAAAGGGGGTGTGGTGCCAGGGATGCCTGGCTAGATCCGGGCTATGGAGATAGATAGATAGATAGATAGATAGATAGATAGATAGATAGATAGATAGATAGATAGATAGATAGATAAGCCCATCTGCAGGCTCCTGCAAAGCAGGAAGTAGCAATGGGCTCAGGGCTGTGTCTACTCTGCAGTGTGGGTGGCAGCGCTGGGCGCTCAGCACCGAGGACACAGCCTGGCCCACAGGCAGCTCTTACGCCGAGTTCTCTGGAACTATTGGAAGGAAAAACATGGAGGGACGAAGTCAGCGGGTCTGTCCAGCTCACACCTCCTGCTGCCAAGAGGCGAAGCCGGACAGCTGTTAGGGCTTGGAGTCAGGATCCAGGGTCCTATTCCTGGTGCTGGGAGGGTAGTGTGGTCTAATGGTTAGAGCAGGGGGGCTGGGTGTCAGGACTCCTGGGCTCTATTCCCATGGCCTTGCAGCGTGGCGAATTGGGGAATTTTCTGGAATATTTGATGCGCTCGGTGTGTGACTGGATTGTCCCCGCTGCACCGCTACCCCTGGGGGAAGGACTGACCTGCTCCCTGGGACGTGGGTGATCCAGCTGAGGATTGGATGACAGCTGGGCAGGGTGTTTTTCCCATGAGTAAAAGGAGCTGCTGGTCCTGACCCCCTCCCACAGAGATGGACTCATTGGCGTGGGTCAGGGCTCAGGTGCTGGGCCCGTCCGCTCCCACGACTGAGTCACGCTTTCCCGTCCTCCCTTTCATGGAGCAAGAGGCAACAATGGGGGGAGGGGCGGAAGCGATGCCTGGCCGCCGGCCATCAGCAATCAGCTGGCCTCGCTGGGAGCGGAACCAGGCCTTCCTGCCGCAGCACCCGGCTCCGGCCTCTAGGGTCCGTCTGCCCCGCAGTCAGACGCCCGCGCCGGCCCGGGCCAGGTGACTCGGGCTAAGGGGCTCGGGCTATGGAGCTGTTTAACTACAGTGCAGACGTTTGGGATCCGCCCCGCCCCCCCCCTTCGCAGGGTCCTAGAACCCAGCCCAAACGGCTACACCGGAATTAAACAGCCCCTGAGCCCGACTCAGCTGGCACGGGGTGGTGCGGGGGTCTGATTGCCGTGTAGACATACTCGAGGGCTCCCCCCGGCACCAGAGCAGAGCTACGGTCCATGCTGCCAGCCCTGCCATGGGGTCAGGGGCCAGGCAACAATTGTCACAAAACACCCCCAACCCCTGGGACTAAAACCCTGAACTTCAGGGACTAACCCACGGCCACTCGCAGAGGGGAGACCCGCCCAGGGCAAGAACAAGGAGAAGGGCCAGGATCCTCTCTCTGGGGAACCACTAGGGGGATCACACACATACACACACACACACACAAACCCTTCCCCACACACACCTTCTACCCCCGCGCACACACAAAACCCTTCCCTGCACACACACACACACAACCCCCTATGACTCCTACCCACCCACGTGCACACACACTTCCCTCCACACACAACCACCACCCACAACTCCAGCCATCACAGACCACAAACCCTTCCTCACACACAACTCCCTGCTCACACACACATAACTCTTATCCACACACACACACACAACCCTTCCCTATATATACAATCCCCACACACACACACACACACACACACAACCCCGTACAAACAGCGACACACACACAATTCGCTCCCCGTGCAGCTGCCATCGCTGACTCAGTGCGCTCCTTGCTGCATGTTCCATGAGCACTTGGGCAGGGGCTGACACATCTCCTGGCCAACACCTGGGGAAACTGGAGAGAAAGACGTTCAATTTGATTCACCGCTTGCCCCTCCTGGACCTGCCGGACAAGTTTCCCCAGGAAGGGGGGCAGGGTCAGACACTTCAGAGGGGTCTGAAGACAGAGACACTCTCTTGAGCAGTCGGACAGTTACTGGGGACACTGAGGCAGAGGCCGTGGGGGAGCGGCTTGGCTGGTGGTAAGCCAGGCCTGCCTGAGCCTTTAAGTGAAGCACAAGCAGACGGACTGTTGTTTCAATCCCGTCTCTTGTGCTAGGACGGGTTCCCATGGTTCAAATCCTGCACTGCTTTGGGTCAAGAAGTCTGGGTGGGGTCACTCTGGGCAGAGCTCCCAACAGGGGCCGGACCCCATCAGGCCTGCTGGGTAACCATGGGGGGCTGGAGCCCAGGGCCAGGGCTGAGAGTGGGTGAATCAAGGATCCCACCCCTGCAAAGTGAAGGCGTGAGCCTGAGACCCGGAGCAGGAGCTCTCAAGGTATGTCTACACTGTAGATAGACACCTGCGACTGGCCCGTACCAGCTCACTCAGGCTCGTGGGGCTTGGGCTAAGGAGCTGTTTAATTGCAGTGTAGATGTTCTGGCTCAGTGTGAAGCGCGGGCTCTGGGACGCTACGAATATCTGCAATGAAATAATCCCTTAGCCCAAGCCCCCCAAAGCCCAAGTCAGCTGGCACTGGCCAGCCTTGGGTTTTCCATTGCACTGTAGACATACCCACAGAGCACGACACCTGTAAGCCAGTGGCCTGAATGAGCTCTCTCACACCATCTATTGATGAACCGGAGGAAAAGTCCTCATGAGCCAACCTTATTTGCATAGACACACCTCCTTTGTCACGGTGCTCAATGCTGGCTGTTTTGGGTTCAAATTCACTTAAGCTGTGGATACGGGGTAATGAAATGTTGTTATCCCTATTGGACAACTAAAGGGTAGCAGAATGGTTCTTACTATGCCCTGACTGAGGGGTCACCATGACCTAGTCTTCCTGCTAAATCTGGATTAGTGAGCCAAGTGAGAGGGAGAAGGGGCGGCTTGTCTCTAAGAGCTGGATGTGGGATTCGGGGGGGGGTGTGCTTGAGTGTTTATAAGCAAAGCTGAGTAGTCTGTGACCCCTAAAAACAAAATCACCGAGGTCTGATCTATGCTAGAAATTTACGTCAGTATATCTAGGGGTGTGAAAAATCCACATCCCTGAGAGATGTAACTATACTGACCAAGGCCCCCATGTAGACAGCATAGGTCCATGGAATAATTCTTCCATCAACCTAGCTACCGCCTCTCGGGGAGGTGGGCTACCTACACCGATGGAAGAACCGCTCCCATTGGCATAGGTAGCGTCTACACTGCAGCACTGTAGTGTTTTAAGTGTGGACACACTCTGATAAACTGGTCTGGGGGGCTGAGACGCAGGGCATGTCTACACCTAAAACACTTGGGATGGGTTCTGAGAGGCAGTAGCTAGGTCGATGGTGCAGCTGCAGAGATGCAGTGGTTTAAGTGTAGACGCAGCCTGGGTACGGGGATGCTGTGTGGGGACAGGAAAGACGAAGCAGAAAAGACACCAGCCAACAGTGAAGTTCCCCAGCACTACCCAGAGCAATCACTAAGCACCGGGCTGGCAGTGGAACCTGGCCCAGGGCAGCGCGAGGGGCGGCCTCTACCCAGCCAAACCGAGAGCTGTGGTTGCTGATAGCTGGGCGAGGTGGTGGTGGCCGTGTGACTGGGGGACCCAGACGAGGGACGCAGCAGTGGGGGAGGCAGTGTGGAAAAGCAGCGGTGGAGGTGTCCAACCCACCTGAATGCATGCCATGAAGGCTGGCGTGCCCCTGAGCTCAGAAAACAAACTGTGGGGTGCAGTGGAGGGGAGAGATGAGTTAGAGACATTTGTCCACTGGAATTTCAACCTGCAAGGTGGGAAACTGAGGCACCTCAGGGAGGGGCAGGCGTGGGGCAGAGGATCCGAGAGGGCGTGACTGGCCTTTCCTAGAAATGCAAGGGTAGGGCATGCGGCTAACGCGCTGGGCAGAGCAGTTGGGAGGCGCTGGTGTGGTGTGGCTGGGAGGGACGCGGGCTGGAGCCGTGTCTGCCTTTTGTCTTCAGGGCTGAGTGCGCCGCCGGGCCGGGGGAGGAGAGGGCTGGAGGAGCGCCGCGGTGCAGGGAAAGCAGATGTGAGGGGGAGGGGAAGGGGAAGGGGGGCAAGGGAACGAAGGGAGAACGAAGGCCCTCGATGGTGGGGCTGCCGGGGAAGATCAAAAGGAAAATTAAAAGCCAAGAGCAGGAGGGAGGAAGGAGGAAGATGTTGTGTGTGGGGGGGTGTCAATGAAAAAGCAAAGGCTGCAAAAGGCCAAGCAAGACACCGCGCGGTTCGGCCTGCGTTTGCAGCTCGGCGCCAGCAGCCCCCGCCCTCGGCCACAGCCGCACGGTCCCAGAGCCTTGGCGTGGGATGGGGGTAAAGGGGGAAAGAGAGGGGGCAGGGAAGGGAGGCCAGCAGGGAGAGGCTTCTGGGCTATAATTGCAGGGTCCAGCTGCCAAGGCCTGCGCCAGCCCAAACCTCCTCTGTCACCGAGGGGATTCGCCCCCAGCCCGGGCTGAGCTCGGCTGGCCCAGACTCCCCCTGGGCACGGTGCCCCTGGGGGACGGCCCCTCTCTGACCTGCCAGGCTTTGGAAGAGGGGTGTCCGGCCCCACTGCAGCCCCCTGGGACGGAGGGGGTCACAGACGTGCCAGCTTCAGCCCCAAGGACCCGAGCACATGTGGAGTGTCTGGGACAGGCTTGGGGGGACGGAACAGGGGGAACCCCTGCTCTCGGGGGACCCCAGGCTGCCAGGCCATCTCCCTCAGGGGGCTGGCAGCCCTCTCCCCTCCCCTGTTCTCACTGCCCTCGGAGGGCCCGTCCTCACCCAGCCCGATTCCATGGGGCTTTGCCCCAAATTCCCTCTGTACGTGTTGGTCTCCCATGGCGCAGCAATGGCAAAAAGCAGGTGGCAAAGGGGACCTACGGCACAGCCCCAGGCACCGGGTCTGCCCCTGCCCAAGCCAGCTCTGCTGTATTCCTGTATTCCCAGCACAGCCAGCCACCCACTCACCCTGCTCTGCTGTGCCCAGCTCCAGCTCAGAGCTCGGCACGTGCTCCTGAACTCAGCCCCCAGCTGCTGGGATGGAGGCCCATCCATGGGAGCCAGGACTCCTGGGTTATATTCCAAGCCCTGGCACTGAGTTCCTCTGTGCCCTTGAGTAGGTCACTGCCCCTCTCCATGCCTCAGTTTCCCCACCTCTCCAATGAGGGTGGTGACACTGCCCCACCTTCAGGAAGGGCTTTGAGATCTCTGGATGAAAAGCCCTGCTCCGTGCCAGGTGCTGGCCTCTACAGAGGAGGAAGCTGTGGCAGAAGGGTCAGGGACTGGCCCAGGTCAGACAGGGAGTTTGGCTCTCCCAGAGCTACTCCCTGTCCTGATGCAGTGGAGTCAGTGCTGGGAGCACAGGAAATCGGGGCCGCCAATGCTCCTAGTCTCAGCGGGACTCTGGTGATACTTGGTGTTTTTCTTAAAGCCCCAGCTCCAGGAGTCACGTGGTTTGGGATTAAAGTAAGAGTCACTTTCCAGCCCTTCTGACTGCAGAGAGGCCCATGGGCATGAAGCAGGAGGCAGAGGAAAGGACCCAACAGTTACGATATTATTTTTTGCGATGTCATGATTTTCTGTGGCCTGACTCATGATTTCTGAACGTCTGGGGCTGGCGGGGCCACCTGGATTTGTCTCTAGGAGGATCTGAGCCCAAGGAATCTGGAGCCAACTGGCTGCGTGTCCTGGGCAGGGCACCCATCACCGCAGTATCCAGACTCTCTTCTCATGGAGGGGGTGTGTGAGAGAGAGAGAGAGAGAGAAAGGAGAAATACTCCTCAAACAAAGCTACAATTTGTAGAAAAACTCGGGCAAACGGGGCAAAGTGCCAACTTCATGCTGGAAGGCTGGGCCGGCCGCCAGCCGTTTCTGTTCCCACCTCCAACCCCCCTCCCAATTTCCTTTATTTTTAATTTAAAAAAAAAAAACCAACAAAAATAAAAGGACTAAAGCTCTGACAGGGGCAATTGCGTCAAGCAACAGAAGAGATTGCAAAAACGTGTACTCAACTTCATGGGATGTGACAGCCAATGGGGGCCGAGCCGCTCTCGGGAGACAGCTGTTAAAAGGGGCTGAGCGGATGAGCAGCCAGAGAAACTCAGCAGAGAGAGAGAGAGAGAGAGCGAGAGAAAGAAAGAAAGTCTAATCTCAAATTTGCAGGGATTGGCAGAGAGGGCTGTGAACTGGGAGCCAGTTTCTAGAGGGAATAACTTGACCTCTTCCCGGTGGGAACTTTTTCTGCTATTTCTTTGCAAAAAGGAGAAGAAAAACCTTCTCTATTTTTTTTCTCAACCAAGATTTGAAAACTAGAGCCAGCCTCGTCCTGCTGGGACTCTACAAAGTCCCCCAGGATCTGGCCCGCCCTGCAGTTTGCTGAAGGAATATTCCGGGGAAGGTCTGGGACTTGAAACAAAAGAGCTGAGAAGACGTTTTATAAACTATTTGAAGAGCCAGCCAGCCAGCGCGCGCCTCCTCTGGCTCCGGGTCAGCATCTGCCGCGAACCTCCCCGAGCGCACAGCCCGCTTGCCAATGGCTGGCTCGTCTAGGAGCCGCTGTTAGGCGCTGCCCTGTGCCAGGTGCTGCTGAGAGCGGTTGACAGAGCGGATCTCCAGAGCACGAGCCCCGGGTCCTTGTTGTTAATTACAGCTGCTGTTGCTAGTTAAGGGAAAGTCCCAGGGCCTCCCCACGGCAGTGTAACATCACAGAGCTTTTGTGATCGTATTTTGTTCCCCATCTACCCTTGTGCCCCCATGGGAAGCCCACTCTGTGCGACGCTGACGCTTCTCATTGCTGCCGGCTGCCACCTCGTGCTGGCATCGGGGGAGCGAGCCGGTGCTGGTGGCTACAGGGAGGAAATCGTGTTTCCGGAGCGCCTGGCGGGCAAGTCTGGGGAGGGGCTGGGCGGCAGCCCCAGCCAGTGGCTTCTCTACCGCATCCGCACCTTGGGGGAAGATCTGGTCCTGGACCTGGAGTGGGACCCCAGCTTCCTGGCGGAGGGGCTGACCGTACAGTACCTGGGCAGGAGAGGGCAGCCAGCCGCGGTCGATGGGACGACCGAGCCAGGGAACTACTACACCGGCACGGTGAACTCTGACCCAGACTCCGTCGCGGCGGTGAACTATGACGGGGTGTCGCTACTGGGGGTGCTGCAGTACCACGGTGCCGAGTACCACGTGCAGCCCCTGGATGGGGGGGCGCCTAATGCCGTAGATGGAGCCGGTGCCCACGTGCTCAGGAAGAAGATACCCGAGAAAGCCAATGGCACCATGTGTAGTGTGGGTGCCCAGGCTCTGGGCACGGCTCCAGCCAGCGGAAGGGAGCCCCGCGCCGCAGCAGCGTCCTCGAGGAGAGCAAAGGTAGGGGCGGCTGCTGGCACCATCCACAAGGGGCAGGGCAGTGTCCTCACTGGCCCGCCTCCCCTGGCCATGCGCCCCAGACGAGGCTTCCTCCCGGGCCTGTGGCTTTTGGCCTGGTGACCTAGTCCTGTTCCTGCTGCAGTGGGAATCCTGGAATGGGGCAATCCCAGCTAGCGTCCCGTCCTTGCCGGGGGGGTGGGGGGAGGGATCCCACCTAGCTTCCCGTCCTTGCCGGGGGGGGTGGGGGTGGGATCCTGGCTAGCTTCCCGTCCTTGCCTGGGGGGCGGGCGGGGGGGATCCCAGCTAGCTTCCTGTCTTTGCCCGGGGGGCAGGGGGAGATCCCGGCTAGCTTCTCGTCCTTGCCTGGGTGTGGGGGGATCCCAGCTAGTTTCCCATTCCTGCCCGGGGGTGGGGGATCCCGGCTAGTTTCCCGTTTCTGCGTGGGAGGGAGGGGGGATCCCGGCTAGCTTCCCGTCCCTTCCCGGGGGTGGGGGATCCTGGCTAGTTTCCCGTTTCTGTGTGGGAGGGAGGGGGGATCCCAGCTATCTTCCCGTCCCTTCCCGGGGGTGGGAGATCCCGGCTAGTTTCCCGTCCCAGGCTGGCAGGGGGATCCTGGCTAGGGTTGCCAGCTTTGGTTGGACATATTCCTGGAGGTCTCATCACATGATATAATCTCTAATTAATGATTAATCTTTAATTCTTGGAGACTCCAGGACAATTCTGGAGGGTTGGCACCTGTAAGATTCCCAGCTAGTTTCCTGTCTCTAGGGGGAGGGGGGATCCCAGCTATTTGCCATTCCTGTAGCACGGCCAGGCTGTTGTGGGAAGCCCTGTCCCCTCCTTGAGCCAGCCACCTCCCCTCCAACTCTCTTTGGGTCATTTGTTTGTTTCTACCTTGGCCATTTGCCTCCCAACCCAGCTGGGAGGGGTGGCTCGCTGCCATGGAAACAACTGTTCCCCTCCCCCCCCATCCCTACTGCTGGAGCTGCCCCGGGGACAGGTGGGTTGGCACAGGCTCCCAGCTGCCCCTCGCCCATCACCTGGCGCCAGAGGAGCTGAAAACTCCAGCATTTTCTGTCCCTGCTGAGGCCCCCTGGGCCAGAGCTCCGAGTTCACGTTCAGTCTCTGGTTGGGGCTGACTGAGGAGCAGGGGCTGGAGTCAGGATGCCTGGGCTCTGTTCCCAGCTCTGGGAGAGAAGTGGGGTCTAGTGGTCAGAGCAGGGGGGAGGTGGGGGGATTGGGTGCTATTCCCAACTCTGCACAGACATTATGACCCCAGGTGAGTCCCTTTTCTGTTCCGTGCCTCAGTTTCTCCCTTTATAAAATGGGGCAGGCTGAGACAGTGACTGGTCTTAGCCCCCCAGCCCCTCTCACAACACCTGCCACAGAATGAACCAGGTCCACCCCATCTCTGACCATCTCCCTCCCCACAGCGGTTCGCCTCGGTGCCGCGCTACGTGGAGACGCTGGTGGTGGCGGACGAGCACATGGCCCAGTTCCACGGCGCTGGGCTCAACCGCTACCTGCTGACCGTCATGGCCGCTACCGCCAAGTTCTTCCGCCACGCGAGCCTGCGGAACCCGGTGACGCTGGTGGTGACGCGGCTGGTGGTGCTGGGGCCCGGCGAGGACGGGCTGCAGGTCACGGCCAACGCTGCCCAGATGCTGCGCAACTTCTGCCAGTGGCAAAAGGGACTCAACAAGCCGGACGACGCGGATTCAGAGCATTTCGACACGGCCATCTTCTTTACCCGGCAGGTACGGTGCCCCCCGGGACAGCCTCTCCCCAGTGCAGCCCCCCCAGTGCAGCGCCTCTCCCAGACTCTCCTCGTCTCCAGCCATGGGGGTTCTGGGGGGCCCAAATCACATCAGCAATGGCCAGTGCCAGCAGCGGCCCTCGGGGTGAGAGGCTCAGATGGGGCAGGGGGCCCATGGAGGGACTGCTTGGCCAATCCAGCACTAGCCCTGAGTACCCCGAATTGGCTCACAGCTGGGGGAGGTGGGGCTGGCCCCACTGGCGTGAGAGAGCAGTGTGCCTCAGGCCCAGGGGCTGGGACCGCACGGCAGGCTCCCCGTCCCAGCGCCCCACATGCCCCAGCATCTTCTTTCTCCCGCAGAACCTGTGCGGCATCTCCACCTGCGACACGCTGGGCATGGCGGACGTGGGCACTGTCTGCGACCCCAGCCGCAGCTGCTCCATCGTGGAGGATGACGGGCTGCAGTCGGCCTTCACCGCGGCCCATGAACTCGGTAAGTGCTGCCGGCCGGGGGCAGAGCAGGGCCGGGCATCACGAGGCAGCGAGAGCCCAGAGCCCTGCCAGGCACAGAATCAGAGTCCAGCATGGCCAGGCTCAACTGCTCCATCTCCACTTCCACGCCCCCATCTCTCCCCACTGCACACCGACCTCCCCGCTCCATCTCCCTCTCCCCTGCACAGCACGTGGGATCAGAGTCCCAGTATCACCAGGCTTAGCTGCTTGATTCCACTGCAGAGCCCCCGCTGCCCAGTGCCCCCCCCAGCCCAGGGCTCCCCTCTCATGCCCTCCCCATGGCAGTCCCCACAGGCCAGGTCCCTATGCCACACACTGACCCCGTTTTATCTCCCCCTTCCCAGGCCACGTGTTCAACATGCTCCATGACAACGCCAAGGCCTGTGAGGACCTGAACTCCAGCGGCACCCGGCACATGATGGCTCCGGTGATGTCCTACGTGGACCCCGACCAGCTGTGGTCACCCTGCAGCGCCCGGTTCATCACAGATTTCTTGGACAACGGCCATGGTAAGGACCCCTCTGGGATCCCGGAGCCATGACAGGGCTGGCCAGAGCCAGGCACAGCGTGGGCAAGGACTGGGCAAGTTTCTCCAAAGCAGCTCTGTCGGTGTCCCTGAATCCTGACCTGCAGCCCCGTGCCGTCCCAGCCCTGCACTCCCCCTATGAGTCTACAGTTCAGCCCCCCTCGCCTGTCAGACCCTTGGCCGGCCCATGCCAGCAGGGATCATGGTTTGTGGGGCAAACAACTGAGCATTAGGAACAGGGCTGAGACCCGCCCCCATCACCCTGGGCCCAGCAGCCCTCGGCCAGCCCCTGCCAGTCAGGCTGGAGCTGAGCCAGCCCCTGGGGTACCAGGGTCCCTGTCCTGGCCCAAGGAGGGGACATCTCTGCCCAGGCAGAATTTGCTGCCCATGCTGGTGTGGGGATGATCCCCCTGCCCCGATTAGTGTTCCTGTCTCAGCTGCCCCCTCGCCGAGCACCCCGAGCTAGCTCTGCCCCAGCCTGTCTGTGTCTGTGATGCCCAGGCCCCTCACGTGCCAACCCGCTCCCTCCCCACAGGTCACTGCCTCCTGGACAAGCCTCATGAGCCCCTGCGCCTGCCGGCCCCCTTCCCGGGCAGCAACTATGACGCAGACCGGCAGTGTCAGCTGACCTTTGGGCCGGACTCCCGCCACTGCCCCAACCTGCACCCACCCTGCTCCTCCCTGTGGTGCACGGGCAAGATCAACGGGCACTTCATGTGCCAGACCAAGCACTTCCCTTGGGCAGACGGCACCGCCTGCGGACAGGGCAAGGCTTGCATGAATGGACGCTGCATCAGCAAAGTGGAGATGAAGGCCTTCAACGTGAGTGTCCTGCTACCCCAGGGCCAGCTCCAGGGTTTTGGCTGCCCCAAGCAGTCAAAACAAAACAAAAAAGCCGCGATCGCGATCTGCAGCGGCAATTCGGCGGGCGGTCCTTCACTCCCAAGCGGGGTCCTTCACTCCCCTCTCCGGAGCGGCCGCCCCAAGCACCTGCTTGAGAAGCTGGTGCCTGGAGCCGGCCCTGTGCTACCCACGGGCTCTGGGCACCTGCAAGACGGGGCAGGGGGAAAAGCACTTGCCTTCCTCTGCGGGGGCGGAACAGGGCACAGGGGAGCCAGGAGAGGGGTGAGGGCGGGGCTCAGGGACTGGCAGAGTGTGGAGGGAATGGGGCAGGTGGGGGGTGGCTGGGGACTGGGAGGGATGGAGACCCCCGTCTATGCTTCCCAGCTGCAGAACGGCGCTGGGTGCCTGGGCCCAGGGCGCCCCCTGGCAGCCATGTGGCTCTGACCCCCGCCATCCCCGTTTCTAACCCTGCTCTGTGTCTCCCTGCAGACTCCCACCCCCGGTGGTTGGGGGCCCTGGGGCCCGTGGGGCGAGTGCTCGCGGAGCTGCGGCGGGGGCGTGCAGTTCTCCACCCGCGAGTGCAACAAGCCCGTCCCACGCAACGGCGGCAAATACTGTGAGGGCAAGCGCACCCAGTACCGCTCCTGCAGCACCCGGGAGTGCCCGGACGGCACGGGTGAGTGAGGGCAGCAGTGGGGGCAGCATTTCCCCTCCCCCCACCAAGGAGCCAGGAGCCACTGGCCAGCTAGAGCACAGACCCTCCTTGAGGGCAGGCTGGGTCCAGCCAGCACCATCCTGGGAGCTCGGAGGCCCCTGCACTCCTGGCTGTGCACTGAGCGACTCCCCTTCCTGAGCCAGAGCTGCAGCTGCTGCGGGGGTGACAAAGGGGGAACCCCTTGGGAAGGGCCCGTGGGCTGAGCTGGCCCCAGCTGGACACGGGGGCGGGTCTGGGGCAGGGAAAGGGTCAGGCAGGGCAGTCTGTGCAAGGCTCTGAGAGCATGTCCCAGAAGCCAGCACAGGGAGGGGGGAGTCCCCAGGAGCCAGGGCCCAGCACGGCCCCACACTGACCCAGCACCCGCCCCCCCGTGTCTCGTTCCAGCCCTCACCTTCCGGGAGCAGCAATGCGCCGTCTACAATCACCGCTCAGACCTGTTCAAGGGCTTCCCCGCGCCCATGGACTGGGTGCCCCGCTACAGCGGAGTGGCCGAGAAGGACCAGTGCAAGCTGACGTGCCAGTCGCGGGCCCTGGGCTACTACTACGTGCTGGAACCAAGGGTGAGTGAGGGCTCCCCAGACCCTGCAATGCAGCCATCTGTGGGGACGGGGTGTGGAGGGAGGTTGTAGAGCTGAGCCGTGGTGGGAGAGGACTGGCCCAGGCCTCACTGACTTTGTGCCCATCTCCAGGTTGCGGATGGGACGCCCTGCTCCCCCGACAGCACCTCGGTCTGCGTGCAGGGGCGCTGCGTCCACGCCGGCTGCGACCGCGTCATCGGCTCCAAGAAGAAGTTTGACAAGTGCATGGTGTGCGGGGGAGATGGGTCCCGCTGCTCCAAGACCTACGGCTCCTTCGCCAAGCCCCGGTGAGTCCCCACCCCACCTCGCAGGCTGGCCCCAGGGCAGGGCCTGGGCATGGGGCAGTGTGCACACAGCAGGCAGGGGGCGAGCGTCACAGCAGCGGCTCCAGGACCGGAATGCCAGGGCCCCCACGCTCAGCTCATTACCAGCTTATGGTAACGAGGCGCTAATAGCGAGAGCCCTAGCAGGGACAGGGTCTCCACCCCCAGCTCTGGGCTCCTCAATCCTGACCCGCAGCCCCCCAGCTCTGGGCTCCTCAATCCCAGCCTGCAGCCTCCCAATCCTCTCCCCTCCTGGAGCAGTGGCGGTGCACAGGGCTGGGCGGTTTGAGACGCAGGCATGAGGGGGAGCTATGCCAAACTCTCCTAGTGCTGGAGCGGGCGCCGGAGCCCACGTCTCCAGGGCTCTGCTCGGGGCCAGCCCCCAAGTCCCTCCCTTTGCTTTCCCTCCAAGCGTCCTGATGCCTGTATCTCTGCCTTTCAGCTACGGTTACAATGATGTGGTCACCATCCCAGCTGGGGCCACCCACATCCTGATCCGCCAGAGCAGCAGCTCTGCCACGGCCAGCGATGGCATCTACCTGGCGCTGCGGAGGCAGGACGGCACCTACGCCCTGAACGGGAACTATGTCCTGGTGCCCTCGGAGCTGGACGTCAGCCTGGCGGGCAGCGTGACACTGCGCTACAGCGGGGCCACCAAGGCCACGGAGATCATCACAGGCCGCGGGCCACTCCACGAGCCGCTCACCCTGCAGGCACTGGTGGTGAGTGACCACAAAGCCCCCCGGCTCAAATACACCTTCTTCGAGCCCAAGCAGCAGAAGCGGACGACAGAGCAGTGGCTGAAGCAGAAGGCCCAGATCCTGGAGATCCTGAGGAACCGGCGCGGCCGCAAGGAACCCCCCCGGCATTAGCCGTTTAGCGCATGGCTGGAGTGGCAGCACCCGGTGCAGCTTCCCCTGGTACCAGGGACCCATGGGCTGGAGCCCGTCCCAAAGACAGAATCAGATGCTGGAGCCCCCAGCTCAGGCTACCCCTGGGGGCTCCCCCTGCCAGGCCAGGGCTCCGTGGAACAGAGCTCTGCGTCTGGCCGTTTGAAGGGGACTCTGCACTGGGAGCCACTGTGGCGTTCCTGTTTGGCAGGGACACTTGCGTGTGCCAGGTCTCTATTTATTCGGGTATTTATTCGTGGCCGGGGCCATGGGCACTGGCCATGGTACATCACTCAGCACCTTCCTTCGGCCTGGCTGAGCCTCGGCAAACTCGCCCCACGTGCCGCCAGGCGCGAGCCACGAAGCACATTTTGAATCAGCTTCTACCTCAGTCCCCCGGCAATCCCCACTAGAGCTGGGTCTCACAGGGTTCATTAGCACGCTGGGCAGCAGAGGACTGCCTGGTCCCGGGGGCTGGGAGGGGCAGGCAGGATGCGTCCCCCTTCGCTGCAGAGAGGAATACGAGGGCTGAGTTAGAGCCCTCTGGGGCTGTGGGCCAGGCCTTGCTGTGTGTGATCCAAGCACTGTCTGGTCTTGGTGCTGCGCTGGCATCGTGGCAGCCTGGCAGTGCCCAGGAGCAAAGAGCCAGCCTCCCCCAGCCCATTTGGTCAGCGACTGCCCACGCAGCAGAGGAGGGACTGCGGGTAATAATTTAAGGTCTATTTAAAGCAAAGGGCCGGTGCCCGGGCAAGTCCCTGCTGGCACGGCTGCTGCTGGTTTGCACCAGTTGCATTTTTCTATTAATTATTGTCATTATTTTTTTGTAATAAAAACCTGCCAAATTATTTATAGACCACGCTCGAGTGACGCCTGGTTATTGGGCCCGCGGGAGCCACGCTCCGCCCTGTCACGCCGCGCTCGGCAGCAATAGCGCCCAGCACGCTGGAGCAGGACCGGAGCTGGGACCTCCCACAGCCCGGGCCCCTGCCCACCTCTACAACACCCCCTGCTGGGACAGGCCGGAGCTGCGTAGCTGGGCGCGTCCCCATCCTCACTGCTGTCCAGTGTCAGGCCAGCCCCTTTGCCGCAGGTGCCTGTCCCCAGAGCCCAGGAGGGTGATGTGGCTGGAGAAGGCCCAGCATGATACCCGTTGTCCTGGCCTGTCATTGGCTCCTGCCAGCGGCCCAGCACCGGAGGGGCAAGCGCTAAGCCCCGGGAAGCTGAGGAGGCTGTGGCTGCTCCTGGCCCTCTGGGAGGTCAGCGCTCCCGCCCCAGGACAGGCTGTGGTGGGGCAGTGAAGTGCCCAGGGCAGCGCCAGCTCGGGTGGGAGGGGGACGGACACACACACCCCCCCACTCCCTGCGCTCCTGTCCCAGCGAGGCGCCCAGCGCTGGAGGCCCGGTGGGGGACGGAGCAGACCAGACCCCGCTCAGCCAGTTTGCTGTCGCCATGGGCTGCCCACGCTGGGCCTGGGTGTCGGCTGCTGGCTCTTCCTCAGCTTCCCGCAGCCAATCAAGCTGGCAGAGCCTCCTTCCACCCCAGCCAGGAGGGCTCCAGTGCCCGGGGGCAGAGGGGGCCTCCGCGGGCCGTTTCCCCCTGGGATCCAGCAGGCAGCTGAACAACTACTGCTCCTGGAGAGCTCAGCTCACCGCTCCCGCTCAGCTAACGCCCTGGGCAGGGGGTCGGGGCTCTGCTGGGGCTGACAAACCGCCCCCTCCAGCTGTGTCCTCACCCAGCCCCGCTCCCTGGGAGCCGCGCTATGGGATCGAGCCCCTCACCCTGTCGGACGGAGACAGGGGCTCTGGCTGCTGCCAGGAGTCCGGCCCAGGGGGCTGCATGGCGGTGGGGGTGGAAGCTGCAGGAACTTCCCCGCCACGGCTCTCCCTGCCAGACCCGCTTTGACCCCAGCCTTTGATGACTGTGGGAGCGATGCCAGCCCCTCCCCCGCGCCCAAGGGGCTCGCTCTGTGCCAGCTGCCAGGCCCACGCGACTCCCGTTACTGCTCCCCCCACGGGCCCGAGGGCAGCTGGGAATCGAATCCCCCCTTCTCCGCAGTGCAGCTCCACGGGGCACGACCCAGGCTGAACTGGCCTTGCCCAGACATCCGGCTCCACGCAGGCCCAGCACTCTTGGGCACTCACGTCCTGCCCCACCGGGCACCAGGCTCCCCCTGCACCAGGCCCTGGCAGGGCCGATGTTCCATTGTGCAGCCAGGCTGTGCCCCTAGAGGCTCCCACACTGGTACCATGCAGCCCCAGCCCAAAGCCGCCATGCCAGGGCTAGGGCCTGCAATAGTTGGGCATGCAAACCCAGCACGTGCCGGGCCTCGGCAAAGAGCAGATCGTGTGTGTATGGCCCGGCCCTGGGGCTGCAGGCCAACAAGAGCCCTGGGGATGGGACAAGATCTACTAGCCCAGGGCTGGGGTCCTGGCTCCCAGGACTGATCCTGGGCCAGAGGGCTAAGCCCTGCCAGGACCCCTCCACAGCTGCTCTGCTCCCACCCCCCATCCTCTTTATGACCAGCATGTGGGCGCTCAGGGGAAAGCTGCAGGAGAGGAGGGCTTGTCTAGCGCCCCCTCTCCCCCCGCCCAGTGCCAAGGGGCACACACTGAAGCTCAGGGGGCCGGCCCAGCAGGATTGGGCCCACAGGGCAGCTCGCCCATTCATGGCCAGGACAAGACCCAACACTGGGCACTGGAGGGAGCCTGGGGGCAGCGGGCAGGAGTGGTTCTTCCTGCTGAGGCCGGGCACTGCCCTCCCTGGGGAGGGGGAAGCAGGCGTGGGCAGTTTCCTGGATTGCTGGGCACATGTGGCGCTGGCTCCTGCTGTCTGCACCGAGCTGGGGCTGACATGGGAGCTGCAGGGCTGGCAGGTAGCCCATCCCGAACATCACCCCTCCGCTCTCCCCTTTGCCAGCACTACAGGCAGTGGGGGGCAGGGTGTATCTCCTGTGGGCCACACTGGATTTAGAGGGAGCCCAGCACCACCACACATGCACCTGGGCGGGGTCTCAGCCCCCATCCGAGTCCCCTGTGGGGGTCAGCAGAGGGGGGCAATGCTGCGATAGGGGCACAGGCCCTTTTGGGACACACTCCCATGGACAGCAGCAAACAGCCTGCTTTCCCCCTGGAAGGATACAGCTCTGGTCAGTGCCACCTGGGGATCCCAGCCGGGGCACAGCTCACCTGCCCCAGGTGACCCCAGGCTTCTGCTGCCAGCTCAGCCACCCGCGCTAAGTGCCCTGGGGAGGTCCCTGCACCCCTCAGAGATGTGGTGGGTGAGGGGGGGGGTTCCCAGCCCAGCCCTGGCCCCACAGTACAGGCACAGGCCAGGTCCCCAGCTGGACCCTTTGCCAGGTGCGAGAAGGAAAGCAGGGGTGCTAGAGGCATTGATTACAGCCTCTCCCCCCCAAAGCTAGGCACACACAGGGCCAGGGTCCTCGAAGCACAGCCCCAGGGAGCACAGGCTGCTGGGGCAGAATCCCAGGCACACAGGGAGATGTGCTGCCATCCTCCCGCCCCTGTACATGGCATCACAGCCAGCGCCTGGCAGGGGGTTATCTGGGTGGGGCCTGAGGGCTCCCAAGGGCTGACCACTGCAGCTGGCATATCGGAGTGATCAACACACCCAGCAGAGGGAATGAAGAGGCCAGGTTCAGGGACGTACAGCACCGAGCACATGGGCAGCCCTGGCAGGGCAAGGCACCAGGGGGCACGGCCGAGTTCCAGGGATGTACAGCACTGAGCACATAGACAGCCCAGGCAGGAAGAGGCACAAGGGGGCAGGGCTGAGTTCCAGGGATATACAGCACCGAGCACACGGGCAGCCCAGGCAGAACGAGGTACCAGGGGGCAGTACCGAGCACATGGACAGCCCAGGCAGGGCTGAATTTAGGGACATACAGCACCAAGCACACGGACAGCCCAGGCAGGGTGAGGCACCAGGGGGCAGGGCTGAGTTCCAGGGATGTACAGCACCGAGCACACAGGCAGCCCATTGCCAGTCACTACACAAGGCAGACAGAGTCACAGCCATCTTGAGCAGTTCCCAGGCAGGGTTTATTCACAGCTTGCAGGAGTCAGGCCAAAGGGCTGTCCGAACCCGACAGCGTCCCGCTAACATGCGCCGGGCTGAGGGAGCTGGCAGGTCAGCCAGGAGCAAGGCTACACCACCAACCGCCCCCGCTGTAGGGCCCTGGCTCCCCACCCCCCCACCCCCCTGTGGGGAGCAAGGGCCTGACCGGTTACGCCAGGGCAGATTGCCGCACACTAAGTCCCCAGCAATGGTGCCCAAGTGCACCCAGCCCAGAGCTCCCCGCACTCAGGGCCCAAGGAGAGTCACCAGCACTCCACCAAGAGGTGGGCTCTGGGAAAAGCCAGGCCAGCCTGGGGGAGCAGCTGGGAGCTGGGCAAGGCTTCACCACAGGCCCTGCCCTCACCTGAGTGCCAGGCTGGCTTGCCCACATCTTCCAGGGACCTTCCTTCCCTTGGCAGGGTCCCAGCTCCCTGCTCTGGCCCGTGCCACTGGGCAGGGGAGCCTGGAGTGGAAACCGAGGCAGCAGGGCAGACGGGCAGCCCCTGGAAAAGGTTTATCACCTGCAGGGCCATGGGCAGAGCCGCCACTCGGGAGCAGCCCCCAGCAATTGCCAGGGCAGCAAGGCACCCACCCCAGGCACCCCTGTATGCCACACACCAGAGCCAGAGAGACCCCCAGGAAGAGGGGAGGTCAGACCAGGCCCTTGGGATGCAGTAGCCATGCTGGGGGCCTCGCACACAGGACACCGAGGCAGACACACAGGGCAGCGTGCAGCCAGCAGAGACTCTGGCACCCCTGGCACTAGGCACAGCTAGCCAGGAACCGCTCTGCCAGCCAGGGATGGGGGAGGCGGCTCCAGGGCCCTGCCGCACAGCATAGCTCCTCCGGGCGTGTGGCTGGCTCCCCACTTGGTCCATGGCATCCCGCAGCCAAGAACCCCGCTCTCGCTTGCCCTAGGCAGCCCCAGGGGAGGGGGCCAGGCCCAGCCACTGCAGGACAAATGTCCTCTGTGGAACGGCAATGCCAGCTCCCTCGAGAGGAGTCACGTCCCTGCGCTGGGCACCTTCCCTGGCACCCCCTTCTTCGTCTTCCCTTCCCAGCCTGTCCCCACCCACCTGGCGTCTCCCATACGCTATGGAGATGTGGAGTCACTCCCGCCTCTCATCAGCCCGTGCTGCCAGCCTCCAGCACCAAGCAAGCCCCTTGGTGCATCCCCCAGGCTGCCCCTCCTGCTTGGGGGGAGGAGGAGGAGCTCCCCATACACATCCACACCCTCTTCATCCTCCTTCAAACCCCCTTTGGGGTGGTGCCTGCAGAAAACACTTGGGTTATGCTGCTGGCATGTGGGGAGCACTGCCGGTCCCACTGCCCTGCCTCAGTCCTTATCACACCACCTAGCTCTTGTCTAGCAATTCTCATCAGCAGATCTCCACCTGCTTTACAATGGGAGGGGCTATCATTATGCCCATTTTACAGATGAGGAAAATGAGGCATCAAAGGGGGAAGTGACCTACCCAAGATCCCCCAGTCCAGTGCTCTAGCTGCTGCCTCCTCCATCTGTCTGCATCAGCTCCTGTCTCAGACTGAGCTCCTTGGGGCAGAGACCATCTTTCTGTTCTGTGTTTGTACAGCCCCTGGCACCAGGGATCCTGTCCAGGATTGGGGCTCCTAGGCGCTATTGTAATACACCTAATAAATAGTAACACTGCCTGCTGGGCTGGAGGGGGCCACCAGCGAGGGGTGCCAACGCCCCCTCCCCCACCCCCGTGATATGGAGCAGGCCATCCCCCTGGGGACGGCGTGGGGGGCTCCGAGTCAGCAGAGGCTGGTGCCTGGGGCAAGAACAGGAGCTCCGATTTGCCTGGACACAAGCGAGTTCAGCTACCGTAAACAGACAGACAGACAGACACACACACACAGAGCAGGCACCCAGAGCCGAGCGCGCTGGTATTGCCACACAGGGCTATGTACAAATGGTGCCATCCCTCCCTGGCCAGGAGCAGAGAACAACGGGCTCCATCCCCGGGCAGCGAGGTGCTGGCAGCCGGGGGCAGGGTGCCCAGCTCCAGGGAGGGGGCTAGGATCCAGATGCAGTTGTGGCGAGAGGGGGGTGTCAGACTGCAGCCTCGGGGGGTAGCCTCCCAGCACTAACACTGATCCAGGGGAAGGGTCATGCACGGGGCCCACCCTGCCTAAGCGATCGCTCTCCATGCGCCGGGACCCGCTGGGCAGCCAGGCACTGCAGGGAGTCTGGCGCAGGGGGCTGGAGAGTGCCCCTCCACAGCTCAGGATCTCAGCTTCGCAGGAGCACCATGTCCCAGGAGGAGTCGCAGGGCCGGGCACGGCAGACCCAGCAGAGCCGGGCGCTGCAGCTGCACCCTGGCCCCAGGCTGCCACCAGGGGGCAGCTGGGCAGGCCTAAATGAGCCGTTTGGCGGCAAGTTCTGCAAAGCCACCGGCAGGACAAGTCCCCTCCCCGAGGGGGAAGAGGCAGCGTCTGCAGAGGGGCCATGGAGGTCACACATCGTAGTTGGGCAGGTAGCTGTAGGCAGGGGCCCCGCCTGATGGGGGGCTGCAGTTACATGGGAAAAACCAGCAGATCACGAAGCCTGGAAGAGAAGAGGAGAGAGTAGGGGAGGGGAGGTCAGTGTGGGCAGGGAGCCATGGGGCATCACAGCCTGGCCTGGCCCAGACAGGCTCAGCCCCGGGCCCTGCCCTGGCCCACACAGGCTGTTCAGGTGTAGTTACCCTGGTGTCACCCCTGGGGGGCGCTCATTCGGGTACAAATGTCCTGGTGAGGGATCAGCCTGGGATCTAGGTTATGGTCACACCTTGGCTCACACCAGTCTAAATTCCCCAGGAAATACGAGCCCTCGGGGCAGCCCCAGTAACTGCCCCCCCAGAGGAGCCCAGCCCACTCTCCACCTGCCCAGGTCACGTACCCCGTCCAAACACCTCCCGCAGCAGCGCGATCTTCGGCTTCCGGGTGTGTGCCACCTCCCGGCGCGCCTCCTTCAGCAGCCGGTTCCGCAGCTGCTCGATCGGAGTCTCGTCCATGATGATAGAGACCACCTGAGAAACAAGAGGGGAGCCTGACGCACTGCCCAGCCCTCCCAGGGAGAGAGGCACATGGATTTACAGCTACACTCCTCATTCAACAGGGGGCGCTGTGGGGGGTAGGGCAGGGACGCTGGCTATGGGGGGAAGCTCACAGCTACTCCAGTCCTGGCCTCTCCCAGCAGGAGGTGCTGTGGGGGACGAGGCGCGAAGCCACCTGGTGTGGTGTCCCTTGAAGACTAACCTGGTCATAGAAGATGACGGTGACGAAGACCCCGAAGAGGATGGACTCCACCAGCAGGACGATGCAGTGAGCCCTGGGGGGGAGGGAGCGGTCAGTTTCAGCTTGCTCAGGAGCTCTCAAGGGCAGGCTCAGGCCTTGCTACTGAGGATTCGGACCCAGAACCACCCATCTGCATGTCATAGGCCCTGTACTGATGACACCCACCAGAGAGTTGACCTCTGCATTGGGAAAGGGGCTCTGGGGGCAGGAGAGGGCTCTGGCACGCAGCGGTGACAGCCGGAACCTCCAGCTGGCTATGGGCTTGGTACAACACCCTGCTCCTCTAGCACCTCATGGAGGGACTCGGGGCCACTCCCTCCCCCACAGCTCTATGGGGCAGGAGCTCAGTGTCACCCACAGGGAGCAGGGCTGAAATGGAACCCAGGTGTCCCGCTTCTAGGACCTCTCCTCCCCTTGCTGGGATCTGCCTGCACCCTGCAGCCAGGGACGGGGGGAATCTGGCTGTGACCCCTGCACACTTACATCTGGACATGGTTGTTAGAGATGCCTCCAGCCACACCTTCCATCTTCCCGGGGAAGCTCCTGTCCACCGGCCACAGCCACGTGGTTAACACCAGCCCCATGGCATAGAGACTCGCCAGCCCTGAGACAGAGCCACAGGTCAGTGCAGGCCAGAGACGAGCGCCCTCGCCCTGGGCTTGGGCCGGGCTCAGAATCTCCAGCCCAGGTTAAGGCCAGAGAGCCTGGCCAGGAGGCGGCCCCGGGGAAAGGGCAGGTGCCAGCTGCTGCAGAGCAGAGTTCTGGAGTCACAGCCCCAGTTAATGCCGTTTGATCTCACCTGACCTGCCCTGCGAGGGCTGCCCAGGGCCTAGCCGCCCACCATTAATTGCTTCACTACTGACCACTCCACCCTCACACTCACCCGAGTGGGACAGCCAAGTCCCCCCGCCACCCCTTCCCAGTCCTGGCCCCCTCTAGCCCAGGGTCCTTTCAGCTTCTACACATGGAGACGTCAAGGGGGAGCAGGGAGCGGAGCAGAGAGGGGGCAGGCAGTAGCTATGGGGCTGGGGATCACACAAGGAGGGGGGCAGAGAGGGGCGGGGGCTGGCACGGAGGGAGCGGAGCAGAGAGGGGGCAGGCAGTGGCTATGGGGCTGGGGGGTCCCACAGGGAGCAGAGCAGAGGGGGACAGGCGGTGACTATGGGGCTGGGGGGTCCCACAGGGAGCAGAGCAGAGGGGGACAGGCGGTGGCTATGGGGCTGGGGGGTCCCACAGGCGGTGGCTATGGGGCTGGGGGTCACACAGGGAGTAGAGCAGAGAGAGGCGGGGGCTGGCACGGAGGGAGCAGAGCAGAGAGGGGGCAGGCAGTGGCTATGGGGCTGGGGGGTCCCACAGGGAGCAGAGCAGAGGGGGACAGGCGGTGGCTATGGGGCTGGGGGTCACACAGGGAGCGGAGCAGGGGGGGACAGGCAGTGGCTATGGGGCTGGGGGATCCCACAGGGAGCAGAGCAGAGGGGGACAGGCGGTGGCTATGGGGCTGGGGGTCCCACAGGGAGCAGAGCAGAGGGGGACAGGCGGTGGCTATGGGGCTGGGGGTCCCACAGGGAGCAGAACAGAGGGGGACAGGTGGTGGCTATGGGGCTAGGGGTCACACAGGGAGCGGAGCAGAGGGGGGCAGGGGGTGGGGGTCCCACAGGGAGCAGAGCAGAGGGGGGCAGGGGTTGGGGGTCCCACAGGGAGCAGAGCAGAGGGGGGCAGGGGTTGGGGGTCACGTAGGGAGCAGAGCAGAGGGGGGCAGGGGTTGGGGGTCACGTAGGGAGCAGAGCAGAGGGGGGCAGGGGTTGGGGGTCCCACAGGGAGCAGAGCAGAGGGGGGCAGGGGTTGGGGGTCCCACAGGGAGCAGAGCAGAGGGGGGCAGGGGTTGGGGGTCCCACAGGGAGCGGAGCAGAGGGGGGCAGGGGTTGGGGGTCACGTAGGGAGCGGAACAGAGGGGGGCAGGGGTTGGGGGTCACACAGGGAGCGGAGCAGAAGGGAGCAGGGGTTGGGGGTCACACAGGGAGCGGAGCAGAAGGGAGCAGGGGTTGGGGGTCACACAGGGAGCGGAGCAGAGGGGAGCAGGACTGGCAGGTCACGTAGGGAGCAGAGCAGAGGGGGACAGGTGGTGGCTATGGGGCTGGGGGTCACACAGGGAGCGGAGCAGAGGGGGGCAGGGGTTGGGGGTCACGTAGGGAGCAGAGCAGAAGGGAGCAGGACTGGCAGGTCACGTAGGGAGCAGAGCAGAGGGGGACAGGTGGTGGCTATGGGGTTGGGGGTCACGTAGGAAGCAGAGCAGAAGGGAGCAGGGGTTGGGGGTCACACAGGGAGCAGAGCAGAGGGGGACAGGTGGTGGCTATGGGGCTGGGGGTCACACAGGGAGCGGAGCAGAGGGGGGCAGGGGTTGGGGGTCACGTAGGGAGCAGAGCAGAAGGGAGCAGGACTGGCAGGTCACGTAGGGAGCAGAGCAGAGGGGGACAGGTGGTGGCTATGGGGTTGGGGGTCACGTAGGAAGCAGAGCAGAAGGGAGCAGGGGTTGGGGGTCACACAGGGAGCAGAGCAGAGGGGGACAGGTGGTGGCTATGGGGCTGGGGGTCACACAGGGAGCGGAGCAGAGGGGGGCAGGGGTTGGGGGTCACGTAGGGAGCAGAGCAGAAGGGAGCAGGACTGGCAGGTCACGTAGGGAGCAGAGCAGAGGGGGACAGGTGGTGGCTATGGGGTTGGGGGTCACGTAGGAAGCAGAGCAGAAGGGAGCAGGGGTTGGGGGTCACACAGGGAGCAGAGCAGAGGGGGACAGGCGGTGGCTATGGGGTTGGGGGTCACACAGGGAGCAGAGCAGAGGGGAGCAGGACTGGCAGGTCACGTAGGGAGCAGAGCAGAAGGGAGCAGGACTGGCAGGTCACGTAGGGAGCAGAGCAGAAGGGAGCAGGACTGGCAGGTCACGTAGGGAGCAGAGCAGAGGGGGACAGGCGGTGGCTATGGGGCTGGGGGTCACACAGGGAGCAGAGCAGAAGGGAGCAGGACTGGCAGGTCACGTAGGGAGCAGAGCAGAAGGGAGCAGGACTGGCAGGTCACGTAGGGAGCAGAGCAGAAGGGAGCAGGACTGGCAGGTCACGTAGGGAGCAGAGCAGAGGGGGACAGGTGGTGGCTATGGGGTTGGGGGTCACGTAGGAAGCAGAGCAGAAGGGAGCAGGGGTTGGGGGTCACACAGGGAGCAGAGCAGAGGGGGACAGGCGGTGGCTATGGGGTTGGGGGTCACACAGGGAGCAGAGCAGAGGGGAGCAGGACTGGCAGGTCACGTAGGGAGCAGAGCAGAAGGGAGCAGGACTGGCAGGTCACGTAGGGAGCAGAGCAGAAGGGAGCAGGACTGGCAGGTCACGTAGGGAGCAGAGCAGAGGGGGACAGGCGGTGGCTATGGGGTTGGGGGTCACACAGGGAGCAGAGCAGAGGGGGACAGGCGGTGGCTATGGGGCTGGGGGTCACACAGGGAGCAGAGCAGAGGGGAGCAGGACTGGCAGGTCACGTAGGGAGCAGAGCAGAAGGGAGCAGGACTGGCAGGTCACGTAGGGAGCAGAGCAGAGGGGGACAGGTGGTGGCTATGGGGTTGGGGGTCACGTAGGAAGCAGAGCAGAAGGGAGCAGGGGTTGGGGGTCACACAGGGAGCAGAGCAGAGGGGGACAGGTGGTGGCTATGGGGTTGGGGGTCACACAGGGAGCAGAGCAGAGGGGAGCAGGACTGGCAGGTCACGTAGGGAGCAGAGCAGAAGGGAGCAGGACTGGCAGGTCACGTAGGGAGCAGAGCAGAGGGGGACAGGCGGTGGCTATGGGGCTGGGGGTCACACAGGGAGCAGAGCAGAGGGGAGCAGGACTGGCAGGTCACGTAGGGAGCAGAGCAGAGGGGGACAGGTGGTGGCTATGGGGTTGGGGGTCACGTAGGAAGCAGAGCAGAAGGGAGCAGGGGTTGGGGGTCACACAGGGAGCAGAGCAGAGGGGGACAGGCGGTGGCTATGGGGTTGGGGGTCACACAGGGAGCAGAGCAGAAGGGAGCAGGGGTTGGGGGTCACGTAGGGAGCAGAGCAGAGGGGAGCAGGACTGGCAGGTCACGTAGGGAGCAGAGCAGAAGGGAGCAGGACTGGCAGGTCACGTAGGGAGCAGAGCAGAGGGGGACAGGCGGTGGCTATGGGGCTGGGGGTCACACAGGGAGCGGAGCAGAGGGGAGCAGGACTGGCAGGTCACGTAGGGAGCAGAGCAGAAGGGAGCAGGACTGGCAGGTCACACAGGGAGCAGAGCAGAAGGGAGCAGGACTGGCAGGTCACGTAGGGAGCAGAGCAGAGGGGGACAGGTGGTGGCTATGGGGTTGGGGGTCACGTAGGAAGCAGAGCAGAAGGGAGCAGGGGTTGGGGGTCACACAGGGAGCAGAGCAGAGGGGGACAGGTGGTGGCTATGGGGTTGGGGGTCACACAGGGAGCAGAGCAGAGGGGAGCAGGACTGGCAGGTCACGTAGGGAGCAGAGCAGAAGGGAGCAGGACTGGCAGGTCACACAGGGAGCAGAGCAGAAGGGAGCAGGACTGGCAGGTCACGTAGGGAGCAGAGCAGAGGGGGACAGGTGGTGGCTATGGGGTTGGGGGTCACACAGGGAGCAGAGCAGAGGGGGACAGGCGGTGGCTATGGGGCTGGGGGTCACACAGGGAGCAGAGCAGAGGGGGGCAGGGGTTGGGGGTCACGTAGGGAGCAGAGCAGAAGGGAGCAGGACTGGCAGGTCACGTAGGGAGCAGAGCAGAGGGGGACAGGTGGTGGCTATGGGGTTGGGGGTCACGTAGGAAGCAGAGCAGAAGGGAGCAGGGGTTGGGGGTCACACAGGGAGCAGAGCAGAGGGGGACAGGCGGTGGCTATGGGGCTGGGGGTCACACAGGGAGCGGAGCAGAGGGGGGCAGGGGTTGGGGGTCACGTAGGGAGCAGAGCAGAAGGGAGCAGGACTGGCAGGTCACGTAGGGAGCAGAGCAGAGGGGGACAGGTGGTGGCTATGGGGTTGGGGGTCACGTAGGAAGCAGAGCAGAAGGGAGCAGGGGTTGGGGGTCACACAGGGAGCAGAGCAGAGGGGGACAGGTGGTGGCTATGGGGCTGGGGGTCACACAGGGAGCGGAGCAGAGGGGGGCAGGGGTTGGGGGTCACGTAGGGAGCAGAGCAGAAGGGAGCAGGACTGGCAGGTCACGTAGGGAGCAGAGCAGAGGGGGACAGGTGGTGGCTATGGGGTTGGGGGTCACGTAGGAAGCAGAGCAGAAGGGAGCAGGGGTTGGGGGTCACACAGGGAGCAGAGCAGAGGGGGACAGGCGGTGGCTATGGGGTTGGGGGTCACACAGGGAGCAGAGCAGAGGGGAGCAGGACTGGCAGGTCACGTAGGGAGCAGAGCAGAAGGGAGCAGGACTGGCAGGTCACGTAGGGAGCAGAGCAGAAGGGAGCAGGACTGGCAGGTCACGTAGGGAGCAGAGCAGAGGGGGACAGGCGGTGGCTATGGGGCTGGGGGTCACACAGGGAGCAGAGCAGAAGGGAGCAGGACTGGCAGGTCACGTAGGGAGCAGAGCAGAAGGGAGCAGGACTGGCAGGTCACGTAGGGAGCAGAGCAGAGGGGGACAGGTGGTGGCTATGGGGTTGGGGGTCACGTAGGAAGCAGAGCAGAAGGGAGCAGGGGTTGGGGGTCACACAGGGAGCAGAGCAGAGGGGAGCAGGTGGTGGCTATGGGGTTGGGGGTCACGTAGGGAGCAGAGGGGAGCAGGACTGGCAGGCAGTAGCGGAGAAGGGGCTATGCAGGTAGCTGGTGCATGTAGCTGGGCTTCCTGGGTCCTCCCGCCCCGGCTCCCCTTGGCCATTGCTGCGGAAGGGCCCTAGGAGGCGCCAGGGAGACACCCACTCTGGCTGGCCAGCTTCCTGCGTGCAGGGCTGTGGGACCAGAGCTCCCCCTAGTGAGGGACAGCAGAATGGCAGGGGCCTGGCAGGACAGCAGCGGACAGGGACCCACGGCAGGGGAGGGCACAGCTCTATGCTCGTGCTGTGAGCTGCAGCGCCACCTACTGCTGCATCACCATGCCTGCATCAGAGCGCCCTACGGCCGGCTCCCCCCACTCGGCAGCCACGTACCAGTGTAGAAGAGGAACTGGATGAAGTATTTCTGGTTTAACTCGCCAACGCAGTTGTTGATCCTACAGAGAGACAGAGAGAGCACAGGTCTGGTTGGGGCCAGCAGAGTGACTCAACACCACCAGCAATGGCTGGCAACAGACACCAGGTGCCCCGTCCCTCCCCCTCCCCGGCACCTGCACCCAAGGACAGCAAAGCGAAGCCCCTTTGGAGGGTCGGTTCCACCTGCCAGGGACAGGCAGCCCTTTCTGGGGGGAGGGCAGCTCAGGGCAGGCAATGGAGAATCCAACACCCGCCGGGAAGTTCAGGGACACCCGCTGAGCTGAACCAGGACCCTGGGGTTAACACCCGTCTCCCAAAGGGCACTCAGGGATTTGGAACAAGCTCCTCCAGCAGCAACACAGCACCCCCTAGTGCTACCCTGAGGCATTGCCTCCCCCATCACGTCCCCAGTGCCACTGCCTGCAGCCTTGAGGTGGCGCCCAGCCCTCCCCAGCTCAGCTGATGTGGCCAGAGAGGACTCTGACAAGTGCCACAGCACTGGGGACAGAACTGGGATTCGCAGACCCCTCCAGAACAGCATGACCCTGGAGATATCCCAGAGCTCTGCTTCCATCTGCGAGGGCCCCAGCACAGGGGACACCTCACCCAGGGGGCAGGGAGGCAGAAGGGGCAGCTGCAAGGAGGGGAGAGGAAGGGGGTCCTGCAGCTCCAGCAATGCAGGGCACTGCGTGTGCCCTGCCCACACAGGACACTCCCAGGGGGTGTCTGCACACACACAGGGTGAAGGGGGCTGCACTGCATAGACCATGGCCGCAGCAGGTTGACTCTGCAGTGACAAGCCCAACAGCCATGGCAGGGGGAGCCAGGGTCTCCGCACGTGCCCCCTTCTCTTCCCTGCAGCTCTCACGGGCCAGAGCTGTTACCAGGTAGGGTTACCATATTTAAAAAATAAAAAAAGAGGACACTCCACGGGGCCCTGGCCCTGCCCCTTTCCCACCCCCGGCCCTGCCCCAACGCCGCCCCTTCCCCACCCCAACTCCACCCATTCCCCGCCCCTTCCCCAAAGTCCCCGCCCTAACTCCCCCTCCTCCCTCCCAGCCATGCGAAAAGGGCTGCCCCAGCGCTACTGGCTTCATGGTTTGCCGGGCAGCCCCCAGACCCTGCGCCCCCGGCCGGTGCTTCCCCAGCGCAGCTGGAGCCCGGGAGGGGAAGCGCCCAGCCGGGGGCGCAGGGTCTGGAGGCTGCCCGGCAAACCATGAAGCCGGTAGCGCTTGGGCTTTGGGCAGCCCCCATGCCTCCGGACCCTGCGCCCCCGGCCGGGCACTTCCCCTCCCGGGCTAGCTGCTGTGCTCCTCCCCTGACTCTTCGGCTCTGTTTAAGAGCCGAGCTGCCCGAGCGCTCCGGCTTCGGGCAGCCCCCTTGCCTCCGGACCCTGCGCCGCCAGAGCAGAGCAGCTGGAGCCCGGGAGGGGAAGTGCCTGGCCGGCGGCGCAGGGTCCGGAGGCAAGGGGGCTGCCGGAAGCCAGAGCGCTCGGGCAGCTCGGCTCTTAAACAGAGCCGAAGAGTCAGGGGAGGAGCACAGCAGCTGGAGCCCGGGAGGAAGTGCCCAGCCAGTATTTTTCACGGACATGTTCAGCTTTTTGGCAATTCCCCCCGGGACGGGGGTTTGATTACCAAAAAACCGGACATGTCCGGGAAAAAACGGACGTATGGTAACCCTATTACCAGGCACCTCACCAGGGGCAGTGGTGATCCATGCGGCGGACGCAGCGGTGGCAGATGCGGCAGTGGTGCGCTCGCGGCGGGCGGTACGTCTCACAGCGGTTACACACAGTCCAGTCCTCATTGCTCTGGGGAGCAGAGAAGAGAACTCTTAGCTTCAGCCCTCCCTGGGATCCTGGAGACTCGCCGGAGCAGGCACTGGCAGAGGTAATGCAGGGGGCCGGAAGGACAGGCGCGCCAGCAGCGAGCGGCGTCAGAGCATCTGGGAAGCCCAGCACTGGAGCAGCAAGAGCCATGGGACTGACAGTGACAGGCGGAGCTGGGGAGGGGAGGGAGCCTAGACAGCCCCAGCACTTCCATAATCCCTTGGATTTTGCATATAAAAGCAAAAGATGGAGTCTGGCTCCCTCCCCACGCAGGTCTATACAGGCTGGAAATACTCCGGGTTTTTGCCACTAGGGGGCGCCTCTGGGCAGGGTAACAGAGGATATACAGCACCAGGGCCATGCAGCCTGGAGAGGAACGTGGGAGGGAGACACTGGGCAGAGTGAGGGGCTGCACCGGTTCTGGAGCTGGGCGGGAGCAGGAGGATCGACACACCGGTCACGGCAGGAGCTACCAGCTACAGTGCCAGGGGCACAAGCAGGCACTGCCAGGGCAGCAACAAGCTAAAGCCCTGGGGCAGGAACTTAGGGACCAGTCCCAGCTCGGCAGGGAACTGACCATCAGGCCTGTCCGTCACCAGCATCCCAGAGCCCTCCCCGGGCAAGTCTCTCCACTGGGGAGTTTGGGGCCCATGCGCAGCAAGGGCTGTTGGCAGAGTCACTGGGATCGCTGCATGCCCAGCCCCGGCATTAGCAAGCCTGCTCCCCTGCCATCTCCCCCAACGAGACACGAAGCTCCACTTCCCAGAACAGCTGCATCAGCCTGGGGGGTTCTCCACAGCCAGCCAGAGCCGGCACCGCTGCAAAGGGAACGCTGGGTCTGCTGGAAGGTTTGGGACTGACTCCTGCGCTGGCTGACCCAGCAGGGAGCAACCCTTGTGGCTCAGCCATTGCATGGGGAGGGGGGCTTGGCTGCCAGCCCAGCACACGGGGCTGGGGGGCTGGGCAGTCAGGCCAGGATGCTGTCGTTCCTAGGCTGTAACCTGGCCATGTGCCAGCTCAGCATCTTCGCCTTGCCTGGGGGGGGTGACCAGCTGCCGAGGTGCTTAGAGGCAGCTGAACACGTAGGGCGAGTCTCCTGCTACCCCAGGCTCAGACGGTCTCCAGCCACAGGGAGAGACGGGGTCATCGGAGAGCAGAACTGCCGCTGCAGCACATCTCCCCTCGCTCTCGTCTCCAGAGCCCAGAGTAACCCTCCGCCCATAACCCCCTGAGCTGACCCAGCCGCGCAGCCTGTCCCAGAGGGCAGCTCTCCCGGAGCCCCTCGCAGCAGCTGGACAGCAGGTTACACCAGCTGCGTGAGGACCGGCAGCCACGCCACTTTAATCCCATCCCAATGCTACTACGCTGATCCACGCACCTAATCCTGAGGCTCTCTAAGCTGCTGGATTCACTATCCTGGGCAGTGGCTAGACCTGCCCCCGCCTGCGCGAGTGCACTGAGCTCTGTGCACCACTCACCCGCTCGCTCTTGTGGGGCGTGTTGCTGCGCAGGTCAGAGAAGTCCATGGCGGTATCGGGCAGTGGGACCATGCCTGGGAAGGAACCAGAACGGGAGACAATGAGGAGGCACCAGCGGCGAGCAGGGCACAGATGGGCCATGGCACCACGTCGCACCCTGCATGCATGGCTCTCGAGTCCTTGGGTCGCCCTGGAGCCAGCTCAGCGATTGCCTGGGCTGCAAGGGCTGGGGGGGAAGCTGGAGAGTTGGGAACAAGGGGGAGCACCCTTATCACAAGCGTTGAATTGTATGTAGGGATGTGAGAGGGATGTGAGAGGGAGCGGCCGCAGCTCTTCCCTTACTGCACGTGCCCAGAGCTGGCTGATGCCAGGCGAGGCGCGTAGGGTCTCTAAGACACTCTGTTCACTCCCCATTTCCAGAGCCTTTGTAGGGAGCGGGACGCCAAGCAGCAGGTGGGTGAATTCCAGTTCCCCCTCCCCAGGGATGGCTACGCGTCACCTCGCCACGTCAGACGCCTGGCTCCAGGGTTCCCTGTCAAAGATGGGGCTGAGTCGGGGAGTCTAGCTCCAGACTCGCATTCCAGGGACACACCACGCTACCCCAGACCACCCCAAAGCCGTGCAAGATGCCACTCACTACCAGATGGCACTAACAAGTTCACATGATTCCACCTGTGACAAGAGGCCTGGGGTCACTGCAAAAGCAGCAAATCTCCCGCATCCGTCATGCCAGCCCAGCCTCCCAGCCCGCACAGAGGGCAGGACCTGTACAGGTCACAGGGAGCCAGCAGCAGAAACCTGGAGTCTGCCAGGCTCCCACTCCAAAGAACTAAAGCAGAGGTGCAAAATGGGGGAATGTTTGTTGTACGTTTATGAACAAGCTGCATGACTCAGTTTCCCCACTTATTTTGTATTGCTCCCCACTGGGGCTGAAGGGGTTAATTTCTCCCCCAGGACAGAGGAATAAGAGAGGCTGGCTGGATGTCACACAGGCAAGGGGCTGGTCTGGGTTGGTAGGGATGCGCCTCCATGCACAGGGAGGGCCTTGCAGAGAAAACAGGCGCCTTGGGGACCGGCCAGTAACGGTTACCATCTGGGATCCGAGGCAGTGGAACCTGTGAGCAGGGCTGGCTTTAGGATCTGCGGGGCCCGATTCGAATACCTGGCGAAGGTCCGGGTCTTCAGCGGTGGGGGGTCCGCTCCACGTCTTCCTGAAGGACCCCCTGCCGCCGAAGTGCCGCCGAAGACCCAGAGCGGACCGCCGCCGGGTGAGTAAAGCATGGGTCCCTCTTAGGCGCAGGGCCCGATTCGGGGGAATCAGCCTAAAGCCGGCCCTGCCTGTGAGCACACCGGGGCTGCAATGGGGACAGACACAGGAGATGCCCAGAGACCGGGCTCATGCACAGGGACACAGACACACAGGGCCAGAGAGCGACCAAGACACAGAGATGGAAACCCAGAGGCTCCAGGAAAGGAGCAGACGACTGCTGAGATGGACTTTGACTGAAGCTTGGCTTTCCCATTGGAACCTGCACACTTCAGTCCTGTACTCCAGGTGATGACACCTGCTGCTTGCTGTGCCAAGGCTGTCCTGCGTCACTGAAGGCACCTCCTGGTTGCATCACCCCTGAAGCGCTAAAGGCGCTAACAAGAGTCTGAACTCAGCGGGACTCGCTGGGAAGCCACTGTAAGAAACAGGGGGGCTGTAGCCCAGAGGCCCAGGTTTGGAGTCAAGGGCCACACGACTCATCCTTGAATAAAGCTCAACCCAGGGCCTAGCAAATAACAGGAACGCTCCCAAGAGAGGCAATGTAAAGATAGGGTATCAAGCCATCCAGGACACCCTCCTCCCCTCCTATGGCCAGGGACAGAACCCAGGAGTCCTGACCCCTAGTCCCCTCCTCTGCTGGACCTTGGTTCTTTCCACCTGCTGCTTGGCTCCTATAGGGGGTCTCAGAGAGCGAGTGAATCAAGCAGCCCTCTGACATCCCCAGAGTGACTCTTGGGTGTACACAGGTAAGTGAACATAATCCCAACTGCACCGTCCCTTACCCACTACTGACACAGGCATGCAAGTGGGGGCCGCCTGCCATTATCATGCATCTCTGCCACTGCTAAACCAGCCCAGCCTGGCTAGACTCAAAGGACACATGCGGGTCTAGTGAGAGAAGACAGAAAGGGGCAGGACCGTCTCATCGAGCGTTTCACCCAGAGAGCCCAGAGCCCTTTACAAACAGGGGCAGGATCATTTCCATTCCCGCCCTCTGGAGAGAGGCGCAGCCTGGGGCAGGGACCATGCGGCAAGTCAGCGTCAGGAACGGGGAGACCTCAGTTCTCACTTCCCGGGCTCTCTGTCTGAGCCACTAGGCCACCGATGCTTCCCCAGCGTGGGCAGAGGACCAGCTGAGGGTGGGTGCTTACCTGGATCAGCAAAGACAGCTCGTGTGTGACAGGCCAGCAACAGAAGGACAATGAGGTTAAACATCACGGCATGGAAGGGACACCAGAGGCTGGCGTAAAGGGAACAAGGAGAACCAAACCTATCAGACACCGAGCCCAGGTGCAGGTTCCCCAGGGGCTGCAGGGCTATTTTAGACTCCGTTACGAACATCGGCTTCTGCGGTCACACAACGCCAGTGTGCGAGGCCTTTATTCTGGCTGCCGGGTCAGTAAGTTAAAAATGCGAAATA
The DNA here is from genome assembly GCF_027887155.1 of Malaclemys terrapin pileata. Lineage (NCBI taxonomy): Eukaryota > Metazoa > Chordata > Testudines > Emydidae > Malaclemys > Malaclemys terrapin. The sequence goes on from NC_071525.1 coordinate 10,555,734, forward strand.
TACCCAGAAACGAATCGAGGTTACCCAGAAAGCGCTCCCAAACCTGCACCCGAGGGCAGGGCAGAAGAGCTACGTGCAGAGAGGAATCTGGGGGACGGCAGCGAAGGGGCTGGAGGCATGAGAAGGGTCTACGGAAGGGTGTAAACCCCGGGTGGGTGGGGACTGGCAGAGATGGAGGAAGCAAAATGGCAGATTTATCAGTCTGTGCAATCACCGGGGGGTGGGGGCTGGCACAGGCAAAGCCTCCTCTCGGCTCTCTGAGAACTGGAGACAACTCAGCAGAAACGGTCAGCTGGCACCTCCCAGGCCTGTCCATTCCAGTCGCTAGGGGGGATCACATTACAGGTGCACTAAGCCCAGCCCTGGAGCTGTAATCGGCACCACACGCCCCAGGCAAAGTTACCAGGCAGGGGGAACAGACACTAGAAGGGGAACCATGTTCTGAGCAGCTAGAGATTCCTTCCCTGTTGTCTGGTGAATCCCTCGCTGCCCATCTAGCCCACAAGGCCTGCGTGAGAGACACCCCCCGGCCTGCACTAGAGCTCTAACGCCAGGCCCTGCTGCTGGAAAGTCAAAGGTGGCTGCAAGCTCTTCTGTGACATGCCTAGATCCTTGGAGGCCAGCAACACCTGAGACACAGCGGAGTCAGGGCTGGGGAAGCTCCTGCACCCTGCAGTGGCACCAAAGTGACAGCTGCATGTTGCCGACCCAGTTTGTGGGAGCCGGGGTCAGCCCCAGGGGTCTGAAGAGGGCAGGAAGGGAGCTGGCAGCCAGGCTGGGGCTCCTGGCCTGTAGTGATTCTGGCCCCTGCAGGGGCAATGGAGGAAGAACACGCGTGGCAGGGATGGCACTAGCCAGACAAACGAATGCAGAACGATGCTGATCCAGGGACGGGGGCTGGTGCTGGGGCTCAGGGGAGCTGGATTCAAGCTCTGGCTCTGCCAGACGTTGCACGTGACCTTGGGGGAGTCGCTTCCATCTCTCAGCCTCAGTCCCTGTCTGTGACCCAGGGATGCGCCTCGTCCATTAGACACCAGCCCACAGAACTGGGATTGGCTCTGGCAGCGCCTCTGTCCCTCACCTTCTCTGGGAGCAGTGCGGCCCGGTGCAGGGGACCCGGGGAGCCCCCCCATATCTGGGAGGGGGCCTAGTGACCCCTGGCAGGGGTCGACCCAGCACCCCAGAGCAGGGCTTCACGGGACTGACCCACCCCAGAACCATAGGAAGGGGGGGACGTTTCAGAGGGGCATCTCAAACCCCTACTGCCATTCTGACCCACCCCAACATTCGCCCCGCCCCCACTCTGATCCCGCCCCCAACTGCTCGGCCCCGCCCCCCGCGCTGCCTGCCCCGCCCCCGCGCCAGACTCCGCCCCGGCCCGGGCCCGGCTACCTGCCCCGGAAGCCCGGCTGCAGCAGGATGTGGGTGAGGATGACGTAGTCGGCGTAGCCCACGCTCAGGTAGGTGAGCAGCAGGCAGAGCGCCCCGCACGGGTCCCGCCCGCAGCGGCCCGGCCACGCCGCCCCCATGGCCGCCGCCGGGGCCCGGACACAGCGGCCGGGCAGCAGCAGCCGCGGCTCAGCCGGCTGGGGCTGGGGGCGGGGCACGACCAGGCCCCGCCCCCGCCCTCCTCTCACCCAATCGCAGCCAACGCCTTCACATACGTCATGGGGGCGGGGCAGGGACGCGGAAGAGGAGGTGCTGCCTGTGTACCGTTTCCATGGAGACGTGGAAATTGGATCCCCGCCCGGGGATAGGGGGCGGGGGACTCCGTCCAAGAGCGTCCTGGGATGGGAGCACGGGGGGGGGGCTAAGGGCACGGGGGGGGTCAGAGCTGGGGGGTGGGGGCCTGCGACGGTGGCAAGGGGACCTGGGGGGGGGGGGAGACGGGGTGACAGTTACCCCAGGCGGGGGGAGCCACCTGCAGTGAGTGCAAAAAGAGGGGGGAGGGGCTCTCCCCACAGGACGGTGCGGTGCAGTGCGGCCCCCCCCCTCCCTGGGCTATGCAGTGCGGCCCCCCCCCCGCATCGCAGTGCCAGACCCGGCGGTTCCTCCCTCTCCCTGATGCCCAGCGTTGAGCACTGGATAGGGTTACCATATTTGAACATTGAAAAAAGAGGACACTCCACGGGGCCCCGGCCCCGCCCCAACTCTGCCCCTTCCCCTCCCCCACCCCACCCCTTTCCCCGTCCCTGGCCCCGCCCAACTCCGCCCCTTCCCTGCCCCCATTCCAACCCCTTCCCCAAAGTCTCCGCCCCTTCCCCTGAGCACCCCACATTCCCCCTCCTCCTTCCCAGCCACACGAAACAACTGCACCAATTCTAAAGTCAGGCACTCCACTAGTATAGACTCCCATGACTTTAATGAAGCTGCTCAGTGGAGGATCTGCCCCAGCGCTCCGTTTTTGGGAGCGGTCAGGACACGCAGCTCACACTGTTCTGTTTCCCAGCTCCCCAGATGCCTTGGAGCACCCAGTTCTCCTCCCTGCCGGGTAAAATCCCGGACATTTTGAGCTATTTAATTCTTTAATTCTAAAACGTAATTCTTTATATGTAGTGAGTCCTTTCCTTTCACTAGTTCTTCAGTTTTCTTTCTCCTCATGTGCCCACGCATACTTCTCTGCAGATCGCATTTTTCTCAGCAGTGGTTGATTGCTCTTTAAGAAGGCATGAAAGTCTTTACAAGAAGTTTGTCTGAAGTTGTACTGTACAAGTAGAATTCCTTTCAACGACTCAACATTCAAGTTGGTCCTTTCCTTTGTCCACTGGCTTTGCATCAGTGAAAAAATTCGCTCTACATTTGCATTGTGAGAAGGAATAGCAAAGAAAAACTGTGCAATCTTTAACAGTTCTGAATGACACTCAATGTTTTTGGATTTCTCAAAATATTTGGTCCACTTCTGGTGTGCTAGCAAATTACTGAACTCTTCATCACTGTTGCAACTTTCTGTAAACTTCTTCAGGTTGCTGAACTGATCAAAACACTTCACGTCATCAATTTGCATCCCCTTATCGGTCAGGTACTTGATACAAGGTTCCAAATCACTCCAATTCGGTGTCTCACTCAGGGTAATCCACCTGAAACAAGAGAAGTCTTCAAGGGGTCTAAGCCACATCTCCAAATATTCTAAGCATCTGCTGTACATATTATTCACTTCAGCACAGAATTTGTCACACTCTTCATCAATTCGCAGTGATCCACCACACTGCTGTGTCTCATCACAAATGGGGAGCTGAGTGCCATACAGCACACCCCAGCCCCAGGAGCTCTGATCCACTTGCAGGCAAGGCAGCCCGATGCCCATCGCAGCCACAGCTCTGATCCCTCTGCACACTCCTGCCTTTTTCACACTGCCCTCCCTTCCTCCCCCACCAGTCAGTGCTTTTTGGCGACTCCCCGGAGCAGCTCCCCCAGCACTGCCCCCCACCTGTGCAATCAGCGGCGCATGGTACTCCCAGCTTTGCTGGCATCCCTGGCTTACCTTAGAGCAGGCTCTGGCGACTGCTGCTGCTCCCTGACTCTTCGGCTCTGTTTAAGAGCCGAGCTGCCCTAGTGCTACCGGCTTCAGGCACTTCTCCTACCTGGGCTCCAGCTGAGCTGCTCCTCCCAGCTCAGACTGTAAGAGCCGAGCTGCTGGCTTCTGGCAGCCCTCCCCTACCTCAGGACCCAGAGCTGGCTGGACACGTCCCTTCCCCGGCTCCAGCCGAGCTGCTTGGCTCCTCCCCCTCAGACTTACAGAGCAGAGCTGCAGGAGCCAGCGTTACCGACTTCAGGCAGCACCCCCCCTGCCTCTGGACCTTGCACCGTGGGAGCAGCTCAGCTGGAGCCGGGTAGGAGAAGTGCCTGGCTGGGGGCTCGGGGTCCGGAGGCTGCCTGAAGCCAGTAGCGCTTGCTCGGGCAGCTTGGCTCTGTAAATCTGAGAGAGGAGGAGTGGAGCAGAGCCACAGGGGGAGAGGAAGTGCCGGCCATTTTCCCGGACATGTGTGGCTTTTCAGCAATTCCCCCCGGACGGGGGTTTGATTGCTGAAAAGCCGGACATGTCCGGGAAAAAGAGGACGTATGGTAACCCTAGCACTGGATGCAGTGAAACACTTTACAAAGCCCCCGAAATGATCACGTCCAGCGCTTCGAATCCCCTCTGGGTGCCCGTGTCTGCACCCAGCCTGCAGCCGTTCACCGCTCGGCCTTCGGCGGGTGTCTCGGTGCCAGGCCTGGCCCACACAGCAATGCACTGCAGATGGAGTTTCACACCTTTCCATTATTTACTGCAGAGACTGTTGTGTTTATGGCTCTGAGCACTACATCATTTACCTTCGGTAACAGGGTGCGGCTGGATGGCCTTGGGCTATTTAATTGATATCTTTAATAGCCAATTATCATTAAAAATAGTAGTAGTTGCTAGTTGAGTGATTTTCTGGTTTGGTGTCAAAACTTCTTCAGTTTCCTTCACGCCCCTTTGTCGACTGTTGTTTTGCCTCTCTGTCCAACACCCTAGTTCTTTATCATATGTCTCCACTTGTGTGTAGAACTTGGTTTCCAAGTATTCATCACAGGCCCGATTTTTAAAGGTTGAAAGCACCTAAATGTTTTTGAAAATCCCACTGGTTGCCTAAATAACTTTTAAAAATCTGGCCCTAAGGGCACTGTACTATTTGTATGAAACCCTTCTCAAAGGCAACTTTCTACTGTAGTTTTTAATAACTACAAGTATACAACCCCAAGGTAGACTGACACCCACAACCATTTAAAAATCATGAGTTATACACCCAAAAGTCATGAAATGAAAATAAATAAATAAGTACATTTGGGATTCTTTTAATTTTCCTTTTTGTTTCTGAGCTTTGTACTTTTGCTGTTACCTCACCCAAAGAATCCACATACCTAAAACAACTCTACATTCCTATAACATTCCTTTACGCTTTATTACTTGTTGCACACACAAATGTGGATTTTTCTACTGAGTTGTTTATATTTCTAACCATATTTTAATTTCATAGCCCTTTATGTATGCTACATATTTTGTTATGATACCTTTCAATGATATTCTTCATTCCTACAAGTTTACCATTCTGTAACCCCCCCTCCCCTGCTCCAGCTCACCTCTGCTCCCCGAGCACACTGCTTGCCCGCTTTTTCCCCCTAGCTCCCAGGTGAAACAGCTGTTTCACACAGCAGGGAGGGAGGGGGGAGGAGAGGGGACACTCAGGGGAAGAGGCGGGGCCGTGGCGGGGATTTGGGGAAGGGGTCTAATAGGGGCAAGGAGGGGGGGGGTTGGGGCAGGGACTTTGGGGAAGGGGTTGGAATGGGTGGAGGGGTGCGAGCACCCACCAGTGCCAGGGAAAGTTGGCACCTATGAAGCCAGTAACACAATGATCCAGGAGTTCACATCTAACAGGCTTACCATGGAGTCACAGACAGTCCCCTTAGACTCTCCCGTCCCATCTGTCTGGCCATCCAGACAAACTGGACTTTGATAAATGGTCACTTGTACCAAAAATCACAAATATTCTAGGTTGTGGGCCCAATCCCAAGAGACCAGTCACCCAAGTTAAGTTGCATTCTAGATCTTACATCAAAGACAACGGTCCTAGCCAACTTTATAGTAAACTAACTAAAAGTTTATTAGCTAAGAAAAAGAAATGATATATTGAGAGGTTAAAACAGGTAAAATATACGTACAGGTGCATCACATTCTATCATTCCAAATGGTAGCAGAGATGTAGTAATTTGCCAGTTTCCCAAAAGTCTCTCAGGGCTACCCAGAATAACTCTGGGGATCTCCATCTTCTCGTTCAGTTATTCTGCCCTTTGAGTCCAGAGATTCCAGAAATGCAGGATTTTTCCCTGAATTCACACTTATAGCTTCTTCTCACAGAAAACTAGCTGACAGGGTCACCACCCATGTGGGTTCTTTCTTTGATTGGTGGAGAGAGAGAGAAGAGTTTGATCTCTGATCATCACACACAATGACCACTTGCCTTCAAATGGGCACAAATTAGCACTTGCCTGCTAACGTTCTTCATTTGCATCCCACAAGGCTTCTTCCTTGGTTGATGGGTTATTTAGTTACAGGGGTATACACAATGCAAATGTTTGCTACTACATTATAACAGGATACAGATAAGTGAAAACAATGCATTTAACATCCCATTAGTTTTCATGTCATTTAAATACCAAATACACTCTTACACATATAACAATCACTTTGATCTATGCTAATACATAAGTGAATTGGCCTGAGACTTTGGCATAAGCTGACACCTGCTGGCAGGGCCGGCACCAGCGCAGAAAGCAGGTGCTTGGGGCAGCCAATGGAAAGGGGTGGCACGTCTGGGTCTTCGGCAGCAGGTCCCTCAGTCCCTCGGAGGGAAGGACCGGCCACCGAATTGCCGCCAAAGAATGAAGCAGCGCGGTAGAGCAGCCGCCAAAGTGCCGCCGATTGCGGCTTTATCTTTTTTTTTTCCTCTTCGCCGCTTGGGGCGGCAAAAAAGCTGGAGCCGGCCCTGCCTGCTGGGCCAGTGTCACTGGGGGCATAGTGCTGACCTCACTTAGTTTGCCTTTTGGTGAAACTAAAGTGCCTGGTCTCCACTAGAGAGAAGGTGGGTAAGGCAGTGAGTAGCTTTTATTGGACCAACTTCTACTGGTGAGAGAGAAAAGCATTGTCTCCGCTTTGTTTTTACAGTGGGATGGGTAATGCATGTTAGTTACCCCATGATAAAAACACACATTTTCTTAGCACAGAGGACACAGACTTTACTGCTGACTCAGATGTTAAATTAACCATTATTATTCATAGCTTGACAACTCCGACACACTGGCTGTTTGGTAACACTGCTCCTTCGCCAGCAGAGAAATTTGCATCTGAATGTCTGCAGCCCCCAGTTTGTGTGGGTGTCCTGGAAAACCAGTTAAAATATTTTAAACAAAAGGAATTAACAGAGACTTTTCCCTCCTCAATTTCCCTTGTTCCCTTCCTTTATGAAGGGCTTGTCTAGACCGTGTGGAACTAAAGATACGAAGTGAATGCATGTAAGTTACATGCCTTAAACCCTTGTGTGGATGCTTTTATAAAGTGGCCTTAGTTTTGACAGTGGCAGTCAGGGAAGCCATCGAAGAGTGTTGAACACAATTAATCTTCAGGCCTTTGACCTGTGTTGAAGACTTTGAAAGTCTTGTAGAGTCCAGGTGTATCCCCCATTTGACCTTTTAAATCCAAAGAGAAGGAGCAAAGCAGTGGGGCACTCCTCTGAACTTCCCTGAACGGTCCCCTGGGTAGAAAAGCCTTGGCAATATTGAACAAGTATCAATTCTGGCCTGACACAAGTTCAATAAATTACAATTAAGGATGCTCTCATGCCTTTTGTCTGCACTATGCTGGTCAGGACACCTTTCCTGAGCAGAATAAAGGCCTGATAGTGTCACGGGTAGAGTCTGCTATGCACAGAGAGGGTGTTGGCCTAGTGGCACAGTGATCCCCTTTATAAACAATGCGTATAAAGTGGTGGCACTCTTCTCCCGTTAGACTTAACCAATTGATCCATGGTTTTGGTGCTTTAAAGATTCCCCTTTGATCTCAGCCTCTCCCTGCTCACTAGCCACACAGGATATAAACCTTGTTTTTTTACCAACTATGAGCTCCCAGGAAAATGTAACTTACAAACACAGCATTGTCTGTTATACCTTTCTTCCATTCTGATGGTAATATTAATGAGTCCATGACTGCGATAGCCACAAAGGTGTGAGGACACAGTCTCATAGGTGCAACAAAAATATTTGGGGCTCACTTAAAATATTGTGATATTGTGTTTCAGCACGTGTACAGTGCGGGGCTGATCACCTGGCCCAGAATCAGGGTATGGCAGTTACTAGACAGGCTCTGCATTTGTTTCTGAAGCTCGATAGGATGGTTGGTTTCATTGTAGACAAACCACATGGCAGGTCACTTCCCATTTACTCACCTTCTCACTGAGCCAATCAGAACTCCAGGGAGGAAATGTTATAAATATATCTGCTGAAGAGAGCCCTGTGACATCAGAGGCTGGTCAATGCAAGAGCATGCCCATGTCTTCTGTGAGGGATGGTTTTGCTCACAACTCTGAGAAACGTTTTGAAAAGAAGGAGGATGCTGACATTCTTATGAAGCTCTGAAGAAGCCAGGCATGGACACTACATAATAAAGACAAATGCAAAGTACTTCACTTAGGAAGGAACAATCAGTTTCATACATACAGAATGGGAAGAGACTGTCTAGGAAGGAGTATGGCAGAAAGGGATCTAGGGTTTATAGTGGACCACAAGCTAAATATGAGTCAACAGTGTGATGCTGTTGCAAAAAAAGCAAACGTGATTCTGGGATGCATTAACAGGTGTGTTGTGAGCAAGATACGAGAAGTCATTCTTCCGCTCTACTCTGCGCTAGTTAGTCCTCAACTGGAGTATTGTGTTCTGGGCACTGCATTTCAAGAAAGATGTGGAGAAATTGGAGCGGGTCCAGAGAAGAGCAACAAGAACGATTAAAGGTCTAGAGAACATGACCTATGAAGGAAGGCTGAAAGAATTGGGTTTGTTTAGTTTGGAAAAGAGAAGACTGAGAGGGGACATGATAGCAGTTTTCAGGTATCTAAAAGGGTGTCATAAGGAGGAAGGAGAAAACTTGTTCATTTTAGCCTCTAAGGATAGAACAAGAAGCAATGGGCTTAAACTGCAGCAAGGGAGGTCTAGGTTGGACATTAGGAAAAAGTTCCTAACTGTCAGGGTGGTTAAACACTGGAATAAATTGCCTAGGGAGGTTGTGGAATCTCCATCTCTGGAGATATTTAAGAGTAGGTTAGATAAATGTCTGTCAGGGATGGTCTAGACAGTATTTGGTCCTGCCATGAGGGCAGGGGACTGGACTCGATGATCTCTCGAAGTCCCTTCCAGTCTGAGAGTCTATGAATATCATGGACCTGTTCTAGAATCATAGAAATGCAGGGCTGGAAGAGACCTTGAGAAGTCATCTAGTCCAGTCCCCAGAGCTGAGGCAGGACCAAGTAAGGCTAGACCACCCCGACAGGTGTTTGTCCAACCTGTTCTTGAAAACCTCTAGTGATGGGGATTCCACAGCCTCCCTTGGAAGCCTGTTCCAGAACTTAAGTACCCTTACAGGTGGAAAGTTTTTTTTCTAATACTTAACTTAAATCTCCCTTGTGGTAGTCTAAACCCATTACTTCTTGTCCTACCTTCAGGGGACATGGAGAACAATTGCCCACCATCCTCTCTATTAATAACAGTCCTTACCATATTTGAAGACTGTGATCATGTTCCCACTCAGACTTTTTATGTCAAGACTATCCATGCTCATGGCTTGTCTACACATATGGCGCTGTAGCGCTTTAGTGACTATGCTACTGTACTAATGGGAGAGCTTCTCCTAACAGCATAGTTAATCCACCTCCGCGACAGGTCAGTATAACTGTATCACTCAGGGGGGTTGATTTTTCACACCCCTGAGCAACATAGTTATACTGATGTAAGTTTGTGGCATAGACCTGGCCTCAGTTTTTTTCTTTCTTCATAGGTCAGGTTTTCTAAACCTTTTATCAATTTTGTTGCTCTCCTTGGGACACTCTCCAGTTTGTCCTAGGGTTACCATCCGTCCATATTTCCCCGGATATGTCTGGCTTTTGCATCTCTAAATAGCCATCCGTGAGGAACTGGTAACAAGGTTAAAATATCTGGGGGGTTTTTCTCCCTCACCTCCCTCCCTCTTCCATGCAGAGTGCGGCTGCTGATTGGGCGGCTGGGCCAATTGACCCGCTCCCATTGGCCTCCAGCAGCCTCCTCCCCCTGTCTGCAGCCCGGTGTAACACACAAACCGACACACAGGGCAGCGTGTTTTGCAAACGTGGAGCCAGAATGGTAAAGGGAGTCGGGGGGGGGCAGTCAGGGAGCGGGGGAGTGTTGGATGGGTCCCCGGCCTCCACCTGCCACCCCGACTCCACGCGTCCCGTCCCCCCCCCCCGTGGGCCCTCCCCCCATCTGCTTGTACTGCCAGAGCCAGCAGCAACTGCTGTCTGCTGCCCCTGGGTCCTAGCATCCCCCATCCCCTAATGGCAAGACAGGCTGCCCTTACCCTGCCCTTCCATCTTAACCCTGAGCCTCTCCAATGCCCCAAACCCCTCAGCCCCAGCCCTCATCCCCCCGCACCCTAATCCTCTGCCCCAGCCCTGAGCCCCCTCCTGCATCATGAATCCCCATCCTCAGACCCACAGCCCTCATCCCTGCATCCCCTCCTATCCCCAAACTCCCTCCCAAACCCCCTCCTCCCTTCCCACACACCCCCTCCTGCCCTCAAACTCCCTCCCAAAGCCTGCACCCCTCACCCCCTCCTGCACACCCATCCCCTGCCCCAGCCCAGAGCCTGCACCCAGCACCCAAACTCTATCCCAGAACCTGCACCCCTCCTGCACCCTAATCCCCAGCCCAGGACCTGCACCCCAGACCTCCTCCCCCCACCCAACCCCCCTCCCAGAGCCTTAGGCAGGTGAGGGGGGTGGGTTCTGGGCACCACCAAAATTTCTACAATCCTGCCACCCATGCAAGTGGATAAGGGTCGGGGCAGTCAGGGGATAGGTAGGGTCCTAGGGGGGGCAGTTAGAGTGGGGGATTCTCAGCAGGGGGCAGTCAGAGGACAAGAAGCAGGGGGGGTTGGGGTTCTGAGGGGGGCAGTCAGGGGGTGGGAAGTGGGAGGGAGTGGATGGGGGCGGGGCTAGGGCAGGGCTTTCCCCCCCCCCCCCAGTGTCCTCTTGTTTGATTGTGGAAATATGGTAACTCTAGTTTGTCCACATCTTTCCTAATGCATGGAACCCAGAACTGGACACACTACTCCAGCTGAGGCCTCACTAGTGCCGAGTAGATAGGGGACAATTACCTCCCATGTCTTACATATGACACTCCAGTTAATACATCCTAGAATGAATTAGTCTTTTTTGCAGCTGCATTACATTGTTGACTCATATTTCATTTGTGATCCACTATGATACTCAGACCCCTTTCCAGCAATACCACCACCTAGCCTGTTGTTCCCCATTTTGTAGTTGTGCATTTGATTTTTAATTACTAAGTGAATTATTTGGCACGTGTCTTTATTGAATTTCATCTTGTTGAATTCTGCCCAATTCTCCAATTTGTCCAGGGTGTTTTGAGTTTTAATCCGATCCTCCAAAGTGTTTGCAAACCTTCCCACGTTGGTGCAATTTTATAAGCATACTCTCCACTCCATTATCCAAGAAGTCATCAATGAAAATATTGAATAGTACTGGGCCCAAGACTGACCTCTGTGGGACCCCATTAGATATGTCCTCCTAGTTTGACAGTGAACCATTCATAACTACTCTTTGAGTATGGTCTTTCAACCAGTTGTGCACCCACTTTATAGTATCAGAGGGGTAGCCGTGTTAGTCTGAATCTGTAAAAAGCAACAGAGGGTCCTATGGCACCTTTGAGACTAACAGAAGTATAGGGAGCATAAGCTTTCGTGGGTAAGAACCTCACTTCTTCAGATGCAAGTAATGGAAATCTCCAGAGGCAGGTAACTTTATAGTAGTTTCATCTAGACCATCTTTTTCCAGTTTGTTTATGAGATTGTCATGTGGGATTGTGTCAAAAGCCTTCCTAAAATCAAGATATATCACATCTGCTGCTTCCCCGCATCCACTGGGCCCAGAACCCTGTCAAAGAGGGATATTAGGTTGGTTTAGTATGATTGTTCTTGACAAATGCATGCTGGCTATCCCTTATATCCTCTAGATCATCAGTTCTCAAACTGTGGGTCGGGACCCCAAAATGGGTCACTACCTCATATTAATGGGGTCGCTAGGGCCAGCATTAGACTTCCTGGGACCCAGGGCTGATGCTGAAACCCAAGCTCCACCCCCACACAGGGCGGCAGGATTTGGGATACAGCTGCCTCCCTCCCCATCCCAGGGCAGCAGGGCTCGGGCTGCGCCCCCTCCCCTGGTCATGTAGTAACTTTGCTGTCAGAAGAGGGTCCAATTGCAATGAAGTTTGAGAACCCCTGCTCTAGATGCTTACAAATTGATTATTTATTCATTTGTGCCGGTATCTTTCCAGGTATCAAAGTTAGGCTGACTGGTCTATAATTCCCTGGTCTTCTTTGCTCCTCTTGATAGAAATTTAGGGTAGGGTTGCCAACTTTCTACTCGCACAAAAATGAATACCCTTGTCCCACCCCTGCCTCTTCTCTGAGGCCTCTCCCCCCTGCTCACTCCATTCCCACACCCCGTCACTCACTCTGGGTAACTTGTACATGTTTCTTTTCCCTGCTATTTTATCTTGGAATCTGGGATTTTTCTATACAATGAACCTTTTGTTTATTTTTACCCGAAGAAGGTCCCTGGGGTGCAAACTGTGTGGCGTGCGTGTGCCAAAATTAGCTCCTAACTGGGGGGCTGGCTTCACACCTTTGGGAGTAACAAACCAGAGGGGAACAGTGCACATGTCTTCTCTTCTTCTTCAACACTTAGACAGACAGTTGGCCATAGCGATCATTCGACATTTGGTCCATTCCTGCACAACCGCAAAGGCTTGACCGTCTGAGAGTCCAACATCGGAACAGACTTGATGAACCCATGTAATAGGGGGTCTGCCTTTAGGTCACCTCCACCCCTCGGTTGGTGGAATTTTATCCCAGATGTCACAAGCCACCCAGAGAACGGCCTTCGCTGGAACATCTTGTGGCATCCTTGCAACATGTCCGAAAAGCGTAAGGTGCGACCTGCAGACAATGGCCCCAGTAGTCTGTAGACCCGAGCAACCATAAACATCTGCATTACAGATGAAGTCATTCCACTTTTTGCCCAATATACGATGTTGACATTTTGTGTAGAAAGCCTCCAGCTTTGTCCAGTCTGAGCGGTGTAGTGTCCATGTTTCGCAGCCATACAACAGTATAGGGAGGATACAGCTCGAATAAATCCTGAACTTGGTTGTCACACTAAGATGATTTTGATTCCATATCCGTTGTAAACGGCCCATGGCAGATGCTGCGATACCAATCCGATGGAGAACCTCCGTGTGAGAATTGGAGGAGCTGGTAAGTATAGAACCCAGATAGCAAAAGCTGGAAACTGATTTGATGGTTTTATTGTTCAAAGAGATTGGAGTTGCGGGTGGACCTGGTCCTAGATTTTGCAGTTTTGTCTTTGACCATGAAACATGGAGACCAATCTTCGCTGACTCCTCCTCCATATGCTGGAGGGCCTCACGAAACCTGTCAGGGCTCTGTACTAAAAGAACAACGTCATCAGCGTAGTCAAGGTTTGTGAGCGAGAGATCACCGATCTCAGTGCCTATGGACCAGACGGAATGCTGCATTATAAATCCATTGCTCAACAAAAGAGTGCAGGGGCCAAAACGCAACCCTGCCTAATACCAGATACTGATTTAAAAGGTGCTGACACCCAGTTCCCCAGACGAACACAGGCAGTGGTTCCATTATGCAGCTCTCTAATCAAGTCCAGCAGAGTGGTAGGGACACCTACACCCTTGTGGCCTTCCGTAACGCGACACGGTCTATTGAATCAAATGCAGCCTTAAGATCAACATACGCTACGTGCAGGGGTTTTCTGAACTCGCAATGTATCTTCAACAACAAGTGAAGGACCAAAATGGCATCTAATGTGGACCTGTTCCTCGTAAAGCCTGGCTGTTGGGGACGATGCTTTCGGTGTAGCAAAGGCTCCAGGCGTGCCAGCAAAACATGCGCAAACACCTTCCCTGGAATGGAGAACAAGGTGATCGGCCTGTAGCTCTTACTTTCACTGCACGATCCCTTGCCCTTATAGAGTGAGATCACAATATCGTCCTTCCAGGCGGTTGGCAGTGTTACCCGAAATTGGGCCAGCTAGTAAGCTTAGGGAGGACTAATGACCCACCAGAGTTTGGCAGGAAGCAGCATTTTTATTATACTGATAGCTAAGCTCAAAAGAAGGGGGGAGGGGGGATCACACTTACACTCGCATACTCACGCTCCCAGGACAGGCATGGCACTGGAGATGTCAGGATCCTTCAAGGTAAGTGTCCCACAGCACAGTGATGGACAGTGTGATGAAGGAAAGTCTTCCCGAGGCACGATGGAATGCAACGCAGCGAACCACTGTCCAGGCGGTCCAGGCGAAGGGCCTTCATGGGAGGTACAAGCTTGTGAGTGCACTGCTGAGCACATGGCCCCTTCCCCTTTTAAGGACCTGCTCCTCATGGTCTGCAACTAGAGATGACTTGGCCACGTCTGGTTGGTCACACTCCACCTCGGGCAGTGTCCATGCATTGGGTGTGTGATCGCTGCCTAATTAGAGTCCCAGACATCTTGTCTACCTGGGAGCTCTTCTGATCTTCCAACTGTTCAACCAGCCCATTCATCCCACAAGCATTCCAAGAGGGAGTGGGAGGGGGAGGGGGAAAGCCACTTCACAGGTATTCAGAGAGGGAGAGGAGACAAAAGCGGGGAGAGGGGAAGTATAATAGACCTTTTGAGCATACAGGTTATACATAGCATAGTCATACAGAACATACAGATCACTGCTGCTCCTACAACAGGCAGGGTCCCAGTTCTCCACACTAGATGAAATATGGCCAGAAGTGATTCTGCTACAGGAACAATAACACATTTTAGCAGCTCTGGGGGGATGCCATCAGCACCGACTGCGCGTCCGTTTTTCAGTGTAGAGAGGGCACACTTCTCTTCATCCAGTGTTGGTGCATCAGTATAAATGTCTGGATCCAGAACCACAGTGACTGCTTTTCTACAAATGAAGCTCTGAATGTGTGACTCCAAGCTGTGGATGTGTTCCAGAGGGACTTTCAAGCCAGCCAGCAAACTCACCAATACTGCTAAGAACCAGATATATGGACTTTGAAGTCTTTGTATGTATGTGACTGTTTTACTATTTAACAACTCTCTTGTTCTTCCTTTTTCCTTTATAATAAATCTTTAGTTTTAATCACTGAAGGATTGGCTGGCAGCATGGTATTTTGGGTAAGATCCAAACTAATATTGACCTGGTAAAGTGGCTGACCCTTTGGGGTCAGAAGAACTCTTTGTATATGTGAGCAGAGTTTTTAAATAACTTCTCACTGTACTGGACCTATGTGCTGTGTGACTCCCCATATTCTTCATAGAAATATTGGTATGATATAAATATGGCATAACTAAGATATGCTTTATGGAAGATGGGTCATGTGAGTATCATTAAAAAGATTATGATCTACTGATTATGTTTATCCAATTTGTATTCATGTATCATTTCCGTATCTGAGGTTAGGAATATTGACTTTGTAACAATTATAACTGTGGGAACGCCCACCAGACAGTTGGCAATCAGCCTGAATGAGTGTGCTGGAGAGGGCTTGAGGGCCTGGCACAGCTAGAACAGGGTGAGGAAACTCGGGCTGGTGGAACGGGCGGAACCAGTGCGAACCCAGCACATCAGGTGGCATCTCAGATGCGGGGTTCAACCCATCACATGCTGATTGGGAGGCAGAGAACTGCAATGCAATAAAGGGGGCAGTATGATTTCTTTTTTCAGCTTCTCGACAACCAGTGTAGGGGATCAGGAGCACAGTTTGTGACTAGTTGGTGAGTTTAACTTCAGTGTTAACCACCAGTTTGGGGAGTATCTGATCTACCTTTTGCAGCCTGCCCTGACCTTGGCATTTTCAGTGAGGGCTGCCCCAGGCACACCAGTGAGTACAGCGCAGGGGGGAGTTGGGAAAATAATGGTGGAGGGTAGCTCAAGGGCATGAGTGTATGCGTATAGGGTATATGAACTGAATATTGATACTATTTTCCACACACAGTGGTGATTTTAGCTGATACCTCACTCCTGAGGGTAACGCTGTAAGGGAACAGCTCCTGCAGACCATGTCCGTATGCTGCTAGCTTGTGTGCTGCAATGGTACCTGCTGAAGTAATTGCTGAGTGATATGGAAAAGTATCCTACCACGATGGAACAAACAAGTGCTGCATTAGGGGGGCTGTGTTGGTGAGTATCTGAGTGTCTGTTGCGGGGACAGTTTGTCAGTTTGACCAGGTGCTTGATTGTTTGAAAAGTTTGAATTGGGAGTGCTTTGTTCCAGGTGGGCCTTGAGTGGGCCTGACTGTTATAAAAATGCAGTCAGCAGCAAACCAGCTGAGCGGCGAACAGTGAAGGCTAACAGAGGGAGTTTGCCTGGGGAGAGCCCATTGAGGCTTTCATCTTGCGGGCTTCTGTGCGTTGTTGCAACAGCCGAGGAAGCTCCTAAAAGGAAGAAATTATGGAAGGTGAGCATTCAGCTGTTGTAACCTGCACAGGATATGCCATGTTTGTCTTTCTTCCACAGGACAGAAGCGACTTTGTCTGTACAAAGTGCAAGCTGGTCTCCGTATTGGAAGAGAAGGTTCAAGGTCTGGAGAAACAAGTATCGACCCTGCGTTGCATACGAGAAAATGAAGATTTCCTGGACAGACGTCAGGATATGCTTCTACGGGCACAACGTTCTGAAGAATCGGAGCAGGCTGCACAGAGGGGACAGAGGGACGGTGAAGACATTTGGCAGCATGTGACCTCCAGAAGAAGAAAGAGGAGTGTCCATGTACCAGCAATGGAGATACAGGTGAGCAACCGTTTTCATGTTCTCTCCACAGGTACTAATGCGGAGAGTGGACTAGATGATACATCTGAGGGAAGGGAGCAGGAGACTCCACCAATTGGAAGGCATGAGATGCACTGTCCTAGGGATGGGGGTTCCACGACCACTGCTCCCAAGAGAAGGAGGTGGGTGGGGTGGTTGGGGACTGAGTCATCTATCTGCCACCCTGACCAAGAAAACCGAGAGGTCTTCTGCTTGCCAGAAGCTAGGATTCATGATGTGACAGAGACAGCCGAGACTCATCAACCCCTCAGATCGCTACCCCTTCCTGCTTCTCCATGTGGGCACCAATGATACTACCAAGAATGACCTTGAGCAGATCACTGCAGACTACGTGGCTTTGGGAAGAAGGATAAAGGAGTTTGAGGCACAAGTGGTGTTCTTGTCCATCCTCGCTGTGCAGGGAAAAGGCCAGGGTAGAGACCGTGGAATTGTGGAAGTCAACAAATGGCTATGCAGGTGGTGTCGGAGAGAAGGCTTTGGATTCTTCGACCATGGGATGGTGTTCCAAGAAGGAGGAGTGCTAGGCAGAGAGAGGCTCCACCTAACGAAGAGAGGGAAGAGCATCTTCGCAAGCAAGCTGGCTAACCTAGTGAGGAGGGCTTTAAACTAGGTTCACCGGGAGAAGGAGAACAAAGCCCTAGGTAAGTGGGGAAATGGGATACCGGGAGGAAGCACGAGCAGGAGAGTGCAAGAGGGGAGGACTCCTGTCTCAGACTGAGAAAGCGGGACAATTAGTGAGTTATCTTAAGTGCCTATACCTTAGTTTGTTTATGAGAAGGTCACAGAGATGATATCAAAAGCTTTACTAAAGTCAAGATATACCATGTCTACCACTTCCCCCTTATCCACACTGTCAAAGAAAGCTATCAGGTTGGTTTGACCCACTTTGTTCTTGACAAATCCATGCTGACTTACTTATCACCTTATTATCTTCTAGATGTTTGCAAATTGATTGCTTTATTATTTGCTCCATTATCTTTCCGGGTACAGAAATTAAAGCCTGGTGACTTGATGACATCTAACTGTCTAAGGGCACGTCTTCACTGGCAACGTTAAAGCGCTGTTGCGGCACTGCGGCCTGTGTAGTCTAAAAAAACCCCACCTCCACAAGGGGAATAGCTACCACTAGTGCACTGTCTACACTGACACTTTACAGCGCTGAAACTTGCAGCGCTCAGGGCAGTGGCGTAGCCAGCTTCTCAGTGCAGGGGGAGCAACCATAAAAAAAGGTGCCCCCCCTTGGCTCCTCCTCTGGCCATGCCCCTCCTTGGCTCCTCCTCTGGCTGCTCCGCGCCCCCCCCCCCCCCGGCTCCTCCGGCCACGCTGCGGCCATGCTGCGCCTCCCCTCGGAGGGGCTTGGTGGGGGGGGCGGGGGCGGGTGAAGGGGTGGCGGGCGGGCACTGCTCACTTCTCCCGGAGGCTGGGGGGAGCGGAGCAGTGGGGTGGGCAGCAGGTGAGCAGATTCCCTCTCCCCGGCAGCTTCCTCGTTCCCTTGCCCAGGCAGCCCAGCATTTTTTTCAAAAGCGGAGCCTGCCGGGCCGCCGCTGGGCTCCTGCAGGCAAGGGGGGGTGGGGGCAGCACAGCCGGACTCCGGAGGAGCCATTTGGGGGGGCGGCGGGCGCCACCGGAGGAGCGAAGCGGCCAGGCTCCTCAGCCATCGCGCCCCATGCTCAGCGTGGCCGCCTCCTGCGGCGGCTCAGGGCTTGGCGGCTGAGCGCTCCACAGCTGTTGGGCAGATCCCCTCTCCCCGGCAGCTTTCTGCTCCCCTCGGCCCGGAAGCAGGAAGCTGCCGGGGAGAGGGGATCTGCCCGCCAGCTGCAGAGCGCTCGGGCACCGAGCCCTGAGCCGCCGCAGGGGGCAGCCACGGCAGCGATGTTGGGGCCACGCTGAGCGTGGGGTGCGATGGCCCAGGAGCCAGCCCCTTCGCTCCTCTGGCCACGCCCGCCGCCCCCCCCAATGGCTCCTCCAGAGTCCGACCGTGCTGCCCCCCCACTTGCCTGCAGGACCCCAGCGGCGGCCCAGGAGGCGCCACTTTTGAAAATGTACTGAGCGGAAGCGGCTGCTTCCCCTGAACCCCGCTAGCTACACTACTGGCTCGGGGGGTGTTTTTTCACACCCCTGAGAGAGAAAGTTGCAGTACTGTACTGTAAAGTGCCAGTGTAGACAAGCCCTAAGTAATTTTTAATTTGTTCTTTCCCTATTTTAGCCTCTAATCCTACCTCATTTTCACCGGCATTCACTATGTTAGACGTCCAATCTTGATGAAACCGAAACAAAGACGTCATTAAGCACCTCTGCCATTTCCACATTTTCTATTGTTGTTCCCCCTCCTCCCTCATTGAGTAACGGGCCTACCCTGTCCTTGGTCTTCCTCTCACTTCTAATGTATTTGTAGAATGTTTTCTTGTTACCCTTTATGTTTCCAGCTAGTTTGGTCTCGTCGTTTTGATCTCATGTAAATGTCCAGCCATTGCTCTGGCCTCTCCTTGCTCTATTTACATTGGAGACACAGAAAAACAGGTGAAACCACATTCCTTTGTCAATGACAAACTTGCTTCTCTGCTCTACTCAGGTTTCTTGTGTAACATGCTTCTGTCAGGTTGATGTTCCTGTTAAACCACAGTGGTCAGGTTTGGTTTGTTTTTGTGGGGAGCAGCTGCCCACTGAATCCAGTTAGTCTGGGACTAGCAGGTAAACAAAGGGGGAAAGTGCACAAACCCTGGCCGCAGGTTCAGTAGGTCATCTCCAAGGATGGGGGCCAACAAGTCAACTCCAAAGTATAGAGGAAAAAAGGTGTCAAACTCTTCAGTGAGTTAAGCCAGGCCCAGGGGGAGACAGCCAGACTGGAGTGGGGGTGAAGATCTCTGCCCTTAAGACTGACGCTCACAGGCCTGCTTTTACTAATTGCAGTGAGAAGCTAACCTGGAAGCTAAGGACACCAGCCCATTCAAAGAACTGCTGCATGTTTAGCTCAGGACAGAGTATTAATGCCAATTCAGTGGTGCCTGTTTTAAATGCATAGGATCTGTGGCCTGGGTACCTTTCGGGAGCGAAGTATTTGCTGTAATGATATGACTGTGATGAGATTTGTATGGGGTCTCAGTTAACTCTCAGACTGTCCTCTTATAGATTTATTTTTTTTTAGTCTGAGCAGCTTTACTACATTGTGGTGTCTTTATTCCAAACTGGAACAACTCCAGGTATGGGCATCCACAACTATCCAAATGTGCGTATTTATCTGATGTGTTGTTATCCACACGTGGGAGTCCCACTGTCAAAACAGACTGAACTCGCTCACTATGCCTGCAGTAAAGTGGAATTATAGTGGGTACTCGTGTAATCAAAATTTAGTGGGTTACACTTAGTCTGAACATATTTTGGTACCATATTTCCAGCACACATACATAATTGTTTACACACTGACCATACATACATCACACATCTGTTCTAATAGATTGGTGAGGCACGATTTCCCTTTACAAAAGCCGCGTTGACTCTTCCTCAGCAACTCATATTTATCTGTGTGTCTGATACTTCTGCTCTTTCCTATAGTTTCTACCAATTTGCCTGGTACTGAAGTTAGGCTTCCCAATCTGTAACTCCCAGGGTCGCCTCCATGAGCCCTGTTTAAAAATTGGCATTATATTAGCCTGTAAAGATAAGGCCTTTGTCTGCAGCCATATTGTAAGGCCTAAAGCCTTTGTCTGCAGCCAGATTAAGGGTATGTCTGCACTACGGGATTACTCCGATTTTACAGAATTCGATTTTTGGCAACTGACTGTATAAAGTCGAGTGCATGCAGCCACACTAAGCACATTAATTCGGCGGTGTGCCTCCATGTACCGAGGCTAGCGTCGACTTCCGGAGTGTTGCACTGTGGGTAGCTATCCCATAGCTATCCCATAGTTCCCGGTCTCCCCCACCCATTGGAATTCTGGGTTGAGATCCCAATGCCTGATGGAGCAAAAAACATTTTCCCGGGAGGTTCTGGGTACATCCTTCCCCTCCCTCCGTGAAAGCAATGGCAGACAACCGTTTCGCACCTTTTTTCCTGGGTGAACTGTGCAGACGCCATACTACGGCAAGCATGGAGCCCGCTCAGCTCAAGACAGCAGTCATGAACATTGTAAACACCTCACGCATTATTGTGCAGTTTATGCTGAACCAGAACCTGAAAAACCAGGCGAGGAGGAGGCAACGACTGCAGCGCGGCAACGAGAGTGATGAGGACATAGACACAGAATTCTCTCAAACCACGGGCCCCAGTGCTTTGGAGATCATGGTGTTAATGGGGCAGGTTCTAGCCGTGGAACGCCAATTCTGGGCCCGGGAAACAAGCACAGACTGGTGGGACTGCATAGTGTTGCGGGACTGGGACGATTCCCAGTGGCTGCGTAACTTTCGCATGTGTAAGGGCACTTCCATGGAACTTTGTGACTTGCTTTCCCCTGCCCTGAAGCGCCAGAATACCAGGATGAGAGCAGCCCTCACAGTTGAGAAGCGAGTGACGATAGCCCTGTGGAAGCTTGCAACGCCAGACAGCTACCGGTCAGTCGGGAATCAATTTGGAGTGGGCAAATCTATTGTGGGGGCTGCTGTGATGCAAGTAGCCAAAGCAATCGCTGAGCTGCTGCTACCAAAGGTAGTGACTCTGGGAAATGTGCAGGTCATAGTGGATGGCTTTGCTGCAATAGGATTCCCTAACTGTGGTGGGGCGATAGATGGAACCGTGTACAAGGGTTTGCCGGGGCTCGACCCCCTTCGGGGCGGCGGGGAGCCACACTGGCTTACTACACACAGTTGCTGGTCAGGGAATTAGTCTGGCTGTGGGGTCTTCCTCGGCAGCCCTTGCGGTACTGGAACAAAGACCATAAACCCAAGCCCTGGGTCAGGGCAGGGCACCAGAATCAAGGGCTCAGGCCCTCAGGCAGGGCTGAGCAACAATAGTACAGTTAGTGGCAAGCCCAGGCCCTAGGTCAGGGCGGGGCAACAATAGTAGGCCCAAGCCTCCAAAGGCCTGGGAGAGGGGGAGACTGCCACCCACGAGTTGGGTGGCAGGGGGGATGCAGACCCTCCCACTCCACTGCGTCCCAGCCCCAGACCCGCTGCTTAGTCAGTGGGGATCCTGGCCGCAACACACTGACATGGGCTCTGGCAGTGCTGCAGCCAGACTAGCGTCGGCTGCCCCCGGGCTACTTCCAAACTCCCCCTCGGGTCGTACTTGGGTCAGGGTGTTGTCCTCTGGGGGGGTCCAGCACCATAGGTTCCTCGGCGAGTGGCGGGCCCGGCAACTCCTCTGGGTAGTGGGCGCAGGGCAGGCCCGGCAACTCCTCCGGGTAGCAGGCGCAGGGTACACCCGGCCAGTCCTGGTGGCCGCCTTGAGCCATGGGGTTTTCCCAGTCGTGGGCTAGGCTGGAGGCGTCTGGCCTCTCCCGCAGCTGGAGCCTTACTGAGCTCTGAGGGCAAGCCTTTATACTTCCGGGTCGCCACCTGACCCTCTGAGGGGCGGGCTCAAAGCTCCCTAGTTCCGCCCACTCCGGCCTCCAGAGGGGCTCTTCCCTCTCCGGGGCAGCGGGGAGCCACATCGCCTCACTACAAACCCATATCCCTATCTTGGCACCGGAGCACCAGGGCAGCCAGTACATAAACCGCAAGGGGTACTTTTCAATGGTGCTGCAAGCACTGGTGGATCACAAGGGACGTTTCACCAACATCAACGTGGGATGGCCGGGAAGGGTTCATGATGCTTCAATAACACTAGTCTGTTTAAACGGCTGCAACTAGGATTTACTTCCCAGACCAGAAAATAACTGTTGGGGATGTTGACATGCCTATAGTTATCCTTGGGGACCCAGCCTACCCCTTAATGCCATGGCTCATGAAGCCATACACAGGCAGCCTGGACAGTAGTCAGGAGCTGTTCAACTACAGGCTGAGCAAGTGCAGAATGGTGGTAGAATGTGCATTTGGACATTTAAAGGGTCACTGGCACACTTTACTGACTCGCTCAGACCTCAGCCAAACCAATATTTCCATTGTTATTGCTGCTTGCTGTGCGCTCCACAATCTCTGTGAGAGTAAGGGCGAGATGCTTATGGCAGGGTGGGAGGTTGAGGCAAATCGCCTGGCCGCTGATTACGCGCAGACAGACACCAGGGCAATTAGAAGAGCACACCAGGAAGCACTGTGCATCAGAGAAGCTTTGAAAACCAGTTTCATGACTGGCCAGGCTACGGTGTGAACGTTCTGTTTGTTTCTCCTTGATGAAAACCTGCCCCCTTGATTGACTCATTCCCTGTAAGCAACCAACCCTCCCCCCTTCGATCACAGCTTGCTTTCAAAGGAAATAAAGTCACTATCGTTTAAAAATCATGTATTCTTTATTAATTGATTATAAACATAGGGAGAGAAATGACAAGGTGGGGTTTGGGAGGAGGGAAGGAAAAGGCCACTTCAAAAGTTCAAAATAATGACAGCCTTTTGCTTGGGCTGTCCACTGGGGTGGAGTGGCAGGGTCCACGGAGCCTCACCCCCCACATTCTTGGGCGTCTGGGTGAGGAGGCTATGGAACTTGGGGAGGGGGGTGGGCGGTTATACAGGGGCTGCAGCGGCACTCTGTGATCCTGCTGCCATTCCTGAAGCTCCACCAGACGCCGGAGCATGTCCGTTTGATCACGCAGCAGCCCCAGCGTTGCATCCTGCCTCCTCTGATCTTCCTGCCACCTCCTGTCATCTCGAGCGTCCCTCCTGTCCTCACGTTCATTGGCAGCTTTCCTGTACTTTGATACCGTGTCCTTCCACTCATTCAGATGAGCTCTTTCATTGCGGATCGACTGCATGATCTCAGAGAACATTTAGTCTCACATGCGTTTTTTTCGCCGCCTTATCTGAGATAGCCTTCGGGACGGAGGAGGGAGGCTTGAAAAATTTGCAGCTGCGGGAGGGAAAAAAGGGAGAGAAGTATTTAAAAAGATACATTTTACAGAACAATGCTTATACTCTTTCACAGTGAACAACACTATTCACATTACATAGCACATGTTATTTCAGTACAAGGTCGCATTTTGCATCTTAATATTGAGTGCCTGCGGCTTTGGTGTTAGAGATCACAGATGCAGGGCCGGGCAACAGAATTCGGCTTGCATGCGGCCATGGTAAGCCATTGTCTTTAGGCTTCTGCAACCTTCATAAAAGCAGCATCCTGCTTTCCCATACCAAGCAAAGCCCGTTGAGTGCTGCGGTTTTTGTGTTAACATGCAGCAGCAGAAACCAAACTAACCCCCCCGCCCATTCAATTCTCTGGGATGATTGCTTTACCCCTCCCCCCACTGCGTGGCTGGTATCAGGGAAGATCCCTGCTAGCCAAACGTGAAAAGCTCAGCGCCAATGCCCCCCCCACCCCCCAAACCACTTGGCTAACTGCAGGGAAGGATTTCTTTTCAGCCACAGATAAACAGCCCAGTAGGAACGGCCACCTCTGTCCCCTTAATTAAGTTCCGTATTTCAACCAGGTTACCACGAACTATATCACTCTCCTGAGGATAACACAGCGAGATAAAGAACGGATGTTGCTTGAATGCCAGCAAACACCGAGACCATATGCTGCCAGGCTTTGTCATGCAATGATACCAGATTACTTGCTACTAGCATGGCGTGGTAAAGTGTCCTACCGTGGAGGACGGAATAAGGCTGCCCTGCCCAGAAACCTTCTGCAAAGGCTTTTGGAGTACCTCCAGGAGAGCTTCATGGAGATGTCCCTGGAGGATTTCTGCTCCATCCCCAGACACATTAACAGACTTTTCCAGTAGCTGTACTGGCTGCGAATGCATTCCAAGTCCTCAGGGCAAATTAATCACGCTTGCTTTTAAACCATGTTTTATATTTACAAAGGTACACTCACCAGAGGTCCCTTCCATGGCTTCATGGTCTGGGATACCGCCTTGGAAGGGTACTTCAATCAGGCTGAGAAAAAGATCCTGGCTGTTGGAGAGAACGGAGTGCTGTGTGCTCTCCGCAAGCTCGTCCTCCTCCTCCTCTTCCTCATCTTCCCCGTCCGCAAAATCCTCAGGCATGGCTGAGAGTAACCCCTCATCGGAATCCACGGTCAGGGGTGGGGTAGTGGTGGCAGCCCCCCTAGAATTGCATGCAGCTCAGCATAGAAACGGCATGTCTATGGCTCTGCCCCGGACCTTCCGTTTGCTTCTTTGGTTTTCTGGTATGCTTGTCTGAGCTCCTTAACTTTCACACAGCACTGATATGAGTCCCTATTGTGGCCTCTCTCCATAATGCCCTTGAAGATTTTTTCAAATGTTTTGGCATTTTGTCTTTTGGAATGTAGTTCTGCTAGCACGGAATCGTCTCCCCATACAGCGATCAGATCCAGTACCTCCTGTACGGTCCATGCTGGTGCTCTTTTTCGATTCTCGGACTGCATGGTTACCTGTGCTGATGAGCTCTGCGTGGTCACCTGTGCTCTCCACGCTGGGCAAACAGGAAATGAAATTCAAAAGTTTGCGGGGCTTTTCCCTGTCTACCTGGCCAGTGCATCTGAGTTCAGATTGCTGTCCAGAGCGGTCACAATGGTGCACTGTGGGATAGCTCCTGGAGGCCAATACCGTTGAATTACGTCCACACTAACCCTAATTCGAACTGGCAATGTCGATTTTGGCGCTACTCCCCTCGTCGGGGAGTACAGAAATCAACTTTATGTCGAAGTAAATGGCTTCGTAGTGTGGACGGGTGCAGGGTTAATTTGATTTAATGCTGCTAAATTCGACCTAAACTCGTAGTGTAGACCAGGCCTAAAAGAGCAGCCGAGCAGCAGCCATAGCTGAGAAGCAGGAAGTCACATCCTCACATTCCATCTAAATGACATGAAAACACTGTAATATCAGGCTGTGAAGAAGGAGGTCCCATCTTAGTAACACCCACTATCACCAGATAAAGAAACAGATCTTAAGATGGCTAAAGAAAACTTAGTAAAGAAAACTTAGTTTGACAGCATTCTGTATGGCAAGAAATCACTTATCAAGAGTTGTGGTTGTGAAATCCTCATTTCTTTATTGTTTTCTCTTTATGGTCCCCACTTCCCTATTGTTTATCTGTATGATCTGTCTGGTTCTTTAATTGTTTCTGTTTGTTACATAATTAATTTTGCTAGGTGTAAATCAATTAAGGTGGTGGGATAGGACTGGTTAAAGAATTTTGTTACACTATGTTAGGATTGGTTAGTAAAATTTTAGTAAAATGATTGGTTAAGGTACAGCTAAAAAGGACTCAAATTTCACTATATAAACTGGGGTCCAAAAGGAAGTTCTTTGGGAACCAACTCCAGGACACAGCCCCAAGATCAGAGCTGCCAGACCTCAACACTCTGCCAATAACACCGTGCAGAAACTGGAGTCCCCCAGATGGACCTGATCCTGACTGGCCATCAGGTAAACTTCATGTGTCTTATTGGGAGCGGTGAGCACTGTATGTGTAGCGTGTGCAGTCTGTTTTTGGTGACTGTTAATAAATAGAGGTTAAGTAGTATATTACTGTGTAAGGCGCTTTCACTGGTAAAAGACCCTGTAAACCCACAAAAGATTAAGCCCTGAGTCCATAGGGAAAGGGTGTTTGCTCTGATTCCTCAGGGAAAGAGTGTTTGCCTGGAGCCCACAGAGGGGTAAAGTTAGGTGCTTTTCGCCGGGAGCCCTAGGAACTGGGAAAGGGTGGGGGTGCCTAAATTAAAAGGGTTATGCCTGGAGCCCTAGGAACTGGGTGGGTGCCCTTGAATGTGTGAGTAACAAAGAATTTTGTGCGGGTAATAAGTCCATCTATCCATGGGCATATAAAATGGACAGTAAGTTCAATAAAAAGAACAGGAGTACTTGTGGCACCTTAGAGACTAACAAATTTATTAGAGCATAAGCTTTTGTGGACTACTGCTCTAATAAATTTGTTAGTCTCTAAGGTGCCACAAGTACTCCTGTTCTTTTTGCGGATACAGACTAACACGGCTGCTACTCTGAAACCTGTCAGTAAGTTCAATGGTGCTATATGGAAGTAAGTGGTTTCTGTTCCTCTGGGGAGGTTCAGATTTATATGCAAGTAACTCCGATGGGTACTTCAACGCTTTCCCCAGCTGCCTGTTGTGTCTCTAATCTGTGCCAGCCATAAAGGGCTGCCCCTAGATGCCAACCTCTGCACAGGGGACTCAGGTTCTCTTCAGAGTTGGCTCTGCATTTCTCTTTCAGGTTTTGGGAATGCTGTCCCCAAGGTTCCTGTGAACCCCACAGGTCTTGCGGAGCTGTTCAGACACAGAGCCATCCTGGACACTCCACTGCACCCATGTCCCCTGGGGCCTAGGCCTGCCTATCCCAGCACCCTGGGGGTTTCCATGGAGAGCAGCTGCCTTCAGGAACTCCTTTAGAGAAGCGTCCGTCTTCTGATTATCAGTCTGCCTCATGCCACCAGGCAGGATGGTGGAGGAGGGCTCTGGCTCTGTGTCTACATTGTGAGCACATACCCAAGCTAGCTTCAATCTAGATCAAAGGGCAGCATGT
Organism: Malaclemys terrapin pileata; assembly: GCF_027887155.1. NCBI lineage: Eukaryota > Metazoa > Chordata > Testudines > Emydidae > Malaclemys > Malaclemys terrapin. Next base: position 10,582,973 of record NC_071525.1, read on the forward strand.
CTATCGATGCCTATGTTGCAAGCACAGACCCCCAGTGGGGCTCTGCTGCCCTCACACCTGCACTGGCAGCATCCAGACCCGCTGGCAATGGCTGAGAGGCTCTGTGCTGCCCGGGACTGAGCACAGAAGGGCCGGGCTGGGTGCAGGGGGGCAGGGCATTGGGGGCCTGGACTTGCGCTGGGGGTCCAGGACACTGGGGGGTTGGGGCAAGGGGGGCTCGGGGCAAGGAGGGCTCAGGGGGGAAGCATTAGGGCACTGGGGGGAGGGCATTAGGGCAAGGGGGCTCTGGGGGGAGGGCATTAGGGCAAGGCAGGCTCTGGGAGGAGGGCATTGTGGGGCCAGGGGCCTGGACTTGCACTGGGGGTCCAGGACACTGGAGGGAAGGGCATTAGGGCACTGGGGGGTTGGGGCAATGGAGGCTCTGGGGGGAGGGCATTAGGGCGAGGGGGGTTGGGGCAAGGGGGGCTCTGGGGGGAGGGCATTAGGGAGAGGGGATGTTGGGGCAAGGGAGGCTCTGGGGGGAGGGCATTAGGGCGAGGGGGGTTGGGGGAAGGCGTTGGGGCGAGGGGGGGCTCTAGGGGAGGGCACTAGGACGAAGGGAGGCTCTGGGGGGAGGGCATTAGGGCAAGGGGGGTTGGGGCAAGGGAGGCTCTGGGGGGGAAGGCGTTGGGGCGAGGGGGGGCGAGGGGGGAGGGCATTAGGGCGAGGGGGGGTTAGGGGAGGGCATTAGGGCGAGCGCGAGTGGGGCACTAGGGGAAGGGCATTTGGAGCTCTGGGGGAAGTAGGGGCGGGGCGGGGCAATGACGCCGCGCAGGTCCCGTCTCGCGCTCCACGCCCCGTCCTGGCGGTTACCCGGGGAGGGGCCCTTTAAGGGGTGGAACTTCGAGGCCACGCCCTGTCGTTACGTCACCACTGACCCCCGCCCAGCGCACTTTTCCCAAGATGGCGGCGGCGGCGGCGGGGTCCCTGGCTGCTGGGCGGTGCTGAGGGACCCGCCGCCCTGGGACGCAGCGCGCCGGGAGTGGGGCGCAGGTGCGTTGCGGGCCGCGCGGGCGGAGGGGTGGGGAGCGTCTGGCAGGGCTGCGCGCTGACTGAGCTCCCGGCCCTGGCGCGCCCTGTCGGGGCTGGTGCGCTTGGCGTGTCCGGCCAGACCGGGCCCGGAGTGGGGCTGGTTGGGGCGGGGGAGGGGCCTCCCTAAGGCCCGGTGGCGGTCTCAGAGGTTGGGTGCTGCGGGGTCCAGTGCAAGTTGCCCAGCCGCGGCAGCGCCTCAGGCCAGGACGTATAAAGCCAATGCTCATTTGCTGGCGCGTGGGTGCCCTGCGGAACTCCCTGCTGCTGGATCTGAGGCGGACGCACAAGCAGCTGGAGCTAGGAGGAGCGTGGTTCTCTGTGAAGTGCTCTCCTGTCTGTAGTGGCACCTGCAGAGATGGGAATGACTGATCTCTTCAGGACACCCGCTCTTTGCCATGGGAGCGCGGAAGGAATCCCCCTGCAGGATTGGCCCCTTGCATTACGGGGACAGGGCTGCTTTCCACTGGAGGCAAGATGCCAAATGCGATGGCGTCAAGGTCCGTTCTGATACGGCAGCTCATGCAATTACCTGTGAGACCAGATTTGGCCGAACACATTTCTCCGTGCACGTGGTGCATTTTTGCCTGCTGGCTAATGGACTCTCCTGAGCACATGGAATGCTGCCAGAGCAGCCAATCTTATCGCTGTGCCAGGTGTCACCTGAGCCCTTAGAGAAGGAACTCCAGTTCTGCTCTCTTCATAACATTAATGTTCCCACCCCCCAGTAACAGGAAGAGGGATGGACCAGGAAAAGAAAAGGGCTGTGATTGCTTTAAGGGGCTGGAGGGCCTAATGCCTATCAGAGAGGACTGGGACCACTGCCCTGTCTCCTGTCCCTAGAACAGACTCCAAGGAAGGGCGAGGGTGGCATGCATGGAATTTCATCTCATGTTCATTTGTGACGTGGCTTTTATTTCTAACGTGCCCCTGGCAAACACTGGCTTTCCTTGGGGCTGGGCTTCAGACTTCCTGGGGCATCTTTGAAATCCTCAGCCGGAACCATGGGTACTGAAGGCGCATTGTATTTGCACACAGGTAATGGCTCTAGGGTGTGTCCGTGGATGGAGCTGTCCAGTCACCCTCAGATCCTGTGCCTTGTGGTGGGCTGTGGGTGAGGGTGGCTGGGAGTGTGCAGCAGAGAAGATGGGGAGGATGTTAGCAGCATTGATTAGGCAGGGCTGGTGTGGGGACTGCATGAAGCATTAATGGAATAGATTTTGATGGCTTCACTTTCCAGCACCTGCAGCCTTTTGCCATGGACTCTGTAAAGCCTGCTGTGTGCCATGCCCTCGAACCTGGACAGGTTTGCACCGTGTCTGCCTTGTTACCCTGGCCCCAGCAATGAAACGCTGCTCTCTGCTTATCTGTGGTGAGAGAATCGATTGCAGCAGGTCTCATTCATTTGTGCCTAGTGAGGGTTGGGCCGCAGCCTGAGCATGAGGCCCGGTCTCCGTACACGGCTGTTCAGTTCCTGATTCTGACTGGGGCCTCGAGCAGCTATTGACCATTAATATCCTTTAGGAGAGAGAATCCCGGCTCTCCCACTGACTTGCTGGGTGACTCCCCACTCTATGCCTTAGTTTCCCTGTCTGTGAAATGGGGATAAAACTTAGCTATCGTGCAGGGGGCTGCGGAGAATGATTAATGCTGTGAAGGTGAAATTATACCACATCTGACTCCTTAATGGCTGGGGGTTGCCTAGGTTCCCCCATGTTCCTAGTGGGAGAACTCTGCAGGGCTCTGATGTTCCAGCAGCAGGGTCCCTAGTTGACCCAGCAGCTATTTGAATCCCAGGATCCTACTGACCAGGGCACAGTGGAATCATGCAAGGAGTCTTCTCCGGGGTCTGGCACATCTGCGGGAGAGCTGTTGGTTTTTGTGTTTTTCCTGCTTAGTTGGGCTAAATTTGAATCTGCGAGAATGTTCGTCGTTCAGACATATTGATTAGCAGTGAGACTGAACCCACGGTTGCTGCTACTGGGCCACGTTTTATTGAGAGCTCTCAAATTCTGTAAACTGCATTGCATGCACACAGCAGCATTTTTTGACTGAGTCTATAAATATTTTTACCCTGCTCTCTGAAAACAGTAGCAAATCCCTCAATTATCCCACACCTCCCCCCTCGATGCCCTGTGGTGTGTTTGCTTTCTGGGTACTATAATTTAAACCTCAGGCGTTTCTGTCTGCTGAGACGGTAGCCTTTGTGTTCAGCTCCATGCAGAGGGGAGATATGCTGAGCATTGCCAGAGACGCTTGCTTTGGGAAAAGGACTGGTTTTAGATTAAGGACAAAGGGTTTGTCTGCTCTTTAAGTGGGGGGCAAACTGCTGTGGCTGCAGTAGGAAATATGCACCTAGCTGCATGGGAGAAGCATGCCCGCTGGATCTTTCTGGGATGGAGATTGGTGCGAAAACAGCATCGACCCTCAGTTGATCTGATAAGGCCTCAAAATTCACAACTCCATAGAGGGGGACAGTAGCAGCTCCCTTTGCTCTTGCTGGGAGATGGCAGCCTCGTGAGCTTCTCTTTCTAGCCAGAAGTGCTAGAAACACAATCTGATTTGAATTGAAAGCAGCAGTTTGTGAGGAGAGCCCATGTCGGCCCAGGCAGCTTCCCGCTGGCTGTGGTGATAGCTTCCGCGGCGGGGGTCTGCTCTGGAGGGAGAGATGTAGAAATCATAGAGGGAGGGAGGAGCAATGCTCCCACTAAGAGCTGAGCCCTCTTCTTCCCTGCAATCTCCTGGGTTCCCACCTCCCCTTCCCTTGCCCCCAACATGCCAATGGGCCTGACCCGCTGTGTGCTGTCTCCTGCAGCACCTCAACTCAGGATCCGACGTCACGCCGACACGTTTCCAGCTCGATGCAGAGACAGAAGATCTCCTTAGGGGGAGCAGACCGGTGATGTGACGGGGTGAGGGCAAAGGCAAGGCCAGCGGAACTCCTAAATGGAAACTCCCTTCTCTTCATTTTGCACCCAGCCCCCTCCTAGGTCGTCCTTACAGGGTGTGGGACTCCATCCTGAGAAGCACTGATGCTGAAAAAGATTTGGGGGTTGTGGTAGATAATCAGCTGAACGTGAGTTCCCTGTGCAGTGCTGCAGCCAAAGTGGCTAATGTCTTCCATGCATTGGCCATATAAACAGGAATATAGGGTAGCAAGAGAGAGGTTATTTTACCTCTGTATTTGGCACAGGTGCGACCTCTTGGGAAATACTGCATCCAGTTTTGTGTCCAGAACGTTGATAAATTATAGCGGTCAGAAAAGAGCCAAGAGAATAATTAAAGGATTAGAAAACATGCTTCTTAGTGGTCTACTCAAGGTGCTCAATCTAGTTAGCTTAACAAAGAGAAGGTGAAGGGGTGAGTTGATCACAGTCTGTAAGTACCTACATGGGGAACAAACCTTTGGTAATGGGCTCTTCAGTCTAGCAGAGAAAGGTCTAACATGCTCCGATGGCTGGAAGTTGAAGCTAGACAAATTCAGACTGGTAATAAGGCCTGAAATTTTAAGTGAGGGTAATTTGACCATTGGCCAGTGAAGGCAGGACAAGACGTAATGGGCTTAATCTGCAGCAAGGGAGATTTCGGTTAGATATTAGGAAAAACTTTAACTCTCAGGGGAGTTCAGCTCTGGAAGCGACTTCCAAGGGAGGTTGCAGTATCCTGGAGGTTTTTAAGAACAGGTTGGACAAACCCCTGTGAGGGATGATCTAAGGTTCCTTGCTCCTGTCTCGGCGCAGGGGGCTGGACTAGATGCCCTCTCAAGGTCCCTTCCAGCCCGACAGGTCTGTGATTCTATGATGGCACTAATCCCTTCTGGCCTTGGAATCTGCGGCTCCTCCGGGGGCTCAGCAGGGGCCACTTCGGGCTGCAGTGGAGAAGGCCAGACTTGGGTGTGGGTGTGAATGCTCTGCTTAGAGCTGGGGTGGGGTAGACAGGAGGAGTCCCAGAGAAGGCTCTTGTGCCCTGAGACATTGACGGGGCAGACGAGTGGCACTAGATGAGCAGAGCCGGGCGGGGAGGGCAGTGGGGCTGGCTGATCCCAGCCCCTTGGGGTGCTGACAAGGAAGATGACTGGAGGGGGTTCTGAGTAGAATAAGGAACAGGTGGAAGTGTGTGAGTCTGGGGAGATGGGGCTGTTCCCTCTAAATACTGGCAAAGCAGGCAGGAGTTGGAGCCAGGACATGGTCCCAGCGCAGAGTCACAGGGCGAAGAAAGGCCTGGAGGATGTGAGCAGAGGTGGAGCCAAGGCAGTGTCAGCTGTGCCGTGCTGCAGGGCAGTAGGTATTAGTGCAGACCTGGAGAAGGAAGATGCCATGGTGCAGACAGGGGAGGTGAATGGAGGGGGTGCAGTTCCCGTGAGGACAGGGATGGATCAGCCAGTCTGTCTCCTGCCAACGCAGAGCTGTTCCTTGCAAGCCGTGACGCTGCTCCACTGAGGTGGGAGTGACTGATTCTGTGCCCCAGCCTGGTGCTAGAGGACACAGCTGCAGAGTTCCCAAGGGCCTTTGCTAATCCGGTGGCACTTCTCACTAGTCTGTCCCTGGCCAGACCCAGATGCAGGCATTTCTGTTGAACTTCCCTCCCTCCACTCTCCCTGCAGCTCTGAGTGGACACGGGATGCTTCATTCCCTCCTCTAAACTTTTGCTGCTCTTCACCCCAGAGGTGGCTGCATCTCCTTGCTATCCCAATGCCAGCAAGAGTTTGCAGAGCGCTTTGGCGGGAGATCAACTCTCCACCAGGACCTGTAATTCTTCACTTAATGGCATTTACCAGCTTGCTCCTGGGCTGGGAAGGGAGCAGGTTGTACTTCTCACCCATTGCACGGGAGTGGGAGGACTTGGGCATGTTCACGTCACAAGCTGATTTCTCCAGCTAAACCAGAGTCCTTATAATTCTTTGCCAGCCTGTTCCCTGCGGCCAGCCAGCTCTGCTGGGTGGAGGAGGTGAGGCCCTGGCACTGAAGGGAGTGTCTCCAGTAGAGACTAGCACCCTGTGTGGGGGATGAGGCTGGCTGTGCTCTTCCCAGGAGGAGTTGGGGGGCTGCATGCTGCTGCCCAGGGCAGCTGAAAGGGGCACATCACCCAGTTAATGTGTGGATGTCTGTGTCTCGACAGCACCAGCTACACACACCACCTGACACTGCTTGTCGGGGAGGAGAGCTCTCTCCAGGCATCATGATCCGGAGACTCCTGGACAGGCCCTGCACCTTGGCCCTGCTCATTGGCTTCCAGTTTGCCTTCATGGTGTACTTCTCCTTCGGCGGTTTCCGGAACCTGACCTCCATCTTCGGGCGTGACTCGAACCCCGTCTTCGACTACTCCCGCACCCGGGATGTGTACACCAACCTGAGTCACCTCCTGCCCCGGCCGCCTCCAGGCAGCAGCCCCACGGGGTCCCTGCCCTACTGCCCCGAGCGCTCGCCCTACCTCAGTAAGTTGTGCACTGGGTGTGGGGCCAGAGTGGGAGCCCTGTGGGGTGGTAGAGGATCAGGGGGCCACAGGCAAGGAGTCCTGTGGGAGATGGGTGGGGCACCAGTGGGAAGCCCTGCAGGGGAGGCGGGGGGATCGGTGGGGTGCAGACAGGGAGCCTTGAGGGCCAGTGGAGTGGGGTTCACTCAGCCTTTCTGTAGCATCATTTGTCATACACGAGCCAAACTGGCTTTTAGTCAAGTCTGCTGTTTTCCAACAGGAATAATAACGAGCAGGGTATTTCCCCTCCCCCATCGGTGGGTGCAGGCCAAGCTATGGTGGGGAGCGAGCACCCCAGAGGCAAGGCAGGGGGAGGTGGGGAGACCCTTGTAGGGCAGGACAGGGCCGGGCAGGGGGAATGGCCTGTGTCATGTCTCCAGAAGGCTTATTGGTTACTTGTTAGACAAGGCGCCTGCCCTCTAGGGGACTCTTCTGCCATGTTCGGAGCTCCGTCTTGCTGTGGGCTGAGGGTCTGGGAAGGGCAGCAGAGACGCCCTCTTGCTCATGTGGCTGAGGTTTGCCTCTGGCGCCCCCAACAGTGTGACCCCCATGCACCACAGAGCTGCCGGGGCAATCGGCTCCTGTCTCCGGGTGTCTCAGAGCACTTGGAGAGCGCTTTGGAGTCCTTGACTGTCTCCCATCAGAGGGAGGGAACCTTGCGCCAGTCCCAGGGGAAGGAAGCACAGGCCAGCCTGAGCCTGGTGGCACGCACCAGCTCACTTGAGATTGTTTTGCCTTAACTTTTATTCAACTACAATTTTCTGTTGTAAAAGCTCGTGTGTGGCTGTGATGTTGCTCAGTGGGGATAACCCAGGCAACGTTGCCCCCTCCGAATGGTGATGTGGGTGCTCTAAAAACCTAGGGATGGAGCAGAACTTGGCCATTGATGGGTGGCGATTCTGTACCCATTGCATCCTGGGTAGGTCGATCAGCCTGCCCATTTCTGCACACCCAGTATTCAGCTCGCAGGCAGTGTGGGACTCGCTACAGGCTGGGATCCATGACCTGCCAGGACACGGCCTGTGTTTGGAGGAGCAAGAAGTCTCTGGAGCTTGCTGTGTCAGATGCGGAGCCATTCCCGCCTCAGATGCTCCCCCTGGGCTTAAACCCGGGGGGGCACCTTCAGGCTAGTGCCCAAGAGAGCTCAGACCAGCCCACTGCCTACACCTCCGAGTGGTGAAAAGACTAGAACGCTCCTCTGCCCCAGTGGGGCTCCAGCTCCCACTGCCAGCAGCGCTGAGGGAGACAAGGGGCTGGTGGCCCTGGGGGGCAGCTGCCATGTAGCCTGCACTTGCTGTGAGCCCAGTTCCAACGCCATGCAATGCCCTGCCGAGCTCGCTGTGGTGCTGGGCTAATGAGACTGCTGTGCTGCCGGGAGGCCCTGCACTGCTCTGAAATGAGATGTCCGGCTGTGCAGCTGGCGTGTACTCACCTAGACACGCCTAAGCACCCATAACAGCAACCCTGGGACAGACCCTGAATGGGGAAGCAGGCTCGGGCAGGGGGTGCATGTCAGCGGGGATCTGTTCAGGGATGCAGTGCATCAAACCCATCCAGGGAGCAGGGCACCTAGGCCCAGGCCTGCGTTCCAGTCCTACCCCCTGCTCTGAGAACCAAGCGACGCTGCCAGCGGGGAGCTGGCTCCTCTGCAGGGAGCAGATGGAGGCCCAGGCTGCTTGTCCTGCTGTCTGTCTCACCTGACGATACCTTGTTGGGGCAGGAGCGGGGCCTCCTGGGTGATGTGAGTTCAGCCGCGGAACTGAGCTAAGAGCTGCCAGGCCATGGGGAGGCTGTGCCTAAAGATGGGCTCCGGACAGGGTGGGAGCTCCAGCCTTGAGACCCCTCCATTGCCCCGCCCAGCAGGGACAGCTATGCCCGTCCTCCTTGTGAGGGCCGATGGAGCCCAGCATGGTGAGCACTTGTCTCCTGAACGAGCTGTAACTGCAGGCCTGTCTGTCCTGCATGGTGCCACACGGTTGTGCTGGGGTCCTTGGGTTAGCACAGTTCCCCTTTGTGTGCTGTGCTGCCCTGCCCTGCCCCGACACTGGTCTCCTCCCCAGAGGTGGCTGCATGGAGCTTTGGGTCTGTGGGAACGGGAGGGACTCTGAATCCTCTGCAGTCCCCTGCTCTCAGCCCCACCTGCGGCTCCGAACGACCCAGACCGGGCTCCCCTTGGTGTGAACAACCCCCCCTGCAGCGCTGACTCAGGGCACAGAGAGGAGAGGGCTGGAGAAATTGCAGACTCCTGTCCCCGGACAGCTGCGGTTGGAGGGAGCCATCATGGAGCTTAGCTGCACCTCGGATGCCCTGGCTGGAGTGCAGGCCGGCCCTGGAGGGGCAGAGCTGGCTGTTCAGGCCTATGGCTGGCTGTCCAGTGAAGAATGACCCTAAAGGACAGCTGGGCTCACGGCAGCCACTCACTCTCCAGCGCCTTGTTCCGCCCCCACGTGGTGCCAGGCTCCCTCGGGCTTCACCCGTCTGCCTGAGCCGGACTGACGGGGTCGGCTTGGGCAGCTGGCTGGGCGACTCTCCACGCCTGTGCCTGAGAGCATGTGCGGGCTGCCTTAGCAATGGCTGAGTGGGGAGGAAACGTTCGGGGCAGCAGCTGTGAGAGCTGAGGGGTCCGAGTGGCCAAGGCTGGCTGGGGACGAGACAGGGACACCAGCACAGAGGGGCCGTGTAGTGTGTATGGATGGGGATGCTGGTGCTGCTGCCTTGCTGGGTGTGTGGCCAGGCGCTGGGGGTGGGGGTGGCTGGGCACTGGGGCTGGGGTGTGGTGGCCTTAGCTGGGTGGGCTCTGGGGCTGTGGGCCCATGGCCAGTGTGATGGGCTGCGGGTGTGTCTCTGCTCCTGATGCCAGCAGTGCTCTTTCCCCTGCAGTTGGCCCCCTGACAGTGAGCTTCAGTCAGGTGCCGACGCTGAAGCAGATCGCGGAGAAGAACCCGGCGGTGAGGGAAGGGGGCAGATACCGGCCCGTGACCTGCGAGCCCCGCTCCCGTACAGCCGTGATCATCCCCCACCGCAACCGGGAGACACACCTGCGCCACCTGCTCTACTACCTGCACCCCTTCCTGCAGCGCCAGCAGCTGCACTACGGCATCTATGTCATCCACCAGGTCGGTCTGCGCTCGCCGCCGCCAGGCAGGGGGCGCTGTACTGGGGATCCCCACTGACCCAGGGTGGAGTTGGGGCCTCAATGACCTGACTGGGCTCCTGTCTGTCCTGGCCTGTCTGAGCTCCTTGCGCTGCCCCGTTGCAGGCTGGAAACTCCACCTTCAACCGGGCCAAGCTGCTGAACGTGGGAGTGAAGGAGGCTCTGAGGGACGAGGAGTGGGACTGCCTCTTCCTGCACGATGTCGACCTCATCCCCGAGAACGACCACAACCTGTACACCTGCGACCCCTGGAGCCCCAAGCACGTCTCCATCGCCATGAACAAGTTCGGCTACAGGTGAGATGCCACATGCCATTCTCCCACATGGCCTCCTGTCACCGCATTTGTCTGCTCGTCACTGGGCGCCATGGAACAGAATCTGTGTGAATCTGACTGAAAACAGCGGTCATGGCTCAGCATGGGGCAGGCGCTCCTCAGTCCTGCCCCTGCTGTTCCATTCCTGGGTCCCCTTGCCCTGCTCCTGAGTCATAGAATCATAGAATATCAGGGTTGGAAGAGATCTCAGGAGGACATCTAGTCCAATCCCCTGCTCAAGGCAGGACCAACCCCAACTAAATCATCTCAGCCAGGGCTTTGTCAAGCCGGGCCTTAAAAACCTCTAAGGATGGAGATTCCACCACCTCCCTAGGTAACCCATTCCAGTGCTTCACCACTTTCCTAGAGGAATAGTGTTTCCTAATATCCAACCTAGACCTCCCCCACTGCAACTTGAGACCATTGTTTCTTGTTCTGTCATCTGCCACCACCGAGAACAGCCGAGTTCTATCCTCTTTGGAACCCCCCTTCAGGTAGTTGAAGGTTGCTGTCAAATCCCTCCTCACTCTTCTCTTCTGCAGATTAAATAACCCCAGTTCCCTCAGCCTCTCCTCATAAGTCATGTGTCCCAGCCCCCTAATTATTTTCATTCCCCTCCGCTGGACTCTCTCCAATTTGACTACATCCTTTCTGTGGTGGGGGGACCAAAACTGGACACAGTACTCCAGGTGTGGCCTCACCAGTACTGAATAGAGGGGAATAATCACTTCCTTTGATCTGCTGGCAATGGTCCTACTAATATAGCCCAATATGCTGTTGGCCTTCTTGGCAACAAGGCCACACTGCCGACTCATATCCAGCTTCTTGTCTGCTGTAATCCCCAGGTCCTTTTCTGCAGAACTGCTGCTTAGCCATTCAGTCCCCAGCCTGTAGCAATGCAAGGGATTCTTCTGTCCTAAGTGCAGGTCTCTGCACTTGTCCTTGTTGAACCTCATCAGATTCCTTTTGGCCCAATCCTCCAATTTGTCTAGGTCACTCTGGATCCTATCCCTACCCTCCAGCATATCTACCTCTCCCCCCAGCTTAGTGTCATCTGCATACTTGTTGAGGGTGCAATTCATCCCATCCTCCAGATCATTAATAAAGAAGTTGAACAAAACGGCCCCAGGACTGACCCCGGGGCACTCCGCTTGATACCAGCTGCCAACTAGACATCAAGCGGTTGATCAGGAGGACCCATTGAACCCGACAATCTAGCCAGCTTTCTATCCACCTTATAGTCCATTCAATCCATACTACTTTAACTTGCTGGCAAGAATACTGTGCGAGACCGTATCAAAAGCTTTGCTAAAGTCAAGATATATCACGTCCACCACTTTCCCCATATCCACAGAGTTATCTCATCATAGAAGACAATTCGGTTGGTCAGGCACGACTTGCCCTTAGTGAATCCATGTTGACTGTTCCTGATCACCTTCCTCTCCTCCAAGTACTTCAAAATGGATTCCTTGAGGACCTGCTCCATGATTTTGCCGGGGACTGAAGTGAGGCTGTAGTTCCCCGGGTTCTCTTTCTTCCCTTTTTAAAGATGGGCACTATATTTGCCTTTTTCCAATCATCCGGGATCTCCCCTGATTGCCACGAATTTTCAAATATAATGGCCAATGTCTCTGCAATGACATCAGCCAACTCCCTTAGCACCATCGGATGCATTAGATCCGGCCCCGTGGACTTGTGCATGTCCAGCTTTTCTAAATAATCCTTAACCTGTTCTTTCACCACTGAGGGCTGCTCACCGCCTCCCCATACTGTGTTGCCCAGTGCAGCAGTCTGGGAGCTGACCTTTTCTGTGAAGCCCAAGGCAAAAAAAAAGCATTCAGTACTTCAGCTTTTTCCACATCATCTGTCACTATGTTGCCTCCCCCATTCAGTAAGGGGCCCAGACTTTCCCTGACCTTCTTGTTGCTAACATACCTGTAGGAACCCTTCTTGTTACCCTTCACATCCCTTGTTAGCTGCAGTTGTGCTTTGCCTTCCTGATTATACCGCTGCATGCTCTAGCAATATTTTTATACTCCTCCCTAGTCATCTGTCCAAATTTCCACTTCTTGTAAGCTTCCTTTTTGCGTTTAAGCTCACCGAAGAGTTCACTGTTGAGCCAAGTTGGTCGCCTGCCATATTTGTGATTTTTTTTTCTGCACATCGAGATGGTTTGTTCCTGTGCCCTCAATAAGTCTTCTTTAAAATACAGCCAGCCCTCCTGGACTCCTTTCCCCCTCAGATTAACCTTCCTGGGGATCCTGCCCATCAGTTCCCTAAGGGAGTTTTAAGTCTGCTTTTCTGAAGTCCAGGGTCTGTATTTTGCTACTCTCCTTTCTTCCTTTTGTCAGGATTCTGAACCATCTCATGGTCACTGTTGCCCAGGTTGCCACCTATTTCTACTTCCCCTACCAATTCTTCCCTGTTTGTAAGCAGCAGGTTGAGAGCAGCACATCCCCTAATTGGTTCCTCCAGCACTTGTACTAGGAAATTGTCCCCAACACTCTCCAAAAACTTCCTGGATGGTCTGTGCACAGCTGTATTGCTTTCCCAGGAGATGTCAGGGTGACTGAAGTCCCCCATTAGAACCAGGGCCTGTGATCTGGAAACTTCAGTTAGTTGTCCGAAGAAAGCCTTGTCTACCTCATCCTTCTGATCCGGACATCAGCCTTGTTGCTCTCACCTCTAAACTTAACCCAAAGACTCTCAACAGGCTTTTCTCCAGTTTCATACTGGAGCTCTGAGCAATCATACTGCTCTCTTACATACAGTGCAACTCCTCCACATTTCCTCCCATACTGTCCTTCCTGAACAGTTAATACACATCCATGACAGTGCTCCAGTCATGTGAACTGCCCCACCAAGTTTCTGTTACTCCAATCACATCATAGTTCCTTGATTGTGCCAGGACTTCCAATTCTTCCTGCTTGTTTCCCAGGCTTTTTGCGTTCGTGTACATGCACCTAAGATAACTAGTCAATTGCCCTTCTTTCTCAGTATGAATCAGGAGGCTTCCTGTCTTGTACCCTCCTCCTGGTATCCAACTCCTCCACTTACCTCTGGGCTTAGGTCACCAACCCCTGGCAAACATAGTTTAAAGCCCTCCTCACTAGGTTAGCAAATCTGATTGCGAAGATGCTCTTCCCTCTCTTCGTTAGGTGGATCCCATCTCTTCCTAGCAATCCTTCTTCCCAGAACAACATCCCATGGTCAAAGAATCCAAAGCCCTCTCTCCGACACCACCTGCGTAACCACGCATTCACCTCCACAATACGACGGTCCCTACCTGGGCCTTTTTCTTTGATAGGGAGGATGGACGAGAACACGACTTGCGCCTCAAACTCCTTTATCCTTCTTCCCAGAGCCATGTAGTCTGCAGTGACCCACTGAAGGTCATTCTTGGCAGTATCATTGGTGCCCATGTGGAGAAGTAGGAAGGGGTAGCGGTCCAAGATCTTGATCAGTCTCGGCAAACACTCCGTCACATCCTGGATTCTAGCTCCAGGCAAGCAGCACACTTCTCAAGGCTCCCGGTCTGGTCAGCAGATGGATGACTCCATCCCCCTTAGGAGGGAGTCCCCAACCATCACCACCCATCTCCTCCTCTTGGAGTGGTGGTCATGGAACCCCCATCCCTAGGACAATGCATCCCATGCCTTCTGGCCGTTGGGGTCTCCTTCTGATCCCTTCCCTCAGAGGGCTCTTCCACATCCTTCTCCGTAATAGTCCTGCCCCTGCGGCCCCTGAGTCCTGCCCCCACGGCCCCCTGCTGGTCCACACCTGGTTGCATCTGTCAGTTAATACCAGCTGTGCCAGTTGGCACCATGGTTTATCATTGCAGCTACACGCCCTCACTGCCCGGTATCCAAGCCCCAGCCAGCCTGCCCGGAGCAGGGACTGAGCTCTGAGATGGTTTCCCAAGGGAATCACAGCACCCGGGGCCTGGCTGCTGCAGGTAGCCTCTGAGCCAGGATCCCTCCTCAAGCCATCAGTCACTCTTCTCTTCTCTTCTCCAGCCTCCCGTATGCCCAGTACTTTGGCGGCGTGTCGGCGCTCACCCCAAATCAGTATCTGAAAATGAACGGCTTCCCCAATGAGTACTGGGGCTGGGGTGGGGAGGACGACGACATTGCCACCAGGTGAGAGTCGCCTCCAGCGCCTGCCCTGCGCCTGCACCCTGCTTCTCACCCCCTCCCGCTGTGCTGGGTGTATAACTAGCAGATCGGTCCCCACCCCGCTGCTCTTCCTCCCCTATCCAGACACAGGCCCAGTGCACGCATGTCGGCAGGGTCCCCGTGTGGCCAGCCAAGAGAAGGAGCATTGGGGGCCAGGGAATCCCGGCTGCTCTGGCCAAGCCATAGGGTCAGAGGGAGCAGGACTTGGCCCACACCCCCTGCTAGTGCAGCTCCTGTCTCTGGGGGGCACTAACAAGCTGTGGGGTGAGTAACTGGCCAGGGGACGGGCATCAGGCACTGCCTGCCTGGCGTCAGCGGCCTGGTGCTGGTGACACATACTGTCCTTTGGGATCAGTCACATGGGTCCCCTGTGCAGGAGGGAGGAGTGTGATTGCGCCCCTCTCCATTGGCTCAGTGGGGCATGCCAAGGTGGACCTCTGCTCGGCCCATCCTGCCTCTTGCTCCCCCAGTCGCTGTCTCCCTGAGGATCTGCTCCCCAGAGTGAGAGGTGTCTCTGCTGCCATCCCCGCCCCCTTGGCCCTGGGCAGCGTGCTGGGCACAGCTGTCAGGCAGGGCCTGTGTACTGCCAGGGCTGGGAGAGCAGGCTGCAAGGTGTTCGTGGGCCGGCAGGCCAGGCTGGTGAGGAGCTCGCTCGGGGACCTAGGCGGACGCTCTGTTCTAGCTGTCGCCCCCCAGTCTCTGGCTGAGCCCGGTGACAGCGCTCGGGCAGCGGGTCCCTCTGGGCTCCCGCAGAGGCTGAGTGTGTAGTGCTCCTCTGGCCCTGCCCCCGCTTCCTGCGCTCTGAGTCTCATTGTCAGCCCGCTGTGGTCCATGGCTGTGTCTCATTGCCCTGGTGCCCCCCTTCCCGCCCATGGTCTGTGACTGTCTGTCTCATTGGCCCTGGTGTGCCGCCCCCCCTCCCCACCATGTTCTGTGGCTGTCTCTCCTTGGCTCTGGTCATCCCATCACCACCCTGCCCCCCACTGTGGTCATGTCTCATTGGCCCTGGCGTGCCCCCCTCCCCGTGGTCTTGGCTCCTCTCACCATCTCTCTCTTCTCTCCACTCCTGGCTCTCGGGACTCTTTGCATGCTCATTTCTCCCAGTGCCATTGCCAGCCATGCTCAGGTAGGTCCAGCGCAGCGGGAAGGAGGCGGGTCGGTAGCTGTAGCAGAGCTGGTGGGGTGAGGACGAAGTGACTGCCCTGAGCCCCCTGCCCATCGCCATGGTCCCTGGGACTGCTCTGCTGAGGCTGACCTGGCCCTGCTGTTCCATGGCCTGCTGCCTGCACTGGTGCAGCTGGCTCCTGGATGCTAATGGGAGAGAACCTGCTCGCCCCACGGCAGGAATCGGGTGACTCCTGGCCGGTGCTGCACCCGCTGGAACACAGCTCCCTCTGCTGGCCGGGGAGCTGATCTAACCCAGAGCCCTGCAGCCTGCTGCACCATCGCCATGGCAACTCTCCCCGTCACATGCCGTGGCAGCGAGTGGGGGCGGATCCTGCAGCCCCTGCGCTGGGCGCCGCACTGACACATCTGTTCCTGTGTCTCCAGGGTGCGTCTGGCTGGCATGAAGATCTCGCGCCCCCCCATATCGGTCGGCCACTACAAGATGGTGAAGCACAAAGGCGACCAAGGCAATGAGGAGAACCCGCACCGGTGAGTGTGCTGGGGCCCCACCCTGTGCCGCTCCTTGGCAAGGCGGGGAGTTCACGCTGGCTGGGCCGGTGGGGAGGCTCCCAGAGGGCAGGGGCTGGGCTGGGCAGAGCCCTGGCGCTGACTCTCCTCCCCACCCTGCAGGTTTGACCTGCTGATCCGGACACAGAGGATGTGGACACAGGACGGCATGAACTCGCTCACCTACACGCTGCTGGCCAAGGAGCTGCATCCCCTGTACACCAACATCACCGCTGACATTGGGACTGACCCCCGGGCGCTGAAGGGCAAGAAGGGCTCTGTGCCCGGCTTCGGGGGGCAGAAGTACAAGACTGAGACCAACCATGAGTTCAGGCAGGAGATGCTGCGCAAAACACATCCTGCCAAGCTACCCTGGGCCACAGCAAACTGGGGGAAGCAGCCCGCACCCCTGCCCCAGAGGTCTGGACAGGATGCTGGCTGGGGAGTGCCCACAGCCCCCGGGACACAGAGCAAGGGGCCTGGAGCCGCCGCAGGCCAGCTGGGGGGCAGGGAAGGGGCTGCATGGGACAGCACCCAGAGGAAGGCCCCGGGCGGAGCTGCGGACAGCTCTGGGCCTCAGCGTGGAGCTGCTCAGGGCACCCAGCCGAGTGCCGGCATCCCTCCACGGAGCCCTGACGCATTGCAGCACAGCCAGGAGACCTCTAGCAAGGGGAAGCCTGAGTCTGGGGCAATGGATTTGGGTGGGGCTGAGAATGCAGGGGGCAGTGCCCCGCAGGCCCTGGCACAAGGGCAGCCCCCCCAGACACAGTGGGACAATCAGACCCTCCCGCCGAGCACCCGCTAGCCAGAGAGGGCCCTGGACATCAGGAATGGGGTCGGGGCAGCCAGAGACTCACCGTGTGAGCTGAGCCCTTCCCAGCTCCTAGAACAAAGCCCATGGGTCATGTTGGACTGGAGGCACTGGCCCTGTGCTGCTCCCATGTGCCAGGCTTGGTTGTGAGGCCTGGCACCCAGGGGCTCCTGCCCAGGCCAGGCGTGGACAAGTCTGCAGGTGGACCCTGTGTGAGCTGATAGGTCTTGGGCCTGTTCACAGTGGGACAGGACCCATCAGCCAGCTTGCCCCCACCGTTGGCACCTTTGTCTGCAGCCTCAGCACAGGCTGTGGCTTAGAGTCCCCCAAGCTGGGCTGTAAAGCAGAGAAGGTTGGCCCATTGCTGGCTGTGTTGGCCCAGGAAACCATCCTGCTGAGGCAGTAGATCAGGGCAGAGCCTAGTAGCACAGGAGGCAGGGGGTAGTTTCCAGCAAGGAGGCTAAGCCCCCAGGAATGAGACTGGTTGTGCTGGTATCTGCTGCATCTTCATGATGGGGCCCTAACCCATGGGTGTGGTTACAGTAGGTCCCTGGCTGGGTCCTGCAGGGGCAACAGCTGCAGTCAGTCCTGGCATGCTGCAGGGGAGAAGTAGGTGCTCTGGTGCCATGGGCACGAGCTGGGGCAGAGCTGAGCAGTAGTGCCCCCTAGAAGCCTGGTGCTGTTGGGTGTTCAAGCCAAGTATTAGCTGTAGTAGGCTCTTCCTGAGCCCAGGTGCCCTGCCCAAGACCCCTTCCCCCCCTTAGGGCTGTGAGCTCAGGGGAGCTGAGAGTCCTTGAGCCTCAACCCCTCCCATCCTGCTGGGCTCCTGAGGACAAGCTGAGCCAAAATCCCTGTGCTGTAGGTGGGGCAAGCTCATGTTTTCCCCCCAATCTAGCACCCCCTTCCCTGGCAGGGAGGAGGGCCTAGGACTTCCTGTGTTGTACTGGAGAAAGCCCCCACCTGACCAGTCTGCCTGGGCCAGTCGTGAACTGCAGTGGGGCCCCAGGCTGCTCATAGCACCCACTGCTGTGTGTGTCTCTGGGCACTGTGTGCAGCTGCTGGCAGCCCTTTGTCCTGGAATTGGCTGCTGCCACCCCTGGGTGTTGCAGTGGGCCCTGGCCAGGCTGCTGAGTGGGGCACTGGGATTTGGGGAGAGGCTGGGCTCAACTCTGCCCCTTCACGCTGGAGCTGGTATCCCTTTGGTGCTGGATTTACATACCACACTGGTCTGCTGCTGTTAATCCTCTGCAGGTGGGAGGGGGCACTGTGTCCTGAGGGGAAACACTGCTGGAGGTGGGCAGCCCTGTGCCAGGGAGCTGCTCTCCCATGGGGGGAATGGGATAAGGGGACTTGGCTCCCTCCTTTCCTGGGGGCTAGTACTCACCTTGTGCCTGACTCCCCTGGCTGCTCTTGAGCTGGGGAGCCGCTAGTCTGGGCTTTTGGCCATGCCTTCCCCCAGTCCCTGGTGCAGCTGCCCGAGCATTCAGCACCAGCAGCCTCCATTGTACCTAGCTGTGCCCTTGGCGCGCACAGCCTGCTGGGGCAGGGCAGAATCCCAGCCTCACCTCCCTGCCCCCTTAAAGCAAGAGGCAAATGCTGGGTGCCCAGCCTCCCCTCCCCCTGCTGGGCAGGAGCCTCCAGGGGAACAGCTGGGCAAATGGCCTGGGCTGGTCCTGCTGCCTGGAGCAGCAGAGAGAGGAGCCCCTCAGTGGGATTCCAGCTGGGGCTTAGCCTATACCTGCTGAAAGGCCTGCAGGCAGCAACTTCCCCAGCACTGAATTCACTTTAAGGGATGGGTGCTGAGAGCGAGCCAGGCTGCTCCCATCCCCTCGCCCCAGAACAGTTTGTGACCTAGGGGGCTGTGTCTAGCCCCCACAGTGGTTTGGGGGAGCCCCAGGGTCGATCCTCCTCTACCTGTTGACAATTTGCTGTGGTTATTTATTTAAGAACGTGCTTGCCGTGCCTGGCGGCTGCTGTACCACACAGGAACTGAATAAAATATTTGGTTCCTCAGTGGCCCCATAGCTCATCCCTTTGCATCACCCCAACCTCCGGGGGAGGGGATATCACAGCCCAGGGAGCCTGGCCCTGGCCCGGGGCTGGACTTCCTCCACTCAGCTCCCTTGGCCCAGACAGAGCCTCTAGAAACTGGCTGCCTCCCAGGGTGCTGCTGCTGCTTCTCCGGAGCTGTTCTGTACCTAGCTGTGTCCACCCACTGCTGCAGCACCAGCTCAGTGCCAGGTGCTGTGCTCCTTGGCAGTGGCCTGCCCACCCCCATCCCAGCATGCTGTAGTGAGGGGCAAATCGGTCAGCACAGAGCCACGCTAACCCAGCCTTGGGGGGTTTATTAGTCAATGACAGAGCCTGAGGTTGTCCAGGGAGCTGCAGGGGTCACAGCCAATCCCCCACACACACAGTGAGCTCCACAAAGGCAGCAAAACCACACCAGCCAGAGAGGGGCTTGGCCAAGGGACAGTGGGGGGGGGGGGGGGGGCCTGAGTGAGACAAGCCAGCCCACCCCCTCCCTTGGGCTGGTACCTGACCACTGCTGGGAAGAACCCAGGCTGCAGCCTACAGCTGCTGCGAGTCAGTGCCCCAGCCTCCAAACTCACCTTCTCGGAATGTCTCTATCACAAGAGATCCCCCAGCAGGACACCCCAGCCCCCCCTCGGGCAGGAATCCAGCTCCCAGTGCCCTCAGAGGAGGCAGCCTCTCCTCACAGTGCGAGAGCCCATTGCCTGGCTGGGGGCTCCACTGTTCTCTGCTCGAAGCAGAGTTAGTTCAAGAGGCGGGTGCCCGGTGGCAGATCAGCAGGCCTGGTCCAGGAGGCGGGTGACTGCCGTCTTGGCACTGTAGATACAGTCATTCACAGAGACACCCTGGTAGGAGGCCCCGATCAGGCTCAGTGGCAATCCTTCCTGCTTCAGGTAACGATTGATGGTCTCTGTCAGGGGGACAGAGGGAATAAGGCTAGAGGGGTCTCTACCACCCCCAGCACATGGGCTGGAGCTGTGCTCCCCTGGCTGTGCTGATAAATCCCACCTGTGCCCTATTGCCCAGCTCAGGACCCCACCCCCAGGCTTGACTTTGGGGGGATAGCTCAGTGGTTTGAGCATTGGCCTGCTAAACCCAGGGTTGTAAGTTCAATCATTGAGGGGGCCATTTAGGGATCTGGGGCAAAAGTCTGTCTGGGGATTGGTCCTGCTTTGAGCAGGGGGCTGGACTAGATGACCTCCTGAGGTCCCTTCCAACCCTGATATTTTATGATTCTATGATACTGCAGAGGGGAGAACAAGCGAGGGGCAGCCTGATGCCATAGATGTGAGAGGGCACCAAGGGCTCTGCCAGCCTTACCTGTCCTCTGCCAGTGGCCGAGCGTGTACTGGGGGATGCAGGCCTGTGGAAGGACCAGAGACAGGGTGAGGGCTGGTTTGGCCTGTATGGTTCCCAGTGCTGCCCACCCCCACCCCACCTACCTTGAGCACCTTGACGATTGTGCGAGAGGGCTCGGCCACAATGCCCAGGTGTACCCTCACTGCCTCCTTGGCACGGCTCAGCAGCACAGCCAGTGGCACAGTGTCTGGGTCCCCAAAGCCCTGTTCGAACCACGCACCTCCCAGCATCACCTGCAGGCAGCAAAACAACCACTCAGGGGGGAGCAGGATCTTGGCTGCGGGCCAACAGGACTCCTCTGAACTGGGGTGGGGAGGAGTAACGGCTCCAGAAAACTAGGGTCTCCCCCCCTCCCTACCCTAAACTGGTTTCAAAGTGGAGTAGGTATTAAGCACCCCAAGGGAAAATCAGCGCCTGTGCACCCTGTGACCAGGGGTCAGGCTGCCAGGGCCCACGGCTGGATCTGTGCACATCCACACCCAGCCCCCTCTGCCACCAGCACGCCTTCCTGGTGGGAGCAGGGTGGTGTGCTCACCGTGAGCCGGACGGAAGGGCCACAGGTGCCATTCTGCTCCGGGAAGGCGACCGAGTCGTAGACAATGCCCAGCAGGGAGCTGTCTTCGAACGAGGGCACCAGGTGCCCGAACCCCTGGGACAGAGACAAGGAAACACCTGTTAATCCCCAAGGTCTGCCCCACTTCTCCCTGGAAGATGGCAGCTGGATGGGCAGACGGGTGGACACCCTGCCCCCACCCCCAGCTCTGGGAGCCAGCTCTGCATGGGACTTGCTGGCAGCTCCCCCCCCAGCCCCCACCCCACAGCCACCCGCTGCTCCCAGGATGGGGTAGGGCCCCATGATATGAGGCTAGGGCTGTAGTCGTGGGGAGTTCTCCCTTCCCACTCAGCCCCATGTAATGCTGGGTGCTCAGGGACGGGATGGGGGCATGCTGGGCCAATGCTGAGGGCTGCAGTGGTTTATGGTGGCAGGTGGGGGCGCCCCAGTCTCACCGTGATGGGCAGCGTGGCACCGTTGTACTGCAGGTTCACCACACCCACCGACACGGCCTCAATGCTGCGCAGCTCCTGGGCCAGCGGCTCGGCCCAGCCAGGAAGCAGCACCGCCAGAGCTGGAAACAGAGATGCCTCAGCACAGTGCAGCTGGGGGCTCCACACCCCTCTCCCCCCTGCACAGAGCCGGAACGCCTGCTCCAAACCACAGCCAGGGAGAAAACCCAGTAGTCCGCCACTCCCATCACTAGCCCACACTCCTGCACAGAGGGGAGGGCTCCCACGCCCAGCCACCAAACGGGGGTCCCAACCCCCACTGTTCTAGTGCCTAGATGGCTCCACAGCCACATGGGACCACACCGGGCACAGATCCCCATCAGAGCAGAGGGGCTCCCCTCAGCACAGCACCACCCCTACCTCTGGCTGGGATGGCACTGATCACATGGTCTGCTCTCACGCTGCCATCCTCCAGGGTGATCTAGATGGGAAAGGCACAGTCAGAGCAGAGACCTCGGCCCACCTGCTGGCAAGCCTGGGCCTACACCCCTGCCCCACAGAGCAGAGAGGTGATTCACCCAAGCAGGAAGACAAGTGGCCAAGCTGGGATAGAACCCAGGAGTCCGGGCTCCCAACCCCCCTGCTCTGACCACCAGCCCCACTCCCTTCCCAGAGCTGGGAACAGAACCCAGGAGTCCTGGCTCCCAGCCCCCCTGCTCTGACCACTTATGTTCACACCTGAACGGGGCAACGGTGAAGTGTTTGACCAAAAAATACAGCAAGAAGTGGAGGCTCAGTTTCAGTTCAACCCTTTGGAGCCCAGCTCCCCTCCCCTCCGTGTCCCAGCAGAGCCCTGGGGTCTCCGAAGGGGTGCAAGAGGATGCACCCTGCTGCCTCCCACCTGCCAACACGCAGCCGCCGTTCTCTCCAGGCGCTGCAGTCGAGCATGGCAGTGCATTTCCACCCCACGCCGTCTCAGGAAGTCCTGCAGGGCCTCGGACAGTGTCTCCATGCCAGCACGCAGCGACCACTGGCTCCAGCGCTCGTCGCGGGCCCTGCGGCTCAACGCCGAGTCCAGGGCGGGGTCCTTCCCTAGGACGGGAGAGCAGGCTAGAAACTCGTCCACACGGCAGATCCCCCAGGAACCCGCCAATCTTCCCACTTCCCAGCTCTCCCCCACTGCCCTGACCCACTGGGCTGCCAACCAATGGGAAGGGGCTCCAGAGATCAGAGCTGGCCCTGGGAGCCAAGGGAGGAGGCTGCACAGCCAGTGATGGCGCAGGGTCCTGACTCAGGTGCGTGCTCCTGTCCCTGTGGAAAGCCTTTCTGCATCACGCTCTTCTAGAGCACAGGCGCAGCCTATCCCTGGCCCAGCGGCTCCAGAGCCCCTTTGCAGGTGGCTGCGCGGCCGACTCTCACCTCCGCCCAGGGCCATCCCCAGGATGACGGAGCGCCGCCTCCGCTCGGCCTCGAACAGCGCAGGGAAGCAGGAGCGCATGCTCAGGGCCCGGCAGTCTCCAGCAAACACCCCTCGGCACAGGCTGTCGATGGCGATGTCGGCCAGCTAGGGAGCCAAAAGGAGAGGATCAGCCAGGCCCTACCCCAGCCCGAATGCTGCTGGGCACAGGCAAGAGAGAAGCCATCTTCCCAGTGGGGCTCTGGATACGCTGAAGAGCCAGTGAGGGCAGCTCTTGCATCCCCCAGGGGGCAGCTGTGTGAAGGGGCAGAGACCACCCTGGACCGGAGTGCTG
Source organism: Malaclemys terrapin pileata (assembly GCF_027887155.1). NCBI lineage: Eukaryota > Metazoa > Chordata > Testudines > Emydidae > Malaclemys > Malaclemys terrapin. The sequence continues at coordinate 10,605,790 of NC_071525.1, forward strand.
CTCTCCATCCTCCCAGCTGGCTCCACAAACCCTGGAGTGACCAGGGACAACCCTGGGTCCACCTGCCCTTCCCCCACCGGGACTGGGCAGACGAGGCTGCCAGGCAGCCCCCAGAGCTCCTGCACCAGGCCAGGCTCACTCCTCACCAGCACAGAGCGCAGAGACTGGAGAGGCCAGCCCCAGGCCTGCAGTCAGACTGTGCCCACCCCACAGGGGGGAACACACACCCCACCCGGCCACAGCAGGTTTCTCTCACAATCAAGCATGGGGCAGGAGAGCTCCCCATGCTGGGGGCAGGAGCCTCCTGCTCCGCCGTTCATACTGGTTGAAGCAGCCCCTCTCTCCATTCATAGGACTCCCAGCAAGTTCCCTCTCCCCCGCCGCTCAGTGGTGCTCTGATCCTCCAGCCCTGCTGGCTGCCTGTTCACCCCTCGCCTCCTCTAGCGCCTTCCCACCCTCGGGCTCCAGAGCACCGTGGCAACTAGGCTCCCCACCGCCAGGATGTCAGGCATGATCAGATGGGGAAACTGAGTCACAGAGCGAGGAAGAGCCATGCCTTGAGGCACACTCTGTCTGTGGCAGAGCCAGGAATAGAACCCAGGAGCCCTGACTTCCAGTCTCTCCTGCTTCACCATCAGGCCCTGCCCCATTGAGATACCAACAGAGAAACCAGTCATGGCAATGCAGCCCCCTCTGGGGCAGGAAGTGGCAGCGGTTCCACTGCACAGCAACACTGCCTGGCAGTTTGGAATGGGAAATGCAGAATCCTGCATGCGTCTGCCTGCACTCAGGGTACTAGGAGAGCCTGGCAGAATGGCCTCAGGACACCTGGGTTCACACCCTGGCTCTTATGGAAATTGCCTTGGGTCTCCAGTGGGCCTGAGCAACAGGGCTTGAGGCAAGACCCCATGACAGTGCGGCACAGATCACAGGCTGCCTGGGGCCCATCTGGGAGGGCCACGCCTGGCTCCCTTCCCTCACCCGCTGCAGGATGAAGATAGGCAGAGCTGCTGCCACCACGCCCTGGGGCCCAGTCCCAGCTCCTCCCCTGCACTAAATCTCTCCCAGTGCCCTGCGCACAAAGCTGCCTCCCCCTGCCCTGTGGGCAGAGCCCACACTCACCCCTCCTAGGCTCCCCTCCCTGCACAGACTGGGCTCATACCTCCTTTCCGAAGCGGCGGCTCACAAAGCTGTGGATGGTCTCATCCGGCTGGGTGCCCCGGGGGGCTACCAGCTCACGCAGCCCACTCCAGAGTAGGGGTCTGGTGAAGGGCGGCACTGTCCGCAGAACACCGCTGCCAACAAACACAGAGGGGTTACCAGGCTGGGGCATGGCGGGCAAAGTGAACAGAGGCAATGCAGCTGGGAACCTTCCCTGTCCCCACCCCCAGACCCATCACCCCCTGGCACAGTCACTAGCTGCTGGGATTGAGGGGAAGAGTCAGCTCCCCCACACAGAGGCTGGGCAGGCCCATGGACAGGGACATCCGCAGCAGCAGGACACGTACCCAATGCCGGATGGCAGCCTGTGCAGCGCCCCGCTCACGTAGAGGTAGCGGTTCTTGGAAGCCGGGTGATCGCCGGGCACCGGAAGCACGTCTGCATCCAGGCCAAGTTCAGAGACCTAGGGAGAGACAAGCAGGCCAGACATCGACTGCTCACATTACTGGGTATTAGGGCAACACCAAGAGGCCATGACCAAAATTGGGGGCCCCTGCTGTCCCACAGACCCCCTACTCCTAGCTGAGATCAGGGGAGCGCTAGTCATGCCAGACCCCCTGGCCCTGACTGAGATGGGGCAGGACAGACCAAAATCAGCAGGCTCTGCCCAACTGCACACAGCCATTTTGCAGACTCCACCCAAACCGCCCCAGAGCTGCCAGATGTTCCCCACCTTTGACCATGCCCCATGGGTTCCTCTAAGCCATTGCCTGCCCTCCCCCTGCTCTGTAGTGCGCTGGCATGTCTGCTTCCTCGCCAAGGCCATTCCAGCCAGGGGCTGAGTACCAGCCCTTCAGCAGGGGTAGACCCAGCTATTGGAATCAAGAGCACCCAGCTGTCACTGTCCTGCTGGCGTGCAAGCGATTGCCAGGCTCTGGGGCCTGCCCCTGCATGGGGGCTCCCAGCCCCTCCCTCAGGAGATCAGCCCAGCTGGACAGATCCCACCTGGCTGCAGAGCCAACACTCCATGTCTCCCTCTCATCCCCCCACCTGGGCCCTGCCCCCTTCCCCCCATCCTGCAGGCTCTCCCCACCTACCATGAGCAGAGTGTTCTTCCCCACGGTCCCGGTAGGTCGGATCCCCCTGGGGCCATGCTCAAATACGGCCCCGTCCTCAGTTCGAGTGGAATGGAGCCAGCCCCCCAGGCGGCCGCTGCCCTCCAGCAGGATTATCTGTGGGGAGGTGGGAGCCCATCAGGGCAGGGCTGCAGTCGCCCCAGTTCTCGCAGGAGAAGGTGCCAGCAAGCACCTGTCGCTTAGCCAGCTCCCCGTAACACCAAGGCTCCCGGTACACATGGCCCTAACTGCCCCGGAGCCCAGCCCAATCCAGCTTCCCCTGAGCCCCGGACTGTGGCGGCCATTTCCTGGCATGAAGCACCACGGTCAGCACTGGATTGCACCATCTCCCTACTGGTGCCCCAGCACTGCAGAGCCTGGCACCAAGAGGTGGGGGAAGAGCCCCAGGACCTGCCCCACAGCCAGGTGGCCGAGCCTCACAGAAGGGACCAAGGGCCACCCACAGGCCTGAACTCCAGGCAGGGTGATGCCCTAGCTGGGTGGGGCAGCTGTGATCACAGGGTCATTGAATGCTGCACAAGCCAGCCCCACACCGGGTACCCTTTACCCCCCCCACTGGCACTTCCAGCACAGAGGCCAAGAGCTGGAAGCTGTAGGGAAGGGGCTCCTCTCTGCCCCCGGAAGGCAGGGCAGCCCTGGTGCTGTCCATGGTCTCCACAGAAAGGCCTCAGTTGGTCTCCAGAGCTGTGGGGCAGCCCCATGGTCAGCAACCCACCACGTTAGTGCCCTGCAAGCAGCCCCTGGGGATGCTGCCCCGGGAGGTCTCACCTTGGGAGCATTGGGGCACCTGGCCAGGTGGTAGCAGGCGGTGAGGCCACTGATCCCACCACCGACGACTGCCACCGTCCTCTGCATCCAGCAGCCTGGGAGAGAGGAAAGGGGTCGGTGTGAAGAGGGGCTGGCTGTGCCCCCACACTGGGATCAGCTGCTCCCCGTGAACCTGGGGTCTCTGGGGCTAGACCCCACCCAGAGGGCCAGCAACATGGGACAGAGCCACACGTAGGACGGGACCCATGACACGCGCTGCCCTGCCACCAGCCTCAGCCCCCCACTACCCTCACCCCAACCACCCACAATCTCAGCCCCCCACCCCCATTACCCTCACCCCAACCACTGCCAGCCCCCCACTGCCCACAGCCTCAGCCCCCAACCACCCCCCCACAACCTTCCACCCCAACCATTCCCACCCCAGCCTCAGCCCCCCACAACCTCAGCCCCCCACCCCCATTACCCTCACCCCAACCACTGCCAGCCCCCCACCACCCCAAGCCCCCCACAACCTCCCACCCCAACCATTCCCACCCCAGCCTCAGCCCCACACCGCCCCCTCCTTCCCGTCCCGACCGTCCGGCCACTCTCACCCTCAGAGCAAAAATGCCCCTTCGCCGCCGCGGCCGGGATTGGTAAGAGTGGGGGCGGGAACAACGAGCTATGGACCAATCAGACAGCAGACCGTCCCGTCCTGCCTCAACAAGGTCGGCCCCGCCCCTGTGACGGGATGGGGCGGGGGCGGGGCGGCCCGGCAAGGCGGGGCGGGGCCGACCTTGTTGAGGCAGGACGGGACGGTCTGCTGTCTGATTGGTCCATAGCTCGTTATTCCCGCCCCCACCCTTAGCAATCCCGTCCTGTCCCGTGACCCCGCCGCAAAGACCCCCCCAGCCCCCGTATCACCCCCCATTGCCGCCCCCCAGCCCCCTTCTGCCCCTCCAGCCCCCTGTCACCCGCACTGCCCCAATACTGTCCCCCAGCCCCCGTGTCACCCCCACTGCCGCCCCCCAGCCCCCTTCTACCCCTCCAGCCCCCTGTCACCCCCACTGCCCCAATACTGTCCCCCAGCCCCCGTGTCACCCCCACTGCCGCCCCCCAGCCCCCTTCTACCCCTCCAGCCCCCTGTCATCCGCACTGCCCCAATACTGTCCCCCAGCCCCCGTGTCACCCCCACTGCCGCCCCCCAGCCCCCTTCTACCCCTCCAGCCCCCGTGTCACCCCCACTGCCGCCCCCCAGCCCCCTTCTACCCCTCCAGCCCCCTGTCACCCCCACTGCCCCAATACTGTCCCCCAGCCCCCGTGTCACCCCCACTGCCGCCCCCCAGCCCCCTTCTACCCCTCCAGCCCCCTGTCATCCGCACTGCCCCAATACTGTCCCCCAGCCCCCGTGTCACCCCCACTGCCGCCCCCCAGCCCCCTTCTACCCCTCCAGCCCCCTGTCACCCCCACTGCCCCAATACTGTCCCCCAGCCCCCGTGTCACCCCCACTGCCGCCCCCCAGCCCCCTTCTACCCCTCCAGCCCCCTGTCACCCCCACTGCCCCAATACTGCCCCCCAGCCCCCGTGTCACCCCCACTGCCCCAATACTGCCCCCCAGCCCCCGTGTCACCCCCACTGCCCCAATACTGCCCCCCAGCTCCCGTATCACCCCCCATTGCCCCAATGCCGCCCCCCAGCCCCCTTCTACCCCTCCAGCCCCCTGTCACCCCCACTGCCGCCCCCCAGCCCCCTTCTACCCCTCCAGCCCCCTGTCACCCCCACTGCCGCCCCCCAGCCCCCTTCTACCCCTCCAGCCCCCTGTCACCCCCACTGCCCCAATACTGTCCCCCAGCCCCCGTGTCACCCCCACTGCCGCCCCCCAGCCCCCTTCTGCCCCTCCAGCCCCCTGTCACCCCCACTGCCCCAATACTGTCCCCCAGCCCCCTGTCACCCCCACTGCCCCAATACTGCCCCCCCAGCCCCCGTATCACCCCCACTGCCCCAATACCGCCCCCAGCCCCCTTCTACCCCTCTAGCCCCCATGTCACCCGCACTGCCCCAATACTGTCCCCCAGCCCCCGTGTCACCCCCACTGCCCCAATACCGCCCCCCAGCTCCCGTATCACCCCCCATTGCCCCAATGCCGCCCCCCAGCCCCCTTCTACCCCTCCAGCCCCCTGTCACCCCCACTGCCCCAATACTGCCCCCCCAGCCCCCGTATCACCCCCACTGCCCCAATACCGTCCCCAGCCCCCTTCTACCCCTCTAGCCCCCATGTCACCCCCACTGCCCCAATACTGTCCCCCAGCCCCCGTGTCACCCCCACTACCGCCCCCCAGTCCCCTTCTGCCCCTCCAGCCCCCTGTCACCCCCACTGCCCCAATACCGCCCCCCAGCTCTCGTATCACCCCCACTGCCCCAATACCGCCCCTAGCCCCCTTCTGCCCCTCCAGCCCCCTGTCACCCCCACTGCCCCAATACTGCCCCCCCAGCCCCCGTATCACCCCCCATTGCCCCAATGCCGCCCCAGCCCCCTTCTACTCCTCCAGCCCCCTGTCACCCCCACTGCCCCAATACTGCCCCCAGCCCCCGTGTCACCCCCACTGCCGCCCCCCAGCCCCCTTCTGCCCCTCCAGCCCCCTGTCACCCGCACTGCCCCAATACTGTCCCCCAGCCCCCGTGTCACCCCCACTGCCCCAATACCGCCCCCCAGCCCCCTTCTACCCCTCCAGCCTCGTGTCACCCCCATGGCCCCAATACCGCCCCCAGCCCCCGTATAACCCCCACTGCCCCAATACTGCCCCCACTACCTCCCCAGCCCCCATATCACCCCCACTGCCCCCAATACCGCCCCAACCCCCCACTACCCCGTGTCACTCCCCCCAGCCCCATATCACCCCCATTGTCTCAATACCGCCCCCCAGCCCCATATCACCCCCACTGCCCCAATACCTTCCCCCAACCGCCCACTACCTCCCCAGCCCCGTGTCACCCCCCCAACCCCCTTCTACCTCCCCAGCCCTGTGTCACCCCCATGGCCCCAATACCACCCCCCAGCCCCCGTATCACCCCCACTGCCCCAATACCGCCCCCAGCCCCTGTATAACCCCCACTGCCCCAATACTGCCCCCACTACCTCCCCAGCCCCCATATCACCCCCACTGCCCCCAATACCGCCCCAACCCCCCACTACCCCGTGTCACTCCCCCCAGCCCCATATCACCCCCATTGTCTCAATACCGCCCCCCAGCCCCATATCACCCCCACTGCCCCAATACCTTCCCCCAACCGCCCACTACCTCCCCAGCCCCGTGTCACCCCCCCAACCCCCTTCTACCCCCCCAGCCCTGTGTCACCCCCTACTGCCCCAATACCCCCCCAGCCCCGTATCACCCCCTACTGCCCCAATACCCCCCCAGCCCCGTATCACCCCCCACTGCCCCAATACCGCTCCCCCAGACCCGTCACCCCCCCACTGTTCCAATACCGCCCCCATCCCCATATCACCCCCATTGCCCTAATACCACCCCCAGCCCCGTATCACCCCCCACTGCCTCAATACCCCCCCAGCCCCGTGTCACCCCCTACTGACCCAATACAGCCCACCATGCCTCCTCCCAGCCCTGTATCACCCCCTGCCCCAATGCCGCCCCCCAGCCCACCATGCCCCCTCAGCCCCATATCACCCTCCACTGCCCCAATACTGCCCCCTGACCCTCTCCCAGCTCCTGTATCACCCTCAATACCACCCCAGCCCCCATATCACCCCCCCACTGCCCCAATACCGCCTCTCCCAGCCCCGTGTCACCCCCCACTGCCCCATACTGCCCCTCCCAGCCCCCATATCACCCCTAATACCCCCCAGCCCCCATATCATCCCCCCTGCCCCACTACCCCCAATGTTGCCCCTCCCAACCCCCCCACTACCTCCAATGCTGCCCCCCCAGGTCCCCACTACCGCCCCTCGTGTGACTTGCACCATCCCCTGTGGCAGCTGCTCCTGCCAGCCGCCGGGCTAGGAACCCTGCTCAGAGAGCAGCAGGCCTGTCCATTTCAGTCCCCGGGCCGCCCCAGATGGGAGGAACCCCCCAGAGCCCTGCACGTCTCCAGCACCCTAATGCCAAGGACCTTTACAGTCACCAAGGAAACCATACCCTCCCTTGGGGGCGTGGGGGAGGAGCAGGACTCCGCTGTAACTATGAAGAGAACCCAGGACTCCCAGCTACTAGCAGTGCCAGGGCCCACAACACGCCCCATTCCGCACCTGGCAGGGTGCATCAGAGAACCGGTCTGAGCAGCCCTGGGGGTGACGCTGATGAGGCTTTTCAGGGTCACGCCTTAGACTCTGGGGTAACATTAATGTAGAGCCTGGATCCCAGGCGATCGAGCTGGAGAGGGGCCCCCCAGAGGCCCCATCCAGGGCTTTGGCCTGTTTAAATTGCCCCATGCGAGGGAGCAGCGGCAGCCCATAGAAACAGCTCTCGTGGCAAAAGGCTACTGACCATTCCTGCCTCTCCTGGCGGGGAAGGCGTCTCGCTGGGCTGGCACATGTAGGGGCACTCAGTTCATCTGCCCTAGGCCTGGCTCCCCTCACAGCCTGACAGTGAAGTGCTGCGGGCAGGAATGGTGCCCCACACCCTCCGGAGGCTTCTCTGCTGCCCTTTTAACTTGCGGGAGCCTGAAATAAGCAGCCCGAAGGGCCGTGGGGAAGCCAGGCTTTCTATACACATGCTGCAGTGCTTTAGCAACCGGGGCAGCCCGGAGGATGCAGGCCCCTGAGATCGCAGCCTCCCCTTCCCCACCAGCTGGGGCTAATTAACTCCTGGCAACCAGCACGGCATGTTTGTCAACACACAGCGCAGCCCTCAGGAGCCCTCCCCAGGAGCAGCGGGATCCTGGCAGCATGGGGAACCTGCCAGCCCTAGGCCTTGGGGTGTTCTCAGGCAGAGTGGGAGAAGACAGCAGCTGAACATCCACCCCTCTCTTCCCCTCGTCGGGCGTTTGCGGCAGGAGCCGCTCGTCTGGTATTAAACCTATCGGAGAGGCTTGTCCCCCAGCCGGTACCGGGGGTTAGTCTGGTAGCGGCTGAGGGAGCCACTCTGCCCCGTGCAAACAGTCATCCTCAGTCCTGAAAGCAGCACGAGCGCTCCCCAGCCCCCCACTCATTCACATGCTCCCCCAGACCTCCACTGCGGCTGTGGGCACTCCTGGCTGCTAGCTTAACCCCTTCTGGGACAACGCAGGCTGAGCAAGGGAACTGCTGAACCACATAACAGCCACAGTGGATCAGACCAATGGTCCATCCAGCCCAGTATCCTGTCTTCCAACAGCAGCCAGTGCCAGGTGTTTCAGAGGGAATGAATGGAACAGGGCAATTACCAAGTGATCCAGCTTCTGGCAGGCAGAGCCATAGGGTTGCATCCCTGCCCATCCTGGCTAATAGCCCTTGATGAGCCTCACCTCCAGGAACTCAGCTAAATCTTTCTTTAACCCAGATATACCATTGGCTCTCACGCCCTCCCCTGGCAATGAGTTCCACAGGCTGACTGTCATGTGAAGTACCTCCCAATGTTTGTTTTAAACCTGCTGCCTAGTCATTTCATTCGGTGACCCCCTGGTTCTTGTGTTATGTGAAGGGGTAAATAAGTCTCATCACTTTCTCCACACCACTCACAATTTTATAGACCTATCGTATCTCCCCTTCATTGTCTCTTTTCCAAGCTGACCAGTCCCCCCCCCTTTTTAATCTCTCCTCATATGGACGCTGTTCCATTTCCCCCTCATCTGTTTTGTTGCCCTTCGCTGTACTTTTTCCAGTTCTAATGCATCTGTTAGGAGATGGGGTGACCAGATCTGCACACAGTAATTCCAGGCATGGGCAGACCAGGGATTTAGATAGATAATGACAAAATATTAGGATGCTACTATCGCTTTCCTAGTGGTGCCTCCCTTTCTATTGGCTTTTCTGACTGCTGTTGCTCACGGAGCAGTTGTTTTCAGAGAACTACCCCAACCACCGTGACTTTACACTGAAAGTCCTCGAGTGACACAGCTTTGGAAACAACACCAATATAGGACACACTCAGACACACCCCCTCCATCTGAGCTCCACCCAGTTGGTGTGCAGACTAGGCAGAGTCCATCCTGAGCTTGTGCTCCTGTGAGCCCCTCTTACACATGGCAGTGGTCAGTCCCCTGGCCCAGAGCAATTCCCCCCCCTCCTTAAATAGGCCTGCGCTCATTCCCTCCCCCTGGCTCTGAGCCAAGTGCTCAACCCCAGGGCAAGCTTTAGCAAAAGCTTTTGATACGTCCTCCCACAGTATTCTTGCCGCCAAGTTAAAGTAGCATGGGCTGGATGAATGGACTATAAGGTGGATAGAAAGCTGGCTAGATCGTCGGGCTCAACGGGTAGTGATCAATGGCTCCATGTCTAGTTGGCAGCCGGTTTCAAGCGGAGTGCCCCAAGGGTCGGTCCTGGGGCTGGTTTTGTTCAATATCTTCATTAATGGTATGGATGGCATGGACTGCCGTACCAGGCCCTCGGTGTTTCTCGTGCCAACGGCATTGTATTCTGGGCCCCGTCTGCTGGCCAGGCCGATCTCACCGGGGCTGGCCATGTGCACTGAGCCCGGGCTTCCTTCCCAGCGTAACGTGCAAGGTGCGCGTGCTTCGGCTCTCCCGTCCCTTCGGCACTAAGCCTCTAGGCCCAGGACAGCAGATGCAGGTTCCTCCACCTCGGCCTGCAGCAGATGGTCCTGGCGCCAGGCAGATACAGGCGAGGTCAGCCAGGGGTGGGGGAAGAGATGAGCCCAAGCGCCCAGCAGGGTCCTTCTCCCCCCACAGAGAGCCTGGGCACTTTTCTTAGTAAATTTATTCACAAAAAGTTCCTGCCTGGGGGGTGGCTCCGGGATTTATTTACAGCCTTACTGTGTGCACAAAGCCCCCCACTGTGCCAGAACAGCAGGGGTAGGGGCCACGCCAGGCCCCTCCCCCCCATACCCAGCGATGGGCAGGCCAGGCCCCTTGCCCCTGTCCAGCGGGTCGGCGCGTCTCATCTTCCCCCAGGCACTGGTGAGCAGGTGGACTGCCCATCCCCCACACCGCCTCCAGGCCTATGGGGGGCTGAGGATCCCCGAGAGCCGGGCTCAGTCTCTGAGGTAAGAGGGTTGTGGCGCAGGCGCCAGGGTCCAACACTTCATTGTTTCTTCCCGTGGTGGTCGTCCAGCTCGTAGAAGAGCACATAGCCCTCGCTAGACTGCACCTGGTTCTCGCTGAGTGGGGACACGCTGCAGGGAAGAGATGGCGTTAGCTCTGCACCCAGCCTGGCCTAGCCCGCGAGCGCCCCCCCCAGGGCCAGGGCCATGCACTGCAGGCTAAGCCAAAGTGCCAGCGAAAGCACTGTGTGCCATCCACACAGCAGCAGCTGCCAGCAGCACTGTGTGCCATCACTGCCCAGGGAGCAGGCTTGGCTGCCCCAGGGCAGGGGGTTCTCAGCTTTCAGAGCAGTTTAGTCAGCCAGTGCACCAGAGAGAGAGGGAGCCCTGGAGCCAGCCAGCAGGCAAAGGGCAGCCCCTTCCAGGAACGCCTGTCATCGGTGCAGGGCCTAGGAATGCCCAATGGGCACAGGACCCCACTATACCAGGGCTGGACCTCCCTCCTTGCAGCACGTCCCAGTATCACACCCAGACACAGACCCGCAGCTATAGGCCCACTGGCCTCCTCTAGGGGATTCAGGATCTCACCCTGCGCCCACCCCAGTGCCATGGCTGCAGGAGCACCCTGCCCCCCACATACCGGGAATCGTTGTAGACCCGCCAGCCGGACTGGTCCCTGCAGAAGGCGGTGTAGTGACCATAGTGCACGCTGCCCGAGTGATTGCACAGGGCGTAGAGGTTATACACCGGGCTCCCTGCAACACACAACAGCTCAGGCCTCGGCACGCAGCCCCCGGGGCATTCCCCCAGCCCCCCCACCACTCCCCAAGCTCTTTCCCCTCCCCCCCCCGGAGTCCTGACCACTTCCCCAGAGCCTTCTCCAGGTAGCCCCCTGGGCATTCTCCCAGCCCCCAGAGAGTCCTCACCAGGCAGCCACACCTCAGCGCTCCCCCAGCCCCCCCAACTCCCCTTCTCCCCCAAGTCCTGACCACTCCCCCAGAGTCCTCACCACTCCCCCAGCCCCCCACACTGCCCTGCCTCCTGCCCCCCACCCGTGAGTCCTGACCACTCCCCCAGAGACTTCTCCACGCAGCCCCCAGGGCACTCCCCCAGCCCCCCCAGAGCCCTCACCGCTCCCCCAGCTCCCCCCCCTCCCCTGAGTTCTGACCACTCCCCCAGCCCCCTGCACTCCCCCAAAGCCTTCTCCATGCAGCCCCCGGCACTCCCCCAGGCCCCCAGAGCCCTCACCATGCAGCCACACCCCAGCACTCCCCCAACCCCTCCCACTAGGGATGTAAAATGTTAACCGGTTAACCAGTAAGTAGTAGCCTTACCGGTTAACCCTGCACTGTCTGGCCGGAGCAGCCGCAACCACACTGGCCAGATCGATCTCAGCCCCAGCTGCTTAATTAGTTAACCATTTAAACAAAACATTTTAATAGTTTAAACGGTTAACTTATAAAACGGTATTTACATCCCTACCCTCCACAGCCTTCTCCACGCAGCCACCCCTCTGACACACCTCCTCCTCCCCTCCAAGAGCCCTTTGCAGGCAGTGAACCCCCTTGCTTACCCCAGAGCCCCTGCCATAGAGAGAGGCCACCCCCGCTAACTCCCTGCGTGTGTCGAGCAGTTCCTGGCTGGGTTCCAGCCTCGCTCTAGGTGGAAGGTCTGGCATCCCCTTCCCTAGCACAGGATCTGCCTCAGCCTTCTGCAAAGCTAGGCCCAGCTAGCGGAGCCAGCAGGGGTCAAGACGCCATGCCCTGGGGGCAGCCAAGCCTGCCCGCCTCTGAGCCTGGCTGACACTGCCCTTCTGCCCCATGCCTGGCTGCACCCACTTGCAGTCCCAGATTCTCAGCCCAGGATGGTGGTTCTGGGAAGAGTGTGGGCTGAGCACAGGCCAGGGAGGCAGAACATCTGGGATTTAACCTCGGCTCCAACCGAGTTCTTTTGCAGCTTTGGGTAAACTGCGTCCCCTGTGCCGCAGTTTCCCCACCTCCAGAAACGGAAGGAGGATGCTCCACTCCTCTAGGGCGTGCTGTGGGGGAGCGCTGCCTGTCTGCTCAGCACCATTCCCAGCCACGGGCCAGGTACAACCAGAGTGAGCTGCCAGCAGCAGTGCAGGGAGTCCCTCCCCGGGTGTCTGCAGAGCCCTAAGGAGGATGCTCAGTGCCCACGGAGCTGGTTCCCCCAGAACCCACCCAGCTCCTAGGAAATGGGGCTGAACTGTCTGGATTTGGCCTGGGCGGAGTCCATCCCCCAGAGCTCCATGGCAAACACTTTCATTGAACTGCTGGCTCCCTTCAGCTCCTCCCTCCCACTCTCCTCAGCCCCCTCAGTTCCCTTCAGCCCCTCCCTCCCCCTCACCAGAGCCCCATCTGCTCCCCATTCCCTTCTGCCCCTCCCCGCTCACAAGGGCCCCCCCATTCCCATCGCCTCACTCCCTTCAGCCCCTCCCTCCCCGTCACCAGAGCCCCACCTGCTCCCCATTCCCTTCTGCCCCTCCCCGCTCACAAGGGCCCCCCCATTCCCCTCGCCTCACTCCCTTCAGCCCCTCCCTCCCCGTCACCAGAGCCCCGCCTACTCCCTTCTGCCCCTCCCCCCTCACAAGGGCTCCATCTGCTCTCTGCTCCCTTCAGCCCCTCCCTCCTCCTCACCAAGGCCCCACCCTCTCCCCATTCCCTTCAGCCTGGGTTACCATATTTTAAAATGACAAAAAGAGGACACTCCAAGGAGCCCCGCCCCAGCCCCAGCCCCAACTCCGCCCCCTTCCCCACCCCAACTCCGCCCATTTCCCAAAGTCTCCGCCCCTTCCCATGAACGCTCCGCCCCCCTGCTCCTCCCCCTCCCCTGCTTCCCGCGAATCAAATGTTCGTGGGAAGCCTGAAACAGGCAGGCAGCAGGTAAGCTGGGGCGGGGGGGGGGGGGCGCGCGGGGAGGCGTGGACCAGTCTGGCCCCCCAGCCAAGCGGCTCTGGCCTGGCTCGGCTCGGGCCCTGGGGCGCCGGCCCCGGTTCAGGCCGAGCGCCCCAGCCCCGCCGGCTCCAGCTTGGCTCAGGCCCCGGGACACGGGCACCAGCCCCGGCCGAGCGGCTCCGGGGCACCAGCCCTGGTTCCAGCCGAGAGCACTGGCCCTGGTTGAGCGGCTCCAGCCCACCCCAGCCCCGGCGGTTGCTGCTCGGCTCAGGCCCCAGGGCACCGGCCCGTCCGGCACCAGCCCCAGCACCGGCCCCGGCTGAGCGGCGGCGGCCGGCGGCCAAGCACCGCCAGCCCCCGCAGCTCCGGCTCCGATCCAAGGCCCACGACCCCTCCCTATTTTCCCAGACATGTCCGGCTTTTTGGAATTTCCCCCTGGACGGGGATTTGACTACCAAAAATCCGGACATGTCCGGGAAAATCCGGACGTATGGTAACCCTACTTCAGCCTCTCCCTCCCTCCTCACCCAGGGCTGGTGCTACCATTAAGGCAAACTAGGCGGTTGCCTAGGGCCCCAAGATTTGGGGGCACCAAAAAGCGGTGCCCCCCCCCTTTTTTTTTACAGCGTTCCTATGTCCCCTCCCCGAGCACGCGGTCGCTGCTCCACTTCTTCTGCCTCCCAGGCTTGCAGCGCCAATCAGCTGTTTGGCGCCGCAAGCCTGGGAGAGGAGGAGAATTAGAGCGGGGCCGGCGTGCTCAGGGAGGAGGCGGAGCAGAGGTGAGCTGGGGTGAGGAGCTGCCGCATGGCTCCCTGGGCCGGGGGGGTGGGGAGCAGCCGCATGGGTGCCTCAGGGCGGGGGAGGGGAGCTGCTGCGGGGCTCCCCACCCCAGCTCACCTCTGCTACGCCCCCTCCCCAAGCACGCCGTCGCTGCTCCACTTCTCCCGCCTCCCAGGCTTATGGCGCCAATCAGCTGTTTGGCGCCGCAAGCCTGGGAGGGGAGGAGAATTAGAGCAGGGGTGGCAAGCTCGGGGAGGAGGCGGAGCAAAGGTGAGCTGGGGTGGGGAGCTGCCACACGGCTCCCCGGGGGCGGGGGAGCTGCCGTGGGGGGGGGCGAGGAGCTGCTGCAGGGCTGGGGGGGCCGGGGGTGGGACGCAAGGTGGAAGTTTCGCCAAGGGCGCGAAACTTCCTTGCACCAGAACTGTCCTCACTAGGGCCCCATCTGCTCCCTTCAGCCCCTCCCTCCTCACCAGGGCCCTGCCCACTGCACATGCCAATAGCACAAGCCATGGGCATGGGCCAGGTGTGGGGTATTAGCTGCGGGCTGTTAGCCTTTCAGCCCTGCTCTGCGCCCCACTGGAGCCACCCCAGGGGCCTGCCGGCCAAGGTGGTTTGGGGCGAATGCCTACAGCAGCTGGTCGAGCAATGCGAGAGTCTCCCTTCCCAAGAACAAGGTCAGGAGCCTGTGTGCGCCCCACCCCAGCCAGGGCCCTGCAAGATCTGGCTCGGGGGGAGAGCGCAGGACATGCCAGGTGGGCTGGTGCCAGGACACCTACCAGCCTTCTCACTGGCAAACTCCTTCAGGTTGAGTCGCTGCAGAGGGAAGTCTACGAAGACAGAGCATTTCTTGATGGAGTACCGGGTGGTGGAGAACCTGTTCAGGTCTGGCCAGCGGAGCAGCAGGGTTAAGGGAGGTAACGGGCAAGGGGACCAAGAGGTAGGGGTGGCCTTTGTCCTGATGGGGAGGATGGCTTGTAGCCTGCAGGAACTTGCGCTAGCCTACCTCCTCGGGATCCAGCACATCCCTCTCTACACTGCATGCTGCCAGTGCTAGGGACACACCCACAGCTACCTGGGCCACAGATCCCGGCCAGGCACCGAGCAGACATCTGCCACCCAGGCTCTACCACGTCCACGTTTGCTGTGTCCTGCACTACTAGTCCCCACCCCTCCAGTGCTGGGACGCTGTCAGGAAGCCCAGCCAGACGCAGGGCTGCAGAACACCATGTGCTGGGTAAGGCCAGGCCTGTGGACCATGGGGCCAGCAATAGCCAGTACCCAAGGAGTCGCACCTCAGCTAATCCCAACATCCCCAGATGCTGAACAGGGCCGAGCCAGGGCTGAATGGGCCACCCAAAGGCAAAAGGCTTCGGCCCCTTCCTCCCCTCCCCCCAGAGCACTCCCACACCACAGCAGACAGGATACGCAGCACCAGGATGCGGGGGAAGCGCTGGATGGTCAGTTTCTTGGTGCTTCTCGTCCTCTGCCGGCACTTGTCACAGACCTGCTCCAAGGCACAGGACAGCCCAGCTCAGAGTGTGCAGGGGAGGAGGCCAAGCTGTGCTGATGCTCCAGCCCCGCTGTGGCTGGCACAGCCAGACCCAGAGCCTCCTGGCTCAGTTACACCAGTGCCAGCTGCCCTCCCACGTCCCTGCATGAGCTGCAGGCTCCTGGTGCTTTTCTGTCAAGGCTCCAAGCAGCCTCCTACCGTCCCTCCCTGCTCGCCCCCTTCCCAGTCACGCTCCCCTCCACCTGGTGCCTGGATCTCAGCCTCCAAGCACCCCAGCTGGTGCTGCACCAGTTACTGCCCTACAGAGGCGGTAGTGATGCTGGAGCCCTCTGCAGCCTGACCTGGTCCAGCTCCTAGTGCCCCGCCCCATCTGGGATGTTCCTCGCAGCCCTGTGGGATGGAGAGGTTAAGGCCCCCCAAGCACAGCGGGGCAAGGGCCCCTCCCTACACACCCAACGGGGTGGGGCCTCTGGCCCTTCCCTTACCGGAGCGTTCTCGGAATCCAGCTCCTCCTCCTTGGTGAAAAGGCTGAAGCAGTCGAGGAGAGAGACCTTCCCACCGGCAAAGCCTTTCTGCAAGGGAGAGCAGGGGAGGGGCGCACAGGGTCAGAGCAGGGGCGGGGGCTCAGCCCTGACAGGGAGAGGTGTGCGGAGTCAGGGCAGGGGGGCTTGCATGGAGGGGAGGGACAGACCAGAGAGGGGGCTCAGCCCCCCGAGGGCACTGTCTGCGCGAGGCTGGCTCAGCTCGTCACTCTGATGGGCAAAGAGGGGGCAGCCCTGCGCTGCTCCAGGAGCAAGGAGGGGCAGCAGGTGTGCCAGGGCGCAGGGAGGCTGCAGCAGGGGAGTGGGCACACGCACAACCCTCGCTGGGCTGGGAGGAAGCATGCCCCCCCCACACACACACACACAGTCCCTAGGCCAGGGCGGTGCTATGCATCCAGCCATGGGCGGCAGGTATCATAGGCCAGAGGAGGCTGTGCCTCCCCAATTAGCCTGGCGTGGCCCCGCCCACGCTCTGCCCCCACGTCCCTTCCTGCAGTTCCTTCCCGCTCTCCCGTAGCCCAGGCTGACTGTGGCTGGGGCAGGCCACCGGGACTCGGGGCGGGTGGTGCTGGGACCGTGCTACTCGGCACTCCGGGGCTGGGGCCCGCCCAGCGCGCTGGGGCCGGGGCCGAGCCGCCTGACGCTCAGGGGGCTGGGACTGCGCCCGGAGCTCTGGGTCTGGGGGCACTTGGGCAGCCCGGGGCTGGGAGGCCAGAGTGAGGGTGCTCTGGGCTCCTGCAGGTGGAGCAGGGAAAGGGGAGGGCGAGGAACAGGGCCTTGGGCAGAAGGGAAGGGGCCGGTAGCTAGCCTCCCCCAACGGCCGGTTTACCAGCCACCCATGCATCCAGCTGCTGACAAGAGGATGAACCAGAACAGAGGGGGCAGCGGGTCTCTCCCCGTGCACCCCAGCCAGGATGGGCTGGCCCAGCCCCCACAGCCCCTACCTTTGGGATGGGGAGGGAGAGGTCACAGAAGACTTCGAAGGTGGTGGAGCGGTAGCCACAGGCCTGACACTTGAGGCAGCTTTTCAACTGGCCGACAAAGAGATCTGGGAGGGAGACGGGACAGGGTGAGCACGTGTCTCCCCCACCCCGCGCCCCCTGCTCAGTGCCCGCTGCCAGCCCAGCTTGTCCTGGGACCAAGTATGCCCCTGACAGGAGCCAAGGGGACACGCGGCTCCTCCCCTCGCTCCAAGGTAGCTGTGAGTGCCAGTGCCCAGAGGGTCGCCCCAGCACCGCCGTACCCAGGGGCCCAGACCCAGCCAATGCCAGCTGAGCTGCTGGGTGTCAGTGGCTGGAGCACTGTCCAGTGCCCCAGCCAGGTTCCGTCACCAGTGGCTGCTCCACGCCAGACTGTGCTAGAGATGGGAGAGGGGACGTGTGTGCCTCTCCCCTCCCCCAGGGGCTTGGATCCTGCCCATGCCACCTGGGAAAGGGGCAACACTCCAGAGTTTGTGCCCATCTGGGGCTCGTCTGCTGGCTTGGTTAGACCCAGCCTTCCCCTGCCCATCACCCTGCTCCAGGGAGGGGCAGGATGCTGTGCACTTAGAGCCCCAGCACATGCCGAGATCAAAGCCCCATCCTCTTGCACAGGGGGCTGGAGGGAGATACAGTCCTGGCAGAGTCTGCCTGTCCCAGTCAGGGCTCTCCTCTGACTCAGCCCCCAGCAGCGGGCCCAAGGAAGGGGGTGGGCATGGAGCCATACCTCCATCAGAGCCCCCAGCCGCAGGCCCAGAGGGACTGGACGGAGGGGATAGAGGGGTGGGAGTGGAGCCTACACTTCCATCAGAGCCCCCAGCCGCAGGCCCAGAGGGGGGGTGGGGCATGGAGCCATACCTCCATCAGAGCCCCCAGCCGCAGGCCCAGAGGGACTGGACGGAGGGGATAGAGGGGTGGGAGTGGAGCCTACACTTCCATCAGAGCCCCCAGCCGCAGGCCCAGAGGGACTGGGCGGAGAGGATAGAGGGGTGGGAGAGGAACCTACACTTCCATCAGAGCCTCCAGCTGTAGGGCCAGAGGGATTGAGTGGGGGGAGGGCATGGACAGCGGGTATAAAAGCGGAAGCTCCTGAGAAGTGGGAGGGCCACCGCACTCCACCCCGAGGCCTCACTGGGCCTCTTCCCCTGTGGCCTCCCTAGCACTGTGCGGGGCCACAGACCCAGCAGCAGTACCCCTCCCCCACTTCTAGGGAACCTCTCACACTCGCTCCCAGCCTCCCCAAAGGCCAGAGTCAGGTGCTGCCTATGGGGGAGGGGAGGCCATACGCCCATCAGAGCCCCCAGCCCTGGGGCCAGACAGGGAAGTTGTGCTCACCCACTATCTTGCTGTCCTCTCTCTCCAGGTAGTGCTTCCACATCTGGTTGGCTCGTTCGTCATCACTAGGAGGGAGACAATAGTGGGGGGCTGCTGAGGGAGGAACCCCAAGGGCAGCTCCCTCCACGCACCAGCCTGGGCTCTCCGCAGCCCCTTTGCGAGGCAGCCAGGGGCGGGGTTGTGCCTTGGGGGCTCCTATCCTGCTAGCAGGGCTGAGACTCCCCAAACTCCTCCCCCCAGGCCCCGAGCAGGCAGCCCCCGGGCTGAGAGCAGACCACGTGCTATTGTCAATCTCCTCCCCACCTGCCCCCTTGCCCCCGCCGCAGGCTCCCTGCCCCCTGGGCGACAATGCAGCTGCTGGGAGGGGAGCCTGGGAACCCTACGCTCCAAATCTACTGAGAGCTGCCTGCTGGCCCTGGGGCTCTCGCCGCTCCTGTCCCCGGAGCCTAAGCCAAGGTCAGACTAACCAGACCCAGCCAGGACAGTGGCCAGGATCCCGCCCCCAGCCCCAGCCGCGCAGCGACGGAGTCCTTGCCAAGGGCAGTCCTGCTGCTTTCAGACCCTCAGTGCAGGGCTACAAGGATCAGCTCACAACATGAGCCACATTTCGCTGCGTCCCTGCGAGTCGCAGCCCCTGACCAGCTCGGCCTGTTCACCTCAGGGGGTCCGAGTCCTCTAGCACCGAGGGCCATTTGGTATCAGAGAGGATGCTGGGAGTTTTGCGCCCCTTCCTGTTGATCTCCACGTGCAGCCGGTCCATGAAAAACTTCAGGAACTCCTGGGCATCCTGCTGGCTAGAGACAGGAATGGCCAGTCAGCCCCACCCCACCCTTCAAGAGCTTCCACACACTGCGTCCTCTACCCCAGACCCACATCCTCAACACACTGGGTCCCCAGCCCCCTCCACACACCTTATCCCCAGCCTTAGCCCTGTCCCCAGCCCCCTCCACACACTCGGTCCCCTCCCCCAGCCCCCGCACCCTCCACACACTGCGTCCCCTTCCCCAGCCCTGCCCCCCAGCCCCCTCCACACACTGGGTTCCTCCCCCAGCCCTGCCCCCCAGGACCCTCTACACAATGGGTCCCTCCCCTGGCTTCAGTTCTACCACCCAGGACTGTCCACATTCAGGGTCCCCTCCCCTGGCCCCACAGCTCTCCACACTCAAAGTTCATCAGCAGTGGGGCTTTCCCTGCAGCTCTGACAGCCAGGCTCTGACCCCAGTACTGCTGCTGTTGGCCCCCCCTCACTCAGCACATCACCCTACCAAGGCAGAGGAGCGGAGCTCCGGCAGGCCGCTGCGGGAAGGGACTGTCAGGCAGGACCCAGAGGAGGTCCTGGCTGCTCTGCACAGACCTGACATCGCAGGGATCCCATGCCCTGGCCAGACCGGTTCCTCCCAGGTGCACACTATGCTGGCTGCTAAACTCTGCCCAGAAGTGGCTGCATTCCCATGGTGCTCTGGGAGAAGGGGTCCAGGGCGCACATAGAGCCCTCTCACCTGTAGCCTGTGAAGGACGGGACGTATTTCTGAAAGACGGCTTTGAAGCGCCCAGGGTTCACAGCTTCGGTGGAGTCTGGGTGCCACAGGGAATTGATGACATCTGCAAATGCTGAGGGGAGACAAGCCACCAGCCACGTTACCCCGCCTGCACCGCCCCGCAGCCAGCTCACTCACCCCAGCTGGCATGGCAGCCATGGGGCAGGATTCCCTGCCTCTGGGGAGGGGCCAAGCTCCAACTGGACCGTGCTGGAGCAGCCCTGGGGGCAGGGGGGGAGGGGGAAGCAGGAAATATCCCCAGACCCACAGGGTATTGCTGCCCCCAAACCCCTGCATGTGGCACAGACTGGGGGACAGGGAGGGGTGAAGGAACAGCTAGATGGGGTCAAAGGGAGCGTAGGACAGTGAGCGGAGCCCAGGAGAAGTCAGGATGCCTGGATCCTACTCCTGACTCTGCCACCAAGATCTCTCCCCCATGCTTCGTGACGGCCCTCCAGCCTTGCCCTTGCCTTGCAGTGCCCAGAGCGATACGGACACGCTCAGCACTCAGGGCCCATCCTCCATACACCTGTGCCCACCCCGCTCCCATGCTGGGCACAGTACCAGTACTGCCACGGCAGGGAATTCGGCCCCGCTGCTTATGTAACCGACTTTCCAGCTGGCCTCACTTCAGCAGGGTGCTTACATAACCCTGGTCACTGGCGCGGGGATTAGCTCCCACGGCAGCCAGACCCAGGCCCCAGGGAGCTCCTGGGCAGCGAGCCAGCTGTGTGAGCACAGGGCTGGGGAGCAGCAGGGAGGCGTCCGGCCAGCTCACCTACCTTCCGTGAGCTCCTGCTGGGCCCGCGAGGCGCCGGGCTGCTCCTGGAGGAACTCCTTGCGCAGGCAGTAGTCACGCAGAGGCTTGGTGCTGCTCAGGCACTGGAGCACAGCGTTCATGAAGCACTGCAGGGGCACAGGTAGGCAGTCACAGCGGGTCCCACACCCCAGGCACTGGCTCCCCTGGCCGTCTGCATGCAGCACCTGGGCAGCTGGGATTGGCCAGCCCAGGAGGGGCTGTAGTTCCTACTGGACAGGAGCCATGGAGAGCGGCGAGCCCACAGAGTGCAGGCAAGTGGGCACTGGGACCCACCGTTACCCCTCACAGCCAGCTCACCCTGCCAAGCTCTGCTCCAAGCATCCCCCTCCAAACCCGGCCATGCTGACAGCCACAAGAGGGTGCTCTTGAAGCCACAGATCTCTTGCCACTGTGCAGAGACCAGGCTGGCTGGCAGCAGATGTAGCAGGGGCACCAATGGGCTCCCAAAGGAGGGGGCCACCCGCAGTGAAGCGGATCAATGCTGGTGATGGGGAGGAGGGTCTCTAGAGATCAAACCCCCCAACACCACCAGGAAGACAGTCACTGGCCATGTGCAGCTGCTCAACCACCTCCCCAGCTAGACTCAAGCTGCCGCTACTCATTGCTGCACCAGGGACTCTTGGAGCCTCTCACACAACACAGGGAGAACTTGGCTCAGCCAAACCCCTGCCACCTGGGCTACAGGAGAATCTCCATCAGCAGCACAGGGCCTCTGACACACAGCAGTGACACGGTGCTAGACACAGCAGGGTTTGGGCAGAGGGCCAGAAAGCCCCCAGAGCAGCCTGGGATGGTTTAGTGCCCTCCAGCGCCGGGGCTGCAGGGAACAGCGCAGAGGAAACAAGCCTAGGGGGTGCAAGGGGAACCACAGCTGGGTGGGAAAGGTGGCTGCAGGTGTCAGCTCCACTCACAACACAACTGCTGGCTCCTCCATGAACACAGGCACGGCCCTTTGATTGGACTCAACGGGGTCTTTGTATGGGCACGTGCAGGCTCTGGCCCACCATACTGCTGGCAGTAACAGGCGCAGCCCCTGATCACCGCCCCCATCCACCTGTCCCAGCCCAAGGGCTCCGGGAGCCCATCTGCACTGCTGGGGAAAGGCTGCTGCACTCCCAATCCCACCCAGATTAAAGCAGGCAGGCAGGCGCTGGCTCAGAGATAGCGGCAGTGGGAGAACAGTGCACGGTGAGCAGTATTCCAAGGGTGCTCATCGCATCAGGGAAGGGACAGACCCGGGAACACCGAGGAAGGGATGACTGGGGGAGGTTACATAGACCATGATGACATTAGACTCGTGTGGGAAACTACAGCACTCAGCGACCTCAGATCTCCTTGGCGGGGCACCCCCAAGGGAAGGGGCACCCCCACATAGCACACCAGGGAATCATGGCCCCAGTCATGTAGAAACCAGGCAGCCCAGGTCTCCATTCTCTGCACTTTGCGTCACTGACACAAGTACAAAGCGGGTGTGAAACACCATGGTGCAGTGCTAATCTTGCCCTGGTGTGAACAATGGTGACGGCTGCACAGGGAGAATCAGGCCTGAATTGGGCACAGCAGAGGGGGGTGCAATGTGGGGAGGACGTGCTACCTTGAGTCTTCCCAATTCCAGCCCCTCTGCATGTCAAACGCTTTCCCAGGCACCAACTGATATTTTTGACACCATCAAACACAGGCTATTGGCTTTTCAGAAAGCCTTCTACAGGGGACATCCTGTCTCCCAGCGTCTGTGTGTGTGTGGGGGGTGTCCCGCTGCCCAGGGTTCCCCAGCACTGAACGCTGGGTGCTTACCGTGTTGCCAAGATTGCGGAGTCCGATGTGCCCAGAGCCCAGGAGGAGGGTGTGGTGTGTCTGAGAAGACGAGAGAGAGACGGGATGAACACCTGGGAAAGGGACTGCAAAGCATGAGCAGGAAGAGACCGTGCCGTAATACTGTAAATAGGTTGATCTCTACCTCATGTCTCCCCAGGAGGATGGCCACACATGGCCAGCCCATCCATACACACAGCCAGCCCAACCCATTCCCTCCACACACACATGCACACAGCCAACTCATGGCCCCCAGAGGCTGGAGGTGTCCCACTGCCTACAGCCAGCAGAAGGAAGAGCACGGGGCATTACCTCACTGGTCATCAGCAGCAGCCCCATCACTGCCGTGTGCACCACCGACTCCGAGATATCCGCCCCCTTGCCCTGCAGCTCTCGTTTGGTGGCCAACGTGCGGTGCAGCTTTCGAGGCAGCTCCACCAGGGTGGCTCCCTGCAGGCCTGGCATGGCTCCTGCCGCACGGAGGAGCAGGCAGCCGGAGCGCTGAGCTTGCCTTGCGGCACCAACTGAAGGGACCACAGGGCCCTCCCTCTGCCTCTATAAACCATCAGCTCATTAGCTGATCCGATTTCCCCTGGCTATTCCGGGCCCTGCTCGAGGCTCATCTCTGTGGGATTAATTAGCAAGGAGTGCTACTTTGGGGACAATGGGTGTTTGAAGAACCATGGAACAGAGAAGGAAAATACAACCAAACACTCAACGACCATGGGCAGGCACAACACACTCCTAGAAGGGATGGGGGAGAAACCAGCTACCCCGGCTGACCTGTCTCAGGGCTGCCATAGTGCACTGGATTGCTAGGTGGGCACATGCCAAGCTTCTGCACAGCCGGGTAGCCCTGCCCAGGGCGACAGGCCATGCCTAGTGGTCAGCCCCACGCCTGTGCTAAGACAGATTACTTAAGAGATTTCCTAGAAGGAACTGATTACACTTCCAGCCAGTGCCTGGTGGACACACCTGGGAGGTTCTTTTGCTAGGGAAGATGAGGAGCTGCAGGCAGGGGCTGAGGGGAAGGTCTGGGTCAGGCCATGGGGGAATCCCAAAGCTGGTAGCTCAAGATTTGAGTGAGCATTTGGACAGTTTTGGACACTTTGGTCACCTGGGGCAGAGCCTTGGACATCAGATCTGTTGTAGGGGACACTCCCGCAGTAGCCAGAGAGATTGAGGGGCCATTGCTGACCTCTGTGGTTTTGCACATCACTCACCGCCCCCCCATCACACATCCCAGAGTCTCCTGGATGAGCAATCCAACAATTGTCGGGGCATCTGTTAACTTCACACGCAATCCCACTAGCTAGATGCCTTCACTGAAACCACGAGCTGGTTCTCCGCCCCTCCCACCCCGAGGGCCCCCCAGCCGATGGAGCGCTGGATGCAGTTCCTGGAGCAGCCAAAGTCGCTGCTGCGAGGCAAGTCAGGGCCCAGAGGGATATCATCCACGCTGGGACTGCTTGCTTGCTGGCATGCCATGCTCCTGCTCAGCAGAGCCAGAGACCCCCCCAGACTTCCCACAGGCCCGGCGACTAAATTCTGATGCAGCCCAGTCCCCACAGGCTTGCAAGTGTATGAGGGCAGATAGGAGGACGCTGAAAGCATGGTGTGGTGGAAGGATGCTCCTGGGAGAAGCACGGCCAGGCAAGGGACTCGAAAAATCACTCCACCTCCAAGTCCCAGCTGCCAACCTTGCTGAGGCATATCACCCTCCCGCCAACCCAGCACACCCGGCTAGTCTGCCTCCCGGCAGCGTCGTTCTGACAGCAGCAACTCTGTCGCTAGCTCTATGGGAGGCAGAGTGCCCAGCTGGACGGGCAGACCGGGAGAGTCCATGGTGGTGCTGGCTTTCCACTTGCCTGCTCAGCAGGTTGAAGCCGGAATCACTGCGACCACAAGTTCATTTTCCCAGGATCCCACCCACAAGGTGCTGGGTTCTCATGGAACGAGGAGGCTGGGGGCAGCTTGGGGGAAAACCACAGAGCACCAGGGCTCAAGGGGGAGCCTTTGGCCTAGACTCCACCATAGAAAGTAAGGGCTGGGGCAAGATGGGAGCAAGCCCCCCTCCCCCTTGAGGAAGCCCCAGATTGGAGCCCCCAGACATCAGGCCAGGTACTGCCACTCTCTAGCAGTCTGCAGTAACGAGGCTCATCCACCCCAGCAGGCCTGGGAGCAGAGCACAGGGAGGATGGCAACGCAGAGTGCTACCCGCCCCGCTCAGTAGATGTCAAACAGCAATTACAGCAGACACCTTCTTGTCGGGCCTGCTCGGAGCTGGAGGCGGTACCTTGCCCTGGGGTGGGCTCCCAGCCACTGGGACATCCTGGGGGTGCACGTACTCGGAGACCTGAGGATCGGGGGGGTGAGTCCTGGTGCAGCCCTCAGTGCGGACAGAGAGCAGTGTGCCTGCGGGCCTCCCATCCAGCCCAGGAGACACATTGACCCTCCTGAGCGAGGAGCTCCGCTGGAGAGCCAAGGGCCCCGGGCCCAACTTCTGGCTGCAGGACGGGCTGCGGTCCCGGAGCACCAGGCGACTGAGCACCATGCTCAGCTCCTCCCCTCGCCCCCCCACTTGGCTCAGGTCTCCGATGCTGATAGATTTGGAGCGGGCGAGGTTGTTTCTCCTACGCTCAGAGTCTCGTTCCACCAGCAACACTCCTGATGGCAGGGAGAAGGAGGCGCTGCCTGACATGGTGCCAGGCTGTGGGGAGTTGGGCACCTTGACCGCATGGTCAGCCTTCACTGGCCCTCGCCTGGGCACCGAGCCCCGCAGCTGGTCGCTGCGCTTCGAAGCACGGCCCCTTTCAAGCTCCTGCTTCTTCCCCCGATCGTCCAGCGGGCTGGGCCGGGGAGGCAGCGGGCGAAGCTTGGGAGCCATGGAGAGCCCATTGGCCAGTGCAGGGGAGACTGAGGTGTGGCGTTCCTGGCTCACGGCCCGGTGTCCATTCAGGAGCTTGGTGGTGGCCTTGGGCTGCGATGTGATGACCTGCTCTCTAGCCCGGCTGACCCGGTGTTCAGAGGCTTGGGGCATCGTAGAGACAATGAAGAGGAGAATCCTGGGGAGACAGGAGAAAGACGAGTCAGCGCAGCGGACCAAAGCCAGTGTCACTCAAATGGAGCCCAGCTATCAGGAGGCAGGACTCCAGGCTGCCAATCCCAGCTCCAGGAGGGCAGTGTGGTCTAGTGGGTTCAGCAAGGGAATGGGAGACCAGGCTCCTGGATTCCAGCGCCGACTCCCTGTGTAACTTGGGTGGATTCTCTGGAATTCGAAGCTGGCTAGCTGCATTATGGAAAGCAGAAACCTTCCTCTGCAGCATCAGGTACTGGCCACGGCTGAGGCGCAGATGCTGGGCTGCAGGGACCGGGGCTCTGAGGCAGCACAACCAGACATACCTCTCACAATCTGCAAGCGTCTCTTCCCCACCAGCGCCAAGCTCACACCCCTCCACGGTGGCTGTCCAGGTGGAGATTCCCATTGGCTGGGGCCCTAGAACACAAGACAGGATGATCCAGGAACAAGCTCCTATGGCAGTTTCATCCAGGACTAAGTTCTGGCCACCAGAATCTCTGGGAAACCCTCTGAAAGGCAACAGAGCCCAGCCCAGAGCATCTCAAACTGGTCCATGTCACAAGGGAAAGGGAGGAAGGGTCTGCAGTGAGACAGGCCCCATGGGACTCCACCCACCAGAGTAGGATACTGCACATCTGGGTGGGAAATGATGCGGTATCCTCAGGAGGGCAACAGGTGGTGCTGCTAGTGGAGAGAGAAAGCTGGGCACAGGCTCTCCCTATCCCACAATGCACCAGCACCATCACACAGCAGAGCCAGGAGTGACTGCGCCTAGCTAGAGGCGGCATCACGCCATCTACCCCCCTTGCCGCTCTGCTTCGAGGACAGTCTCCTGAGACGGCCTTTTACTCCCCTTTCAGCAGGTTTTCAAGGGAGAGAGTTAATGGGCTCTGGTGCCTTCCAGCCAAGACCACCAAGCTCCAGGCAGGTGTAACTAAGGTTATGTCAACGCTGCAATGAAAACCCCCGGCCGGCCTGTGCCAACTGACTCAGGCTAAGGTGCTGTTTAATTGCAGTGTAGATGTTCAGGCTCGGGCTGGAGCCCTGGCTCTAGGACCCTGCGAGGTGAGAGGGACCCAGAGCTGAGGCTGCAGCCCAAGCCCAAACATTTACACCGCAGTTAACAAGCTCTTAGCCTGAGCCCTGTGAGCTCAAGTCAGCTGGCACGGGCCAGCCATGCGTGTCTAATCACAGGACTGACATACCCTCCGAGGCCTGTGCATTGCTGCAATTACTGAGCAGGAACCTGCACCACATGGGGATCAATGGGGGCCTTGTGTCAGTCTGACAGAGAGGCCAAGGGCTGAACGGGCCCTGGTGACCAGACTCCGCTCCTGCAGGGGTCTCTCCATGGCATGGCTAAAGCCTGTCAGCGGTCCCAGTTTGCTCTCCCTTCAGACTTTTCCCCACACGGTGCTACTGTCAAACCCCCTCACCTCTCACTCAACTGAGCTGAGGGATTTGGGCGAGTGAGGCTCTCACTGTTCGCTAACTACGGAGGTGATTAGGGTGAGTCACTGAGCCTCTAGTCAGGACGTGGGTTGCCAGTTACTCCCACCAACCGCCTCTGGCAGGGGCTGGGCTTTGCCAGTGCAGAGCTCATAACCAGAAGCAGTGCTCATATCTGGCAAAGAAACTTACTGATTCCCCACCCCCACTCTCTAGAACAGGAGCACTGGCCCATTCCTGCCTTCTGGCATCCGGCACAGAACAGTGGAGAGGGCACAGACCCCACACAATGAAGCCAGCCAATACTTGGCACATAGGATCGAAGAGAGCTAGAAGCCTTAATTAGGGTCCATCGGCACAATTCTGTACACTGTCGTTAACTGGCTGATGTGTACGCATAATGCTGCCATCTTCTGCATGGAATCAGACCTACTCAGCTGTGTGTCATAGGCCCGATATTCACAAAAGCTAATGGGGATTCCCTTTTAACTCAAATAACAGAGGTCTATGCTTTTGGAGCAGGAGGATCAGTGTTTTTTCTATCCCTGATGTCATCATGACGTTCCTACCGGTCCAGCATAATGGCAATTGGGAAGCCACAAACGTGTCACAATAGCAAATCTCCACAATACATATTGAGATAAGAGGAGCACGATTCGTTTGTGATTTGCTTCAGAAAAAACAGCACAGGCCCCTGCTACTGCTCAATGGCCTCAAGACAAAGTATGTGGCATTTCAGAAAGGGAAAGCACAGGGGAGTGCCATGAACTGGGACACCAGGCCAGGGCTTCAGAGCAGCTGGCCAGTCAAAGCCAAGTCATGTGACACTTCCCCTTGCAAGTAGGATGGCGCAGTGCGCAGACTCTGCCCATCTGAGCATGGCATTGGTCAAGTTGCCAGGAGCCCAAGGGCTGCCCAAAATGTGAATAAAATGGAGAAAGCTGCATCCGCCTTCCATCTTATACAGAGAGGTGCTGCCCACAGTGACTACAGATCCCAGCATGCAGTGCTCCCTCTCAATCTAAGCAGCCATGCTGCATGGCTGGCTGGGACCAGTAGTCTCTTCAGGCCGCACTTCCATGGACAGCGCCAGACAGCAAAGACTTTTCATTTCCCAGACAGCAAGGACTTTTCATCTCCTGAGCAATCTCTGTACGGATCACTCAAATAAAGAACATTTCTTTTCAAAACTTTCTGTGATGTTCCCCCACCAGCCACACTCACCTCCGTCATTCCTCATCCTACCCAGTTCACCCACCCCTTGCTGCCAGCCAGCCAGCCTGCCCCTTGCCTGAAGGGAGAGAACCCAAGTACAAGGGGCAGGGCAGTGTCCTTGTGCAGAGCCCAGCTACTGATCATTCCAGCATTCCCTCACCCTGCCCCCCAAACCACATCTACTCTATGTGACCTCCAGCTCCCTGTTAGTCTCAAAGGTGCCACAGGACCCTCTGTTGCTTTTTACAGATTCAGACTAACACGGCTACCCCTCTGATACTCCAGCTCCCTAGAGACCCCCTACAGCGCAGCCCCCTATACACCATTCCATAACCCTATGCAGAGGAATCTATCCATCATCCCACAGCCCCTAGAGAGAGAGCAGTTACCCCTATATACAGCCCATAAATAAATATATATATATATATATATTACACCCCCATATGGAGGCCCCAAACCTCACTCCCTTATATACAGCCCCCTATATATACACATTATCCCCTATATGCAGGCCCCAACCCCCTATAGAGTAACCCCCTATATACAGCCTCCCATACATACATTATCCCCTATATGCAGGCCCCAACCCCCTATAGAGTAACTCCCATATATACATTACACCCTATATGCAGGCCCCAGCCCCAAGAGAGTAATCCCCATATACAGCCCCCCTATATACCTCACCCCCATCCCTACAGCCCGAGGAAACCCCCCTAACACCACATACCATGGAGGGTGCCCACCCCCTCCGAGGCCCTGGGAGGTGGGTCGGACCCTACCTCCTGCAGGACGCCATAGCAACAACTCCCGCACCAGAAGCCGCCATCTTTGTTTCTGTCCCCGCTGCCCGGCTACAAGTTACTTCGGTCGACTCATGGCGCATGCGCTGACATCCGCAGCCCCTCTGCTTCTTGGCCCAGTCTGCGCGTGCGTCACCGTCCTGCTCTAGTGACACATCCCGTCGCCATGGAGGCAGAGAGGCGTCCCCCCCACCCTTAAAGAGACAGTAGCACCAACAGGGAAAGTTACTGTAGGATCGCCGAGGCTCCGGCTGCTGCTGTCCAAGGGGGCTTTGGCACCCGATTATCGTCACAAGCCCCCCCCAGTCTGAGACATGCGAGGGGGGCACCTGTGCTGGGGGCACAGGATATACCACATCCCCTGGGGGGACGCCTGTGCTGGGGGGGCAGGGCACGTCCCTGGTGGGGACTACTGTTCTTGGGGCTTAGGGGACACACCTCGGTGCTAACCCTAACCATGTCCTTTGGGGACCCCTGTGCTGGGGGTACTGGACATACCACATCCTGTGAGGCCCCCTGTGCTGGGAGGTATGGGACACACTACATCTATGCTACCAGGGTGGGGAGATGCAGCACTAGATGTGTAAGTAAAAGGGTTAAGCCAGCCTGGCCACTGAGGACATGTCTCTTGGCATACTTATAGGATACATTGGCATGTCCCATACCCAGGGCCAGATCTAGGCACCAGCAAAACAAGCTGGTGCTTGGGGTGGCACATTTTTAGGGGCGGCATGGCCGGCGCCAGAATGCCGCCCCTGCCACCCCTAAAAATGTGCCCCGGTTGCCCTAGCTCACCTCCGCTGCCGCCGCCGCTCGCGCACCACTGCTCGCCCTCCCTCCCAGGCTCTCAAACCTGGTAGGGAGGGGAAGATCCCGAGTGGCCGCGGCATGCGAAACAGCTGATTCGCGTGCCGCTGCTCCCCTTCCCTCCCAGGCTCTAGACTTCGAGTGGCCGCGGCCTGCGCGCTGCTTCTCCCCCTCCCTCCGAGGCTTGAAAGCCTGGGGGGAGGAGGCAGGGCTGGGGATTTGGGGAATGGGCAGAGTTGAGGCAGGGCCAGGGGGTGGGGTAAGAAAAAAACGGGGAGGCGGCCAAAATTGATTTTGCTTGGGGCGGCAAAAATCCTAGAGCCGGCCCTGCCCGTACCCCCTCCCAAAGGGGTCCCCAGGGATATGGCGGGGAAATACTATACTAGTGATCAATGGTTCCATGTCTAGTTGGCAGTCGGTTTCAAGTGGAGTGCCCAAGGGTCGGTCCTGGGGCCGGTTTTGTTCAATATCTTCATTAATGATCTGGAGGATGGCGTGGACTGCACTCTCAGCAAGTTTGCAGATGACACTAAACTGGGAGGAATGGTAGATATGCCGGAGGGTAGGGATAGGATACAGAGGGACCTAGACAAATTAGAGGATTGGGCCAAAAGAAACCTGATGAGGTTCAACAAGGACAAGTGCAGAGTCCTGCACTTAGGATGGAAGAATCCCATTCACTGTTACAGACTAGGGACCAAGTGGCTAGGCAGCAGTTCTGCAGAAAAGGACCTAGGGGTTACAGTGGACGAGAAGCTGGATATGAATCAACAGTGTGCCCTTGTTGCCAAGAAGGCTAACGGCATTTTGGGTATTGCCAGCAGATCAAGGGACATGATCGTTGCCCTCTATTCGACATTGGTGAGGCCTCACCTGGAGTACTGTGTCCAGTTTTGGGCCCCGCACTACAAGAAGGATGTGGAAAAATTCTAAAGAGTCCAGTGGAGGACAACAAAAATGATTAGGTTGCTGAAGCACATGAGTTATGAAGAGAGGCTGAGGGAACTGGGATTGTTTAGTCTGCAGAAGAGAAGAATGAGGGGGAATTTGATAGCTGCTTTCAACTACCTGAAAGGGAGTTCCAAAGAGGATGGATCTAGACTGTTCTCAGTGGTACCAGGTGACAGAACAAGGAGTAATGGTCACAAGTTGCAGTGAGGGAGGTTTAGGTTGGATATTAGGAAAAACTTTTTCACTCGGAGGGTGGTGAAGCACTGGAATGGGTTACCTAGGGAGGTGGTGGAATCTCCTTCCTTAGAGGTTTTTAAGGTCAGGCTTGACAAAGTCCTGGCTGGGGTGATTTAGTTCGGATTAGGTCCTGCTTTGAGCAGGGGGTTGGACTAGATGAGCTCCTGAGGTCCCTTCCAACCCTGATATTCTATGATTCTATACACTAAACTTGTGCATGTCTGAGATCCGCTCATGGCTGAAGAAGAGCTGGCTGAAGCTGAATTCGAGGAGGACAGAGGTGGTGCTAGTGCAGAGGACAGTATTTTGCAGAGCTTGCAGCCACGGTGCAGTCTCCTTTGACTGAAGGGTCACATCTGCAATTGGCTAATTCCGTCTGTCAACTTAGGAGTACTCTTGGGTTCCTTGCTGACGTTGAGTGCTCACATAGGAACTGCCCAAGTAACACTTTCCACCATCTCTGGTTGGCTGGGAGACTCTGTTCCACCTTGGCAGATGATGACCTGATCTAAATTATTCACGTCTTCGTCACCTCTCAGCCGGATGGCAGCCAGGTGATAGGCTGGGCATGAAGGCTTTGGCACTCAGGAAACTCCAACTGGTACAGAACATTGCAGCCACGTCTCTTCAGCAGCACAGGCTGCCACAAGCACATCATATCCGTCCTCTGCTCCCTATGCCGGTTGCCACAGAAAATCAGACCAAGTTCGAGGTTGCGGTCTTTATCTTCAAAGTGCTACATGCCCTGGGCCCAGAATACTTAAAGACCGTTAAGAGCTCCAGGACGAAGACTGTGGTCAACAACTTCACTCCTCTGGCTCAGTGGAGCTCTCAACTATAAA